>NW_023270464.1:8972536-9151149 GCF_011800145.1 Mirounga leonina | reverse complement strand
GAGGCATGGCAGCGGCAGGCTCGCGCGGCGCCCGAGCGGCGAGTGCGCCGGGGGGTGGGGTGCCGCCTTTTAAAGCCGCTCCGCGGCGGGGAAGCGCCGCCGCCGCCGCTGCGGGCGGGAGCGAGGGAGGAGGAGGCGGCCGCGGCGCGTTCCCGCCCGCGCGGCCCGGTGGCGCCCCTGGGCCCGCGCTCGTGCGGCCCGCAGCGGGACCGGCGCAAGCTGCGGGCCGGGCGGCGCGGGAGGCCCGGAACGCCCCGCACCCCCACCGGGAACTTCTCGCAGACTTTTGGGGCTCTCTGGACAGGCGGGCCAGGGCGGCCCCGAGCGGCGGCCTTGGCCCCGCGTGTTCTACCAGGAGCCCCGAGGGCCCCGGGGCAGCTCAGGTGAGTCCAGACTGGTGAGCTGAGGCCCTGGCGCCCTCCCGCCCGTCGGGCATCCTGGAGGCCTCGTTCACCAGGTCGAGTTTAATCTCCTTTAAGGGTGGCCTTGCTCATCTCCGTGTGAAAGGGAAAGAAGCCACAAGGAAAGGCAGAGTCATGGCCCGGTTCAGGAGGAGGCCTGATTGAAGAGGCACGTTACCTTACGTGGGGCAAAGACAGTCGGCAGATTAGCCGGGTTCAGTGAGTGCGCAGGAGAAACCCAGGGGTACAGCCCCGAGGCTACAGCCCACTTCGGGAGGCAGGTGGCACACGTGCATCCCCAAGCTGTCCACGTCGTATCTGCGTGATCTCGGGCACGTTGCTGTCCTTGTTGAGCGTGGGGCTCCACCTGTAAATGGGGATGACAATAGTATCTACCCCGTAGGGCTGTTTTGAGGATGACATGAGCTCTCGCGACGCAATAAGCTGCCCGTAGACGTTTGTGTTTATGAGCTCAGGGCCCGCCACACGGTAGGTGTTCACTTGCGTAGACTCTTAAAAGCTCCCACTGAGCTGGGACCAGTCAGTGGGAAAGTGAGTTGAATCATCCTTGCCCCTGCTGCCCAGAGCAGCCTAGAATGCACTAGCTAATTATTTGGTGCACCCTGGAGAATTACAGAAATGTTCACACTGTGAAGGAGCAAATGGTGAGAGGCGAGGACCCCTTCAGGATCTCTTCTCCCATTACTTTCAAGACCTATCGGTCCCAACTGGCCTCATGTGGAAAGCAAGCCTATACCTGATTAATACAGGAGAGGAAACAAAACATAGGCCCAGGAGGCCTTTGAGGTGGGAAGGCAAAACCACTGATCTGATGTTCAGTGCCTGGAAGAAATTCCTGTATAGAGCTCACTTGAGTCTGTGGCTTGGCACACAGAGGTTAGGCAATGAGGGGCAGGAGGGGTGGGGAGACAGCAGGATCCATGGAGGTGGCTTCCCCACGTCCCTTCCAGCCTCCCTCTCAGGAGCCCTTTGGTTTCGTAACTCACATGATTCATCCTTTCTGCAGGCGTGAGTCACCCTGAATAGAGGTGGGAGAGCGGGAGGTGTGGTGGGAGGCCCAACAGGGACAAGCCAAATCCTTATTCACAAGGGCTCCTACCAGGGGCCCCTCTTGGAACCCAGGGATTGATTTCCCACACGTTTTTCTCTTTTCTGCACTAGATGCAACTTCTCCCACCTTCCTTCCCCTGGCCAAGTGTGGTCAGCTCCCTGGGCAGACACTCGAGGCCTGCACCACACTGCACAATGCAGGCCCTTTGCATCCCTAGACATGTGCCCACCCCTACCCACTTAAGAGACAGCAGGCCCTGGGGTAAGCGAGGCTGCCCTATCAGGCAGACACATAGCCAGAACCCTCAGCCTGTCTCTTCCTGAGGTCACCCTACCTGTCCCCCGAGAAGGGACGCTGGACTGAGCCAGGGGGTTGGATTAGAGGCCCCACTCTGTAACTTACCAGCAACACATCTGGGCGACACCTGTCACCTTTCTGGCCCCTGTCCCCTGGACTGTGTCTCGGCTCTGTCCCAGATCCTGTGTTGTACTTCTTCAGGTAGGTGGTCCTCTTCAAAATAATGCTACACTGCACATAATCTAAGTTATTATGAAGCAACTCGTCCCTCCCAAGAGGGTCCCCCCAAGACAGCAGTGATTTTGACAGGCAGAGATAAGGGTTTTTCCATAATAATTTGGTAGATTAAGGGATTCAGCCCACTGAATCCCACTCTAAGCCAAAAATGCATTAGAATTTTTAGTTGGTGGGATCTGAATTTATTTTATTAACAGATCTGGTCCTTTCGGGCTAAACTTTGCATTTATTGTAGAAGTGTCTGGACAACTGTCTTGGCTGGGCAATTGGACAATGTTAACATTGGACAATGTTAGAGGAAGACCAGCTTCCCAAAATGAACATCCTAAATCAAATCACCTCTTGTGGGTTTCCTATTGATTTACTCGGTGACAGGATTAGCTCAATCACAGAAGTACCAGCCCTTGCACTGTGATAGGATCTGTAATAAAACTTGGCTGGTCTTCCTGCAGGGAGGGAGATTTACTCCATCCTGAGGCTCCAGCTCTCCAGATGGCCTGTGAGGGTCCCACAGCTCGGGGCAGGGGCCAGGGTGGATGAGGGTGAGAGGGCTAGGGGGGAAAAGACATGGGCCAGAAAGGTGATTGGAGTCTGGTCGTATTTCAGAAGTTTTTTTTAAAGATTATTTTATTTATTTATTTGAGAGAGAGCGAGAGCATGAGCAGAGGAAGGAGGCAGAGGGAGGGGGGGAAGCAGACTCCCCGCTGAGCAGGGAGCCCGACGCGGGGCTCCATCCCAGGACCCTGAGATCATGACCTGAGCCGAAGGCAGATGCTTCACCGACTGAGCCACCCAGGTGCCCCCATATTTCAGAAGTTTTAGAAAATGCTAATACAGAGATGTGATATTTATACTAAAATCTTCCCAAATCAGACAAGAGGAGGGAGGGATCAGCACTGGGAAGATGTTATTGAATTCCGTGTTCTCGGGCCCACACTTGAGCCCTTCACAGCAAGTACAGCATGGCACAGCTGGGGCCAAGGAATGCCCAGCACTGCCAGGACCGCTGGACAGCAGAAGGAATCACACAGCCTCCTCGGGTGTGTTGAAACAGAAATTCGATGCAGAAGTTGCATCCGTTTAAGCAACAAACACTTTACTGAGAAATTGCATTTTGGAGCTGTGCTCGGTCCAGCGGGCCAGGGGGGGCCTCCCTCAAAGAACGTCTGATGGGCACCACCTTCAGGATATTGGAGAAGAACATGCACTCAAAGCCCAGCTTCACCACGATTCATGTGCCACCTCTGGCACATTGCTCCAGTATCTTCTGCTGGAAACGGCAGTCATGGTGCTGTCCCCGGGGCCGGGCCTGGGAGGCCAAGAGGAGCTCATGCATACAGACCCCTGGCCCAGCACCTGCTACTGCTGAGTAAGCACTCAACAGTGGTGACAACGGGAACCAGGCTGCTGCTGGGCACCAGGAGCCCTAGAGTGAGGAGGATGGGATGGGCAAGGCTGCACGCTCTGTCCCTCTGTGGGATTCACGGGCATGTGAACATTCAACCCTTCAGCCACGCCTAGTTGCACGTTTTCTCAAATTTTAACATCTCGGACAAGGGAGGTCCTAGGAAAGATAGGACCTCTCCCTACCTCCCACCCCTTCACCCCAGTCCCCGAGAAACTTTTCCCTGGTCCCAGGTTTTTACAAACCAGGGGTTCCCCAGCTTTCTTTCTCCCATTCACACTTCTCTTTTCTCTCCTTTTCATCTATCCCAAATCCCACCCGAAGCTGTTCCCTCTGAGTGGTGGGTCAGGGGTCTTCCCCTTCTCCGTCCTTCTCGGAGCTCTGCCTTCCACACTGTGTTAATGCCCATAGATCTTGATGTCTCCCCAGTGTGGGCTCTGTTTCATGTTGGACTCTACTCCTTTTGTCGGGGGTGGGGGGTGGGGGTTGTTTGACCATCTGAGCAGCACAAAGCCCACTCCACTCCTGCCCACTCTTTGCCTCTCTGGTTAGACTTTCCCTTTATATCTAGATACTCATTGTCTTAAGAAAGAGCCTTGTAAAAACTGCTTCTCCTGCAAAACAATTATCTCGCAATTATGTATCTTAGTGTTCCTTTCATAAACTCCCACATGGAAATTTAGTGTCAAACAAGGAATTTAAGAAGCAAAAAAGCAGAAACTCCCTGAGAAGCTCTTCCCCACTAACAATGAGAGCTTTGCAATTTATCTGGTTTCCCTTTTTGCCTTGGCTTCCAGGAGGCTCAGAGCCACGTGTGATAGAAAATCACAATTGTTTATTTCCTCCTCCCCACAGCAGTTAGAATGCCTTTGGGTTTAAGTGCTAGAATACCCAACTAAAATGAACATGAACAATAAAGATGGAATTTGGTGATAGGTAGAACCAGGGTTGCTAATTCAGCAGCTCAGTGATGTCAGGGCTCAAGATAGCTTTTCTGGGGACGCCTGGGTGCCTCAGTGGGTAAAGGGTCTGCCTTCAGCTCAGGTCATGATCTGGGGTCTTGGGATCGAGCCCTGCATCCAGCCCCTCATCGGGCTCCCTACTCAGTGGGGAGCCTACTTCTCTCTCTCCCACTCCCCCTGCTTGTGTGAGCACACACACATACACTCTCTCTCTGTCAAATAAATAAATAAAATCTGTAATTAAAAAAAAAAAGATAGCTTTTCTGTACTTTGCCTGGCTTTCTCCTCTTGTGCCTAAATCACTCCCTCAGACTGGAGCACTTTGTTCTCTCAAGATAGCATCCAAGGAAAGAAGGCAGGACACCCAGCTTATTTCCCCTCAGGCCCTACTGATCAGAACTGGGTCACAAGCCCACCCCATCTGCCAAGTCGTCATTGACCACATGAATGGGTTACCCAGGTTGGTTTGTAGCGGTGTTGGTTTTTCTCCTGGGGCAACATTACTGCCCCGGAGTGAGCAAAACCAGAGATCTGTTTGCGAGGGGCTGCTCTAGGAAGGCTGTTGGGTGGGCACCCAGCAGGTTCTACCATCTTTTCTCTGTTTCTATTATATCGCCTTTCTATAGATCTTGCTGGCATAGGGCGGACTACAAATGAATATTTATTGAAAGGAGGGAGAGAAGGAAGGAAGGGAAGGGAGGCTGCCCCGAAGCCAGCCCCCCACCCTCATGCCAAGCAGAGCCTCAGGATCACATTGCACTTTACCCAAGTCTGGCATACCAGCAGCAGGATATACATCTTATTCCTGTGTGAAGACATCACTCCGACTCCAGGCTGAGTTTCGGGTTCATTGCCTAAGTACTCTTCCCGAGTGAGAATAAATTAGAAGTTGGCTCCCTTCATAGTCACGGCAAATGGGGCGAGGCAGAAGATGAGGTGGGAGTCAGGGGTTTGCAGTCACAGGCCAGGGAGAAGAAGAGCTAGACACGAGTCCTTTCTCAACAAGAATCGTTTTGGGAACCAAGGTTTATAAATAGATAGTGGGAAGAGTGCATGCCAGTAGACATAAATGAAGTAGCCTGGCTGCAGAGGGTGGCAGAATTGGCTGTTTGGATTCCTTCTGGAAAGTTCCCCGTCCTGGAAAATAGATCCCACCCTCCAGCTTCTCTCTTCCTCCAAGGACACAAAGGCCAGAAGGCACAAACACAGTTACTTTTCTGCCCTCCTGCCCCTGGGGAAGGGGGTCTCCCTGCCCCTCTCCAAAGCCATGCCTCCCTTAATTGCCTGGTCCTCATGGCATCCCTCCCTCTGTGGGATCTTGCTCTGCTGGTTGCCCACACTCCTGACCCGTTCATCTTTTCCTCTCCCCAGATCGTTCCCTCAGCAGCATATTTACCGGAGCTCCTCACCCTACACAGGCACCATCACCCCCTTGGCCCTTCATACCATCTCTCTTGCCCTCCTCCTTCCTTCACAGGCAAGGTCCTGGAAAAAGTCACTTCGGTCTTCACCTGAGTGTCACCCTGGACCCAGCTCCCTCCTGACTCAGCAGCTGCATGCGCAGTGGCAATCAACCAACCAACCACAGCTGGAGAAGAAAGAAGACCACCCTGGGTCTCCCTGAGTGTTCCTCATCACACAACTCCGCAGTCATGTTGAAAACCCAAACCCACTGTTCTCAATGGCTGTTTCTACCTTCTTTCTGCAACTCCCACCCGCTCTCCCCCCCCCTTGCTTGCTTCCTTCTTAACTCTTTCCAAGGAGAGACCTCCCCGCCCCACACCTGCCCTGCGGCTCTGCCTCGCCCCCCACCCCACCCCTGCCCTTGCTGTAGGTGGGCACACCCTGCTCCCTTGGAGCATCTCTACTCCAGTTTCCCCTGACCCCACCCCATCTCAAGAGGGTGTCCCTGCGCCAACTGCTGAATTATCTCTGTGCACTTCTCTTGGCTGAGTTTCTCCTGCGGAATTATCTCTGGTTCATGACAAACATGCTATTATTCCATCCATCTTTAAAAAATTTTTTTAAATTAAAAAACCTTGGGAAAAAATGGAAGCTACCCTTCAATTTCCTTTCTTCCCTTCATAGCAAAACAACATGCTCAAAAGAGTTGCCTTCACCCACTGTCTCAGCTTCTCTAACTCCCTGTCTTAAACTCACTTCAATCAGGCCACACCCCCATGTGCTGTCACGGTCACCAGCACCCCCTGAGCTGCTAAATCCAGTGGTCCATTCTGAGGCCTCGTCCTAGAAGCCACACCAGCAGCGTTTGGCAGGCGGAGCCCCTCTTGTCCCTCAAGCATTTCTCCTGCGACCCCCAGGACACCCTTCCCCATCTGCCTGCTTCTCTTCCCAGCTCAGTGGCTGCCCCTCCCAGGCCCCACTGACGTTTCCTTCTTAGCCTCCAGTGCCCAAGCCCCGGTTCTTGGGCTTCTTCTCTCTCCTCGACCCTCACTCCCCTGGTGATGTTAACCATTCCCATAACTGCGGGGACCTGTTACATGCTGACAGTTCCCATTGTGTGTCGCTAGCTTGGACATCGCTCCTGAGCTCCAGGCAGCCGACGACTTTTCCACTGAGGTATCTAAGACGCATCACAAACACCGAGCTCCTGATCTTCCCCCCTCCTCCCCACCCCTACTTTGCCCCATCACAGTAAAGGGCATCTGGATGTTTCGATGTTGGAAATCCGAGGTGAGTCTGACCACTTCCCACCACTCACTGCTACCATTCTTGTCCCTTGCCTGGCAGAACTCAGTGGCCTCCTAAAATGCCCCCCTATTCTGCCCTTGCCCCTTGAAACAAGCTTCAACACAGAAGATCACGTGAAAACCAAGGTCAGATAGGCTGTTCCTTGGCTCAGAGTTCTCCCAAGGCCTCTAGTCTCATGTATAGCAAAAATCAAAGTCCTTCTGGAGCCCCCAAGGTCTCCTATGATCTCCCCCCACCACACCCCGTGGGGTCTGTCAGATCCTAGAAGAGCATTGAACTAGGAGGTTCAGGCTTCCTGACGGAAGTGACTTTTAAGCTGAGCTCAAAGAAATAAACAGTAAGGACCCAAAGGAGGGGACCATCAGTCAGGTCTAAGTGGGAAACTAGAAACCACACCAATTATTCACAGTAAGGGAATTGGGGACACCGGAGAGAGAGAGAAGCTGAGATTAGCACGTTTCCCCCATCCCTAGCTGGGTTACCCAGGTGTCACCCACCTCCCTGCAGGGCACCCGACAGTGGAACCAGTGTGTGCAAAGGCCCTGAGGCTGGAGGAAGGTGGTGTGGTAGAAAAGCTAGCGAGGCAGAGAGGAGGAAATAAAAGGGGACAGGAAGGACAGCCAGAGGCTAGGCTGTTACAGTTCATCAACCCCGGCAAGAATTTGGACTTGATCCCAAGGGGAGTGAAAGGCGGCGGAGGAATGCTCCCACCGCTCCAATCAGCCTCTCCTCAGTGGTTCTCAAACCTGTATCTGTCTGCAGCCTTACTCTGTCTTCAGAGGGCCACACCCTGGTTCCCACAACTTTCTCTCCGTACCCAACACCTTCACTGTCTCAGGCCTCTTAAACCCAGAGCGACCTACATCAGCCTTCTCACCTCCAACCTGCCCAGACCCTGCCCTTGAAGGTCCCCTGTGGCATTCACAGATATGCCAATCCCTCAGTGACACCGAGTAGTTTCTGCCTGATTCTGGCCTCTCGTCCCGTCTTTCCTCCCCTTCCCCATGGCCCCCATCCCTGCCGAGGTCCTCGTCGTGCACATGCGGGGTGTCGTGATCACTTCCCACGTGGTAAATCTGGCTCCAGCCTACCGTCCCCCCAGCCCACTGACCCGAGGCTTAGTTCCCTTAGACCATTTCTTTTTTTTTTTTTTTAAGATTTTATTTATTTATTTGAGACAGAGAGAATGAGAGAGAGAGAGCACATGAGAGGGGGGAAGGTCAGAGGCAGAAGCAGGCTCCCTGCCGAGCAGGGAGCCCGATGCAGGACTCGATCCAGGGACTCCAGGATCATGACCTGAGCCGAAGGCAGTCGCTCAACCAACTGAGCCACCCAGGCACCCTCCCTTAGACCATTTCAAGTCTTTGCAGCCATCAGGGTGGAACCCAAGCTCAGGGACCCAGCCCTCACAGCCTTCACCAGCCGGTGCTATCTTTCTTGCTCGTCCTGCCCTGCCATGGGGCCAAATGCTGTTCCCAGCTAACTAGCCATTCAGGCCCGGGCGGCTTGGCTTTCACCACTTCCTCCCTGGGCATGCCTTTCTCGGCTCTCCGCATGCTCAGATTCCTGCTCACAGGCCTACACCACAGGTCCCCTCCTCTGTGAAGCCTTCCTTAACCGAAAGTACCCCTCCTACGCGCCAGCCCTCCCCGTCTTTGTCCCCAGGCAGAATTGCTCACCCTGGCTAAATTGCCTTATGCTTTGTGGCCCAACCATGATGACTGGTCACGGGATCTCTCACGCCCGGCTCAGTGCTCAGCTGGGTGTTTGGTCTCAGTAGCTGCTTCTCATCTCTCGGGGCTCCCTGGGCCACCCTTTCCTCACTGCTAAGATGAATCTTTAGCCCTGGTGGTCTTGCTCTATGCCTGTTTAAATAAGATAGGACCTCGGATCTAGTATTTTCCTCTTCCAGAACTTTGGGGAGGGGATTGGCTGGTCTGATGTGGGTAGGCACTGCAGTGAAGGGAATCCAATAGGTTTTAAAAAAAAAAAATCAATTAGAGTCCTGGATTTTTTTCCTACAAATGTGATAGCCAGCTATAATCCTAAATGTCACCCTTTCCAGGTTATCTTTCCCTCAATATTACGTGACAGCGATTTTCCTGAAAGAGTCAAGAACGGAAGACCGATTGTAGATATCCAGGGGCCCACAGAAGACACAGGGCCAGGGGCGCTAGAGCTGGGTCCCAGTTTCTGCTGGACGGGCCTGTGACCAGGGCAGACTTTCGGCTGGCTGAACTGGGACCATAGGAGTGCAAAGGGGCAATGCGGAAGCGAAATAGGGTCCGTGTGGACGAGAGAAGGCTGGTGACCACAAGGCCCCAAGAAGCAAGACTCACAAAGGCATTCACGTTCCTTTCCACATGCCGCTTTGATTTTCTGCTGATTTTAGTGTAACTTCCTACGAGACTGCCTGAGGGTGGGCCTCTGCGGCCCAGTTGGGCAGTGATGAGGGGTGTGGGCTCTGGGCTGAGCATGGAAACCAGCCTGGCCCTCGCTGGCTGTGTCACTTCCGACAGTTCGCTTTTGATCCCAGGCCTCAGTTTCTTCCGCCGTTCGCGATACTCTAAGTGGTATGTATGTCCTTTGGAGAGCAAGTGAGGTGATCCGTGCAAGATTAGGACAGACCTTGCAGCCCGCAAGCTGGCAACGAACCTCCCCGGGATGTGTGTCCTCGGTCTGGCAGACACTGGCAAGGGGTTGTGGCGACAGCAGAAGCGTGGGGTTGGTGGGCACCATGCCGAGTTACATTTAGATGTTACTAAAACCTAAATGGTCCCTGGTATCCTGCTTGGATCTACGTGGTAGATTTAGGGCTTCCAAAATCCACTCGAGGCTTTTTACATCCTCCTCACTATTTATAGTCTAAGTTCTCCCAAATCACCAACCCAGCCAAAATCCTTCCCGCTGTGTTTTCTCTCCACCCAAGCTCACTGGCAGCCATGTGATCCGTGGCCCCAACAAGCCCCTTACTCTGTTTCCTCGAGGAGAGAGTTGTGGGATTCCTCTGCCCTTCGCAGGCTCGGCCACACTGACAGCTCGGGGGAGCCTGCCATTCCTCCAGTTCCCCCCACGGAGGTGAACTCCAGCAGCCATACCAGTTTCTGCCATCTGATACTGTCATTTTTAAAGGTGGGAAATTTGGTAAGCAAACAACATTCTGTGGCTCGGATGATTTTGTGTCCGGCTCTTCTTCTTCTGGATTGGAGCCAAGTCCCTTATTCTTATTTTTTCTCTGCCTCCTTATAAGCCCTTTCTCCCTCCATCCTGTAAACTTGATCTTGCATTAGAAACCAAATGAAGCAGCGTGATTCCTCCTGAGCACGTAGCCAATGCGGGTCACAGGGGGTCACCGTCGTGAAGAGGGAAATCTAATTCATTCCTCACCCTTGGGAACCTTCTCACTCATGGCCAAACTGTGCCTCTCGAAGTTCATGGAGGACTCGCGGCACACAACAGGACACGTGACAGGAGGTCATGGTGTCAGGTTCTGTCCCACAGACTAGGTAAGGAAGGGTCCGAATAGAATAGGAGAGCCCAGGCAGGTATATGAGAGGCAGCATTCACTACGGTTAGAGCAGAGGTTCTTGAACTGACCATCTCAGTTTTCATTCCAGCTCTGCCACTTCCTAGCTGTGTGACCTTGGGCCAATCGGTTAACCTCTCTGGGCCTCAGTTTTTCCAACCGAGCATAAAATGGGCATAACATTCGTGTTCGCCTAGAATGAGTCAGCGTAGATCAAGTTCTCTGACTTGGGCCTGGCACTTCGACAGCATCATGTAAGAGCTATGATTCTAAGACCAGAGGTTTGGTGATAACTGATTGCTCCTTGCAAATGTAGATGGTGCGAAAAGTGTGTGCGTGTGCAGCTGTGGTTAGTACAGATGTGTTCTGGGCTGGCCAGCCCCACGGGGCTAGCCTCGAATCTCCACCAGAACAGATGCACAACCCCGGCAGTATCAGCTCCCTGCCGATGTGTGCCTGATAAGAAGGAAGGGACCAGGCGAGGAAAGGGAGGAGAAGGGAGGGGTCGAGGAAGAGAAAAACACTCACATTTATTTACTGAGGCCTCTGTAAGGCTTGCGTGTACATCTGCATCTCATTTGTTTTTAAAACCACCCCGTGCAGTGGTGATCCTTCTTCTCTTTCTACAGATAAAAAAGTGAGGACTCAGAAGGAAGACGGGCCTTGCCTAAGGCCTCCCACCCCCTGAGTTTAAGTGAGCTAGCAAATGTTCTCATCGGGGCGGAGGGGGTGGCCGTGAAGGCAGGACACAAAAGACAGAGGGAGGAAGCTGCGTTGTAGCCTAGAGGTCCCTGTCTCTTCCTGCCAAACAGCAAGGGAAATCCTTGGATGCTGATCAAGGCACGAGAAGCCCTGAGGAAAAGGGAAGCTGGCCTACCCATGGGTCAGTTGAAACAGAGGGCAGACGTGGGGGAGTCACTGGTCATGTGTGTCATCCCCGCCCAGGGGCTGTGCTCCTGGGGCCTGGGGAGTCCCTCCAGGACTGCTCTCTGGGGATCAGGAGGCTGCACTGTTGCCCCCTAGAGGAGACAGAAGGAGGGAGAAGCCGTGCCTGAACTCCCCAGCCCACTGAAGCCCCTGAGGGAGGCCAGAGTATCTGAGGTGGGAACAATTTGGGTGGCTGCCAACCCAGGAGCAGCCTTGATTATCTGTGTCACTCTTCAGACCCCCCTGTCAGGGAGAATTCAAAAAAGTGAGTCCCTTGGGTGGTGGCAAAACTGCCCCTTTGGACTAGAAAGACCAGGGACACACCAACACCCTCTTGCAGAAGCAAGGATGTGGCCACATTGGAGGGCATACATTGTCTGAGTCTGGGGTTAAATGTCTTCATAGAATAATTGAGGGATTAGCTGGTGAGGTTGATGGATAAATACTAGATGCCCAGTTAAATCTGACTTTCTGATAAACAACTTAAAAAAAATTTTTTTTATCCCAGTAGGATATACTTATACTAATGAAATGATTTGTTATTTATCTAAAATTCAAACCTACCTGGCTGTCTTGTGCTTTTATTTGTTAGATAAACAAATCGAATGCTCAAGTTGGAACTGGGAGGGCAATCACTAATATTTTAAAAAGAAGTGCCAGACTGAAGTTTTGTTTTAAAAAATTCAGAATACCTTCTGATGGGGCCAGGAATCAAGGTAACTCGAACCATTAAAAGTGCCTCACTTTCATCCTTTTGATACCTCCCTGCTGAGGGATAAGTCATTCTTTCCATCCAGGGTCTAGAAATTTCTTCCTGTCCCCAATGTCTGTTTAGAAGTCAAGTCTACCCTTGCCAGTAGCATTTGGGTATTGAGTTATACCTTCTTTAAAAAAAAAGAAAAAGGAAAAGTCTTCTCTCCAGGCCGGCATTCAGATGCCCATGAGCTCGGCCATCAAATATGAATATTCTCTTAAAAATAAAAATTATGGTGCACTAAAAAAGGAGCATGTTATGTCAGCACTGGTGATGAGACAATTTATTACCGTCTACAAAAAGAAGGCTCAACCGATGTGGGGGAAGCTGGCTCAGCGAGCTGTAAATTATGAGCCATTCTCTTAGTGGCAGAAATAAAGCCTCTTGTCAGTCACTGCACTCTTCCCTTGACAGTCCAGCAGGCTGCTGGGAGCGGGCAGTCAGAATTATATGCCCATTACCTGCGAGAGCTGCCCCATTCTGCTTCTCCGGGCTCACCCCCCAATACTCCCGGGCGAGCCCTTGTGTGGTCTCTACTCACGTCTTTAGGACACATGTCCTTTTTGACATGAAAAAAATAACAAGTGCATATGGTCTTCTAGCAGGCAGAAAGAAAGCAAGAAAGCAAGACCTGAGTTCAGTGGAAAAGGAGCAGAATTCCAGACCAGAGGCCTCAGCAGAACTCCCCGCCTCGAGGGAGACTCCGTTGGCCTCTCTGAGCTGGGCCTTCCTTGGCTGGAAGATGGAGTGGGGCTGAAAGGGCAAGGCAAGAGGTAGCTCAGCTTCCGCACGTGGGGTGCTGGGGCGCTGCTTGTGAGGTAGTCTGCCTCTTGTGCTGGGAGGGGCTCACAAAGGGCCAGGGGGACCCTGTGGGAGACGTTGAGAGAGGCTTCCTTTACCTAAACTCCAAGGTGAACTCACAGGGACTTCCAGGGCCAGCTGCATAAATCCAGAATTCCGTGTAAGCAAATCCTGCTCCCACGGACCCCAACCCTGCCTCGATGAAGCTGGTGATTGCCCCACATCCTCCCCGCCCCACACAGCCGTGGACTCACCACCTTCCAAGAACAATCTGTACCACTAACCCCCTACTATGAGGGCAGAATTTTAAGTACCCCTCAGAAGAGTACTCGTGGGAGCTCACTGCCTGAGACATAACTGGACATGCACACCATGAACGAATAACATGGATAATTGCTAGGCCATAAATATGGTTACATGAGTCTATTGCATATGAGAATAGGGTTACATGTTTTCATAGAGTGGCCAGATAAATACTAGGTGCCCAGTTAAGTTTGAATTTCAGATAAACAATGAAAAAAAACTTTTTTTTAAAGATTTTATTGATTTATTTGAGACAGGGTGAGTGAGAGAGAGAGCATGAACGGGGTGGAGGGGCAGAGGAAGAGGGAGAAGCAAACTCCCCGCTGAGCAGGGAGCCAGACGTGGGGCTCAATCCCAGGACCCTGGGATCATGACCTGAGCTGAAGGCAGACGCTTAACCCACTGAGCCACCCAGGCACCCTGAAAAAAATTTTCTTGAGTATATATCCCACACAATCTCGGGATATACTTATATTAATATAATGATTTGTTATTCAAACATTTTTAAACTTTAAAATTTAAACTTCAAACTTACCTGGCTATCCTGTACTTTTCTTTGCTAAATCCAGCAACCCTTGATGGGGGTCAAATACTCCAACTGGAATTGGGGAGGGCAGTGTATCGCTAACATTTTAAAAAGAAATGTCAAGCTAAGGTTTTGGTTTTAAAATTCAGAACACTTTCTGATGGGGCTAGGAAGCAAGGCAACCCAAACCCTGAAGGGTGGCTTGCTGAGCTCAGGTGTGGCCCATTAGGCATCTAGACAGATTAAAATAAAACAAAAATAAGTAAGAACAAAGAAAGAGACAGAGAGGAAGAGAGCTCACAACTAGGTGGGACATCTGAGACCATCCTAATAACCCCGGGGGCCTCAGGCAGCAGGATCCATGGGAGAAATGGTGGCTCAGAGCGTGCACACGTTAGGGAAGCTTTGTGAGCTAGTATATCTGGAAGGGTTTGGGTGACCTGGGGAAGAACCCCTTTGCCTTCGCATCCTGGCCTAAGTGGGCTCCGTGGTGGGGAACGGCAGAGTTGAGAAGGGCCCATTCTCCAGAGCCTGGAAGGGCCCAGGCCAGGAACACCAAAGCACCAGCACCATTTGCTATGCTCGTTCCTCAGCCTCCTCTCTGCGCCCCACTCTGCTCTCACCATCAACTCCCCCGCTACCTCGGCCAAATGGGCACTTGTCCAACTCACAAGCACCCATCCCAGACAGTTCTTATTTCTTCTAGTTTGTCATTTCCCTTAACGTCTTATCGGTCCTCCTTGATTTTTCAAAGATGTTTTTCCTTTCTTGCTTGCTGCTTATTTCCCTTTCCTCCCACCCCCAAATGGTTTTCTGATGGTCAGCGAGACCCTTGTCTCTCTGTATAACACAAGGTGGATTCCCAGTCCGTCGCCCTATCTGGCCTGTAAGGCAGAACCTTTCCGTGAACTTTATTCGGATGGAGCAGCTAAGAGCAGCATGGCCACTGGGGGCTCGGCAGCAGCTGTGTGCTACCATAGCATGAGATACTCTTTGCTTGTGAGAACCGATTTGTTAGGGCAGCTCAGACACCAGGCAGGAGGCCATGGGGACACACACTGCCCTCTGCAATGAGGAGTCCAGCACGGTGGAGAAAATGTCACCGACACTGTCTTCTAGCTTCAAATGTTAGGTTGTTGAGGTAAAGTGGGAAAGGGCAGGGTTATGGACAATTTTTCTTTTTCTTTTTAGGTTGCGAACTATTAACTGTAGTTCCGTATTAACCAGCCCATTTAAGGGTCTATAGAATAATGACAATGTTCAAGCCAACAATGTCAAGGTTGTAAGCACTCCCAGGGCTGTCTTGAGTCATGGGTTAAATAGAATCCATGACAGAGTATTTTACTGAACTGTTTTCTAATTACCTGAAAATTGGTCATTCGTGTCTACCATACACAGTGATGTGCCAACCACACGGTCTGAATAATCTGTACTTTGTCAGGTTTACAGAAGGCTGGCTGTACCTGCCATCTCTGGGCCGAGAATTCTTTCTATTCTCGATTATTTTGTGCTTTTGCCCAGAGAAAAATGATGGATCAAGGCAGAGAAGCAGGTAACGGGCCATCCCCAAATAAGCACGTTCAAAGACAAAGAGTTATCGAAATGTCACAAACTTTTGCTACCAGCCCATCATTTGAATGCTTTTCCAGACAAGGGCATCTGCAGTGACATTCTCCCCTCTCTGAGCTCCATCAGGCAAAGGGAGACTCCCTGCTGACCATCACCGGGGACACGGACTAAATTCTGACAGGGTGGGTTATTCCTGAGCACCTGAGGAATAGTTAAGATGTGTCATGTCAGGGGGCGCCTGGGTGGCTCAGTCGTTAAGCGTCTGCCTTCGGCTCAGGTCATGATTCCAGGGTCCTGGGATCGAACCCTGCATTGGGCTCCCTGCTCAGCGGGAAGCCTGCTTCTCCCTCTCCCACTCCCCCTCCTTGTGTTCCCTCTCTCGCTGTGTCTCTCTCTGTCAAATAAATAAATAAAATCTTAAAAAAAAAAAAAAGATGTGTCATGTCAGTAGGTGTCTGGGCAATTTTTAGATCAAGCATTAATAGCCTACGATGGCCCCAATAATTTTCTCACATTGTTGTGATTCTGCTCTTACCTTCTTAGTATGCTTTGCATAAAGGCAGTGTGGCTTCTTAGTTTATGTGATGCAGCAATGCACACTGACCTCCATGCAAATACACTTCACCCGGGGCCTTTCCTATAGATGCCAGGCAAAATGTCCAGCCCCCAGTCCCAAAGGGAAGAATAACCAAGTGGTCATGAAAACCAAGAAAAATGCAATCACAGTACAGTTCTAAGTGTCAGTAGAGAAGACAATGACACTGAAAAGAACCTGAAGGAATTAGTAGTAAGATGGCCTGCAATTTTTGGCCAGGTGAGAATTTTTCCTAGTGTAATATATAAGTGATCTTCAGAATTCTGCCATCATCCTAAAACACCAGATTTGATTGAAATACCAGAGCATTCACTGATACTGAGAGTCAGGGGTCCCCCAGGTGACCCACACCATCCTTATGCAACTTGCCTATCAGGGTGGTAAGTGTGATCATGAGGAGTTAGATCACTCTGGGGGCTTTTGCCCATGTGCCTGAAGTTTCGGAGTCAATGGGACTCTGTGCCCAAGATCTGGGCTATTAGACATGGTCCATGGGAGGTTTTGCGTGGCATGTAAGAAGTCATACAAAATAGGAACTTCCTCCCACAACTAAAGGGGAGGGAGACCTGGGAGAATAGGAAGCCATTTGCATCTGCCAAGTGGAAGGTCAAACAGCCAACTCAACAGGGAGTCTCTCTGTTGGGACTCAGAGGTGGTTACATGGTTATGGAAACAGAAAACAAAAAGAGTCTCCAAGTCTCTTGAACTAAAGGGGGCTTTCTTACATGATTCTCTCATAAGACCAGCACACAAGAGACTCTCATTGTGACCAGAGGTCAATGCAGAAATTTGTCAGAATGGTGGGTCCTAGGTGGTAGTTGGCTGTATCATGATAAGTCATAATAATGGACTTTCACTTACACTGAGCCTTTTTTAGGTCTTCTGAACCACATTACATATTAAAAAACAACTTGGCAATTTTGATTGGTAACTTGGACACTTCACTTTTCATGTAATCCCCCTGCTGCGTGTGTGTGCACACACACACACCGCCATCAGAGCAATACCTCATGCCCACTGTAAGTTTATCCTTAATTTGGGGGTAAGAAATACTAATGAAGAAGAGACTGTCCCTTCTACCTACAGCAAGGCCACCATCCTGGAGACTGATGGCAAGTAGATGACAGATACTGAAGACACTCGTGTCCTAATGGTCTAAGAAATAGCGTTTCACTATCAACACATTTCAGAACATGGATGTATATTCATAATTCAACATTTATTTTATTCATTTAAAGCATTTTAAAATGTTTTATTGAATATGCACAGTAGAAGAGGATATTGGATTAAAAACAAAAAATCACCCTCTCCCAGCCCTTTTACCAAATATAGTCCACCATGAACCTGCATTTGGCTTTTCTGATGGTTAGCATCCTAATTCTAAATGGCATACTTATATCTCTATCTTGATATTCAACATAGCACTAGCTATGGACTCCTTGCTAGGAAACATGAGGCTTTAGTTGACTTACACTACATCCTCCCTAAATTTTAACAATTATTATTTTTAGTTTTTCTGTTGGTCACCTTTGTTTAAATCTCACACCTAAATCTCATTTCTTGTTCTATTATTTTCAGACAATATATTAATTTCTTTCACCAGTACCATGACAACTTTTACTTCACTAGAGTTGATCATTTTATGTACTATTTTATGAACATAATTAGCTTTTTCATGTTTTGTTCACAGGATGGTTCTAAAAACCTAAAAACAATAAAGACTGTTTTTGTTATTATGACTTTGTAAATGTTGTTTGTTCAAAGTCAATCAGTACAGTAGGATTTTATTTCCTTCTCTGTGGGTCCAGTGTCATTAACTATAAGTCCCACGAAGGGTCAGTTGTTAAACTCATGTCACATTTTTGTTTCCTTCATATTTAGACAAACATGAGTTTCTGACATAACTTTTTGGTTTTCTTGGGATTTTTATTTGCCTTTATTTTTGTTTGTTAAGAAAAGAAACGTGCCTTTACTAGATCTTCATGATTTACAAATCTCTTAATCATACTATTTCTTGAAGCCTTTTGCTGGACTATATCCTGCAGTAACAGAAAAAAAGCTGCTTTGGACACAAATTTTCTGAATACTTATAAATCTAAAACTCTATTTGCTTACATGCATAACAATTTTCTGGGTATTGAATACTGGGTTTTAAATTATATTGCCCAGAATTTTTTATTCTACTATCCAAAGTTCCTGAGGCCAGTATTATTTTTGCTCTTTTGAGGGTGACTTTTTCTTTTCTTCTGGAAGTTTTAGGAGCTTCTTTTTATGTTTCATGTTCTGAAATATCTTGAGTCTGAATCAAGGCATAATTCTTTTATTCTTCACCTACTTGGAACTTGGAGGGTCTTTTAGTCTGGAAATAACTATCTTTCTTCAGTTCAGGGAAACTTTCTTCTATGATGTCTTTATTCTTTTAATTTTAATAAAAGCTGTACATTTACATGATTAAAAAAATTAAATAGTTCCACAAGTTTAAGCTCAGTTTCCTTCCTACCCCCAGAAGCCACTACTTTCAACGCTTTTAGCTTTCTGGTATTTGCTTCCATATTTCTAAATAACGTACTTAAACTGCTGTTTATTGATTTGTTTGTTTTAAAAATATTTACTTCAGGCAATGGACAGTAAGGGTTTAGCTCTCTTCCTCCACTTCCATACCCTTAAGCATATTTTTTTTCCCTTCCTTTTCTTCTAAAAGAATGATGTCATAATTTTTGGACAAATTAATATTTAGAATTTATACTGTTATGGCTGTAACCCTATAGTACATTAAAATTTTCTTTCCCTTCTTATGCATTCTTTGTTTTTCATTGCAGTGTTTTTTAATTCACTTCATTTTTTAATGTACCTGTCACAAATCCATCCTCAAGCTCTTCACGGAAGAGAAAATCTCCTCTTCCCTGAGTAAGAAAATATGAGCAATTGTAAAAAATTTGAGATATTGCATGTCTGAAAATGTCTGATAGTCCTTATTCTATCCTAAGAGCATGTTCAGAGTTTGACTGAGGATATAGAATTCTAAGTTAGAAATTATTTTCAATAAGAATTTTGAAGGTCTTGCTCCATTATCATTTAGCTTTAGCATTGCTATTGAGAAGTCTAACGCAGAACTAATACTAAGCCTTTTGTATGTGACTTATTCTTTCTCTCTCAGAGGTTTAGTACCTTCTCTCTGTTCCCAGTGTTTTGAAACTTCCCACTGATGTGTTTTGTGTGACTCTGTTTTCATTCATTGTGTTGGGCACTTGGTGAGCCACTTGGTTAAGAAATTCACGTCCTTTGTGTCCAGGAAATTTTCTTGAATTGTTTCTTTGGTAAATTTCTCCCCTCCCATTTTCTTTCTTCTCTATTTTTGAAAGTCCTATTATTTAAGTTCTTCTACTTCCCGTCTAGTCTGATTTTTTTAAAAATACTTTTTAGCTTCTATTTTTCATTTCTTTGTTGTAATTGTTCTAATTATTGGGAGATTTCCCAGCCTTCTTTCTAGGCTTCTACTAAAGTTTTCATTTCTGC
Source organism: Mirounga leonina (assembly GCF_011800145.1). NCBI lineage: Eukaryota > Metazoa > Chordata > Mammalia > Carnivora > Phocidae > Mirounga > Mirounga leonina. The sequence goes on along the minus strand of NW_023270464.1, from coordinate 9,131,546 downwards.
TTTTTAATTTTTAAATTCCAAAATCTTTTTTGTTTTCTAAATATTCATTTCTACAGCAACATTCCTTTATCAGCTTTACTGAAGTACAATTACTATGTAATTGTCCACATTTAAAGTATACATTGTGATAAATTTTGACAAATGTATATACCCATGAAACCATCACCACAATCAATATAATAAACATACCCATCACTTTCGAAAGTTTCCTCATGCCTTTTTGTAATCCTTTTCCCCCTGCCCTTTGCACCCCCTCATCCCATCCTCAGATAACCACTACCCTGCTCTCTGTCACTGTAGTTTAGTTTTCATCTTCTAGGACTTTATATAAATGGAATCGTGCAGAATGTATTCTTTTGTTTGTTTGTTTGTTTGGCTCCTTTCATTCATTTCATGATTTTGAGATTCACTCATGTTCTATGTATCAATAGGTCATTCTTAATTACTCTATGTGTAAGGGTTTAGCAATTGTATATTGCTTATACCACAATTTGTTTATCCATTTACCTGTTGATAGACATTTGGTTTGTTTCCAGTTTGAGATTATTACAAATAAAGTGCTATGAACTTTCATGTACTAGACTTTATGTGGACATATGCTTTCATTTCTCTTGGGTAAATACTTAAGAGTAGAATGGCTATACCATATGGGTAGGTGTGTGTGTTTAATTTTTTCAGGGGCTGCCAGTATTCATAATCTATTGCTATGTAACCAATTACCCCAAAACTTTCTGGCTTAAAACAACACAATTTATTATCCCAGAATGTTTGTGGGTCAGGAATCCAAGCATAGTTTAGCTGAGTGCAATCAAGGTGTTAGCTAGCCCTGAAGTTTCATCTGAAGATTCATTGAGAAAGGACCAGCTTTCAAGCTCACTCATATGGTTGTTGGAAGGATTCAGTTTCTTGAGGATTGTTGGACTTAGGGTCTCAACTCTTTGTTGGCTGGAGATCTCTCTTAGTTCCTTGCCATATATAGGCCTCTTTGATATGATGACTTGCTTTATCAAAGCCAGCAAAGGAGAGAGTCTGTTAACAAAATGGAAGTCACAATCTTTTATAACCTAGTCATGGGAGGGACATCCCTTCCATGCTGTTACATTATAGTGGTTAAGAGAGGGAATTACACAAAGCCAGACAGCTAGGAGGTGGGGATCATTTGGAGCCCTATCAAAATCATGCCAAACAGGGGCGCCTGGGTGGCTCAGTTGGTTAAGCGGCTGCCTTCGGCTCAGGTCATGATCCTGGAGTCCCGGGATCGAGTCCCGCATCCGGCTCCCTGCTCGGCAGGGAGTCTGCTTCTCCCTCTGACCCTCCTCCCTCTCATGCTCTCTGTCTCTCATTCTCTCTCTCTCTCAAATAAATAAATAAAATCTAAAAAAAAAAAAAAATCATGCCAAACAGTTTTCCAAAGTGGTTGTATCATTTTACATTCCCAAAAGAAGCATATGAGAATTTTAGTTACTCCTGTCCTCACCAACATTTTGAATCATCAGACTTTCTATTTTTAACTATTCTAAAAAGTGTGTATTAATATCTAATAGGGATTTTAACATACATTTCCGTACCGAACATCTTTTTTATGTGCTTATTTTCTATCTATATCTATCTATCTATCTATCTATCTATCTATCATCTATCTATCTATCTATCTATCTATCTATCTATTTATCTATCTCTCTGTCTATCATCTATCTATCTATCATCATCATCTATCTATCATCTATCTATATATATATTTTCTCTTTTTTTTGGTGAAGTGTCTTCTTAAATTTTTTGCCCATTTAAAAAAATATGGATTATTTGTTTATTATCACATTTTGAGACTGCTTTATGTGTTCTGGATACAAGTCTTTATCAGATACAGACTTCCAAATATTTTCTCCAAGTCTGTGGCTTATCTGTTTATTCTCTTAACATCTTTCAAAGAAAAGAAGTTTTTAACTTTAATGCAATAAAACTGGTCAGTTTTTTCTTATATGGATTATGCTTTTGATGCCTTATCTGAGAAATCTTTACCTGACTCAAGCTCACGAAGGTTTTCTCCTATGTTTTCTTCATCTAGCTTTGTAGTTTTTGGTTTTACATTTAGGTCTATGATCCTATGTGAACCAATAATCAAGGTTCTTTTTTTGCATATATATATATTTAATTATTTAATAAAAGTAATATATCCTTTTCCCCTTGAATTATCCTGGCAGTCTTTTCAAAAATCAATTGCCCATGTATGTGTGAGTCTATGTCTGGACTCTGTACTCTCTTCCATTGATCTGTCTTTACACCAACACTACACTACTTGATCATTGTAGCTCTATCATGAGTCTTAAAATCAGGTAGTGAAAGCCCTTTGTTCTTCGCTTCAAAGTTGTTTTTGGCTATTCTGGGTCCTCTTCATTTCTATATAAATTTTAGAAATAGCTCATCAATATCTACAAAACAATCTTCTGGGATTTTTATTGTGATTGTGTTAAATGTATATGTCAATTTGGAGAGATTTTCATCTTAATAATATTGAGTCTTCTGATCCACGGACAAGGCATATCTCCCCATTTGTTTCAATCTTCCTTAATTTCTCATCAGCATTGTTTTTCTTGTCTTCAGTATAAAGGTCTTGCCCAGGATTCTCAAACTTACTCCTAAATAGTTTATATTCTTGATACTATTGTAAATGGTATTGTTTTTGGAATTTTGATTTCTAACTATTCATTGCTAGTATATGGAAACACATTTAATTTTTTTGTATGTTGATCTTACATCCTACAATTTTGTATAATTACTTCTTACCTCTAGTAGCTTTTTTGTAGACTTGTGAAGATTTTTTGTAGACTCGTGTAGATGATCATTTCTGCAAAGGAAGACAGTCCCCCCCTCCTCCCACAATCTGGATGCCTTTTATCTTTTTCTTGCTTTATTAAATGGGCTAGAACTTCCAGGACAGGGTCAAATAGAAGTAGTAAAAGCAGACATTCTGAATTGTTCTTAGCCTTAGAGGGAAAGCATTCATTTTTTTTTTAATTTAAAAGATTATTTTATTAGAAGCACAAAGTAATAATCATCAAAGAAACTTTGTGGGGAGCCTGTGTGGCTCAGTTGGTTAAGCATCTGAATCTTGATTTCAGCTCAGTTCATGATCTCAGGGTTGTGAGATAGAGCCCCACATCCGGCTCCACACTGGGCGTGTGGCCTGCTTAAGATTCTCTCCCTCTCCCTCTGCCCGCCCCCACTCTCTCTCTCCCTCTCTCTAAAAAAAAGCAAAGGAAAGCAACTTTGTGAGGGTGAGGTGAAGTCTTCTAACAAAACACAACATACTGAAACATTACATTGTGCCTGCTTTCCTTTTTCTTTTTTAAATAGACAGGGCAGTGTTAGGTTCACAGCAAAAATAAGTAGAAAGTACATAGTTCACCAAATCTCCTGTGCTGACGCATGTACAGCCTTGTCCACAATCAACACCCTGAACCAGAATGGCACATTTGTTACTGTCTTTTTAGTGTCCCCATTGTTTTGCTTTTTCCAGAATGTTGTATAGTTGGAATCATATGGTAATTATCCTCTTCAGATTGGCTTCTTTCACTTAGTAATATGTATTTAAGTTTCCTCTGTGTCTTTTCATGTCTTGATAGCTCATTTCTTTTTATTGTTCAATAATATTTCATTGTCTGAATATACCACAGTTTACTTTTGCATTCACCTACTGAAGGACACACTGGTGGCTCCCAAGTCTTGAATTATGAATAAAACTGTTATAGATCCATGTGCAAGTTCTGTGTGGACATAATTTTTCAACTCATTTGGGTAAATAAATACCAAGGAGTGAAATTGCTAGATTATATACTAAGTGTACATTTAGTTTTGTAAGAAACTGCCAAAATGTCTTCCAAAATGGCTGTACCATTTTGCATTTCCACCAGGAATGAATGAGAATTCTTATTACCTCACATCCTTGCCAGCATTTGATGTTTTCAGCGTTTTGAATTTGGATGCTAATAGGTGTATAGTAGTATCTCGTTTTAAGTATTCAGTTTTCACCATTAAGTTTCATGTTAGCTATCAAATTTTCATAGATGCCCTTTATGAGATTGAGGAAGTTCTTTGCTATTTCTAGTTTGTTGAGAGTTTTTATCAGGAATGGATGTTGGATTTTGTTAAACACTTTTTTTTTAAATAAACTGAGATGGTCATGTGATTTCTCTTTTTTAGTTTGCTAATGTGATGACTTATACTGATTGATTTTCAAGTGTTAAACATTGCATTCCTGGGATAAACCCTATTTGGCGATGATGGATTATTTCAATTTTTTTGTTAGATTCAGTTTGCCAAATTTTGTTAAGTATTTTTCTAAAGGGTATTTGTCTGCAGTTTTATTTTCTTGCAACATCCTTGTCTGGTTTTGGTATCAGGGTGGTGCTGGCCTCATAGAAAGATTTGGGAAGTATTTTTTCCTCTTCAATTTTCTAGAAGAGTTTGTGTAGAATTGGTATTATTTCTTCCTTAAATGTGTGGCAGAATATACCAGTGAAGCCATCTGGGCCTGCAGTTATCTTTTTGGGAAGGTTTCTACTTACAAATGAAATTTCTTTAATAGGTCTACTCATATTCAGAATATGTATTTGTGAGTCAGATGATCTGTTTCAGACTCAGATTATTTCTTTTAAAATTTTGTATTGTGATAAAATATTCATAACATACAATTTACCATTTTAAATATCTAAGTGTATAATTAAATGGCATTAAGCACATTCATAATGTTCTCAAACCGTCATCACAATCTATGTCTATCTATGCATCTATCTTTTTTATCATTCCAAAGAGAAACTCTATAACTATTAAACAGTAAATCCCCTTTTCCCCCCTCCCTGGTAATCTCTATTCCTCTCTATGAATTTGCCTATTTTAGGTACCTCATGCAAGTGGAATTATATAATATTTGCCCTTTTGTATTTGGCTTACTCACTTAGCATAAAATACTCAAGGTTCATCCACATTGTAGCATGTATCAGAATTTTATTCCTTATTACAGCTATCTATTTCTCTTTGAGAGGGTTTTGATAGCTTATGTCGTTCAAAGGATTTGTCTCTTTCTTTAAATTTTTGGATTGATTAATGTAAGATTTCCTAATTTTCTTTTAATATCCATAAAGTCTGTAGTGATGTCACCTCTCTCATTTCTGATATTGGTAATTTGTACCTTCTCCCTTTTTTTCCTGATACTTCTGGCAAGAAGCTTCTCAATTTCATTGACTGAATCAAAAAACAAACTTTTGCTTTCATTGATTTTTTTGTTTTTCTATTCTCTAATTTAATTAAACTCTTACCTTTGTTGTTTCTTTTCTTCTGCTTTGAGTTTAATTTGTTCTTCTTTCTCTTACTTATTATGGTATAAACAGAAGTAATTTATTTGGACTTTTTTCTCTAATGCAAGCATTTGGTGCTAAAAATTTCCCTCTGCATACTGCTTTCATTGCATCTCATAAACTTTGATGGGTTGCATTTTCATTTTGATTCAGTTCTCTTCGGATTTCTTCTTTGACCCATGGGTTATTTTTAAATATGTTATTTAATTTTGAAATAGCTGGGCATATTCCAGCCATCTTTGCATTACTGACTTTTCACTTAATCCCATTGTGGTCAGAGAACATACTTTGTTTGACTTAAATCTAGAGTTTTTTTTAATTACCAAGAATATAGCCTATATTAGCAAAATTTTGCACTACAAAATAATGTGTATTCTTTCATTAGGTGTAATGTTCTATAAATATCAATTAGATCATGTTGGTTGAATGTTTTGTGCAAGTTTTCTATATCTTTGCTGATTTTCCATTTACTTATTCTGCAAATTATGGAGAGTAAGATGCTGAAATATCTAACTATACTTTGGATTTGTCCATTTCTCCTTACAGTTCTATCCACTCTTGCTTTATATATTTTGAAGCTCTGTTGTAATGTACATTAATATTTATGTTTGTTTTGTATACTCTTGGTAAATTGCCTCCTTTATTATTATGAAATTACTCTCTTTATCTCTGATAATATTTTTTGCTCTGATATTTATCTGATAGCCGTTCCTGATTTCTTTACATTGGCATTAGAATAATGTATTTTTCTGTCTGCTTTTCACCTTTTATGCTTTCTTTCAACTTTTATTTTTAACTCATTCATGTCTATAGTTTAGTGGGTTTCTTATAGGAACCATATGGCTTAATTGTGCTTTTTTATCCATTTGACTGTCTCTGCCTTTTGTTTGGGGGTGTTTATAACATTTACAGTTAGTGTAATTATTGATAAAACATATCAAAACCCAAACAGCGTTTCAATATATCACCTTCTTATTTGTTTTCTATTTGTTCCATCATTCCTTTGTCCCTGTTTTCTTCTTCTGTCTTTTGGACTGAGTATTTTTATTATTTAATTCTATCTCCTTTGTTGGCTTATTAGCTATAACACTTTGCTTTCTTATTTTAGTGGTTACTTGAGGGTTTATAGTATACATCTTTAACTTTATCATAGTTTAACTTAAAGTCATATTATACCATTTTATGGATAGGATAAGAACTTCATAATAGTATAATTCCATTCTCCCTCACCTGAACTTTGTGCCATTGTTCTCCTACATTTTATATATGTTATAAACTTTATCAACTATGGTTACCATTTCCATATTTAAAAATTAAATAGTATTTTTAAAACAAAAATAAGTCTTATATTTATTCACATATATATCATTTATGGTGCTCTTTATTTCTTTATGCAGGTTCAGTTTCACATCTAGGACCATTCTTTTTCTCCACATGACTTCTTTTAAAACTCTTATAGTGTGTCTGTTGCTGATAAATTCTTTCTGCTTTAATATGTCCAAAAAAGTCCTCATTTTGCTTTTGTCTTTGAAGTATATTTTCATTAGGTATAGAATTCTAGTTTGACTATTTTTTTTCTTTCAGTACTTAAATATGTTGCTCCACTGTCTTCTGACTTGCTTTGTTTCCAAAAAGAAGTTGTTAACACTTTCATTGAAATGCAATGTATTTTTTTCTGGATGCTCCTAAGATTTTCTCTTTGTCTCTGATTTTAAGCAGTTTGTTTATTATGTGCCTTTGTGTAGTTTTCTTTATGTTTCTTGGGATTTAGTGACTTCCTTACACCTGTGGATTTATAATTTTCATCACATTTGGGAAATTAGGGTGATTATTTCTTCAAATATTTTTTCTGTCTCTTACCCCCACCTCACCCTGTTATCATCTCCTCTTCAAGTGTGGATTACATATATAATAGTATCTTCAAGTTGTTCTGTGGTTCACTGATGCTATATTCAGGGTTTTATTTATTTATTCATTTGGATCATTTTCTGTTATGTTCTCAAGCTCTTTTTCACTAATATACTATATTTTTCATCTTTTGAATTTTGACTGGTTCTTTTATGTCTCTGATATCTCTGCTTAGCATGTTACATCTTTCCTCTACCTCCTTGAACACAGAATATGGCTATAATAACTGTTGTCTAGTTTTATCATCATGATCATTTCTGGGTTTGTTTCTATTGATTTTTCTCTTCATTATGGGTTATATTTTCCTGCATGTTTGATAAGTTTTTAGATGATTCCAGACATTGTGAATTTTACCTTATTGGGCAATGAATGTTGTCCTACTTATATAAATATTCTTTTTTTTTTTTAAGATTTTATTTATTTGACACAGAGAGAGAGCTAGTGACAGCAGAAACACAAGCAGGGGGAGTGGGAGAGGGAGAAGCAGGCTTCCCGCAGAGCAGGGAGCCCGATGCAGGGCTCAATCCCAGGACCCTGGGATCATGACCTGAGCCAAAGGCAGACACTCAACCGACTGAGACACCCAGGTGCCCGTTATATAAATATTCTTAAACTTTGTTCTTGCATGCAGTTAAGTTACTTGGGAACAGTTTGATATTTTTGAGGTTTTGAGATATATTTTGCTAGGCTGCACCAGAACAATCTTTGTCCCACTACTAAGGCAATACCTTTTTGAGTACTCTACCCAATTCCCCATGAATCATGAGGTTTTCTACTCTGGCTGGTGACTATATGAAGTATTTCCAGCCCTGAGTAAGTTCCAGAGTTGGTCTTTCTGCCTTTTGGGGGTAGTTCTTCCTTAGGCTCATATCATTACCTCACAGGCATCCACTTAGCAGTACTCACTGAAGACTACTGGGGGTCTTTGAAGATCTCCAAAGCTCTCTATCTCTTGCAGTTCTCTCTTCTTTAGTATCTGCCCAGTGAACTCTAGCTGCTTTGACCTTGCCAGGCTTGCAGCCCTATCTCTTCAACTCAGAGAGGCCACCAGGCCCAAACTGAGTTCCTCCTCCCTGTGCTGAGACCTGCAAACTCTCTCCAGTCAGTACTCTGGGCCAACCTAAAGGCTCACTTGTTTTCCCTCTCTCAGTTATCATCCCCAATGTTGCTTGATGTCTAATGTCTAAAGGTCAGTTTCATCTATCTTTTCAGATTTTTAGTTGCTTCAGGAGGGTGGACAAATCTTGTTCCTGTTACACTATCATCAGCTAAAACAGACATGCAGTAATCTTGTTTGAAGGATAAATTTATTTCTGAGATTTCAATGATTATTTTTAAGCTTTCTTCAGCCCGTTGCATGTTTTCTTTTCCAGGTTTCATTTTTCTTTCTGTTTCTGCTTGTCTTCTTTCCTGTTACAGGCTTTCCTCACATGTGGAGTGATCCTTGCTTGCTTGCAATAATATTTTGCACATGTGAGGGAGGCCCTAAGAATCTGACCTACAGGGCTTGCCAAGTACTTGGATTCACAATGGGTGACCTGGTTGAGCTATTTTATTGGGGAAGCCCCAGTTGTCAATAGTGGAGAGTTTATCTTTTTTCCTGCTCAGAGTCCCCAAAGGAAAAAAAGTCTCCATTTTCCTGCATTTTGCGTCATCTAGGTTACCAGTGTTTCTGGCGCAGAGGCAAGTAAAGGAACTGAGAAGTCTCAGCCTTCAGTATGTTGACTCTGTCCTAACCTCTCCTCTTTAGTTTTGGAACCCTACATTCTTGGTGCCTGGTGTTCCTTAGTCTAGAGTCTCCATGGTTCAGTTTCTCAAAGTAGAAAGCTCTGACCTTCTGGGAAGGGAGGGTGATGGTGACTTGAATGCACAGGGTGAGGGAGGGGATCCTTGAAAGTCTATCTACTTATTGTATAGATTTTCAACCAATCTTCCTCATTTGAACCTCTCTCAACCCCTTCATTGAGAGTTAACTGATGCTTACAACTCCTGAGTTCTCTTCAGTTTCTGAATTTTCCCAGAGCTAATGTAGGCTTCACCTTTCTTGGGTCTATTAACAGTTACCACTCATCCAGATGCCCCCCAGCTTCTGATTATGTGGATGGAAAATAACCCCTAAATTTCTCTGAGGATACTAACTTGATTTGTCAAGGTGTCTCTGTTTCCTGGGTTATCTTTTTTTTCTTTTTTCCTATGGGACCAGATATTTTGTTCAGTATTCTTGGTCTTTTTCTTTCAAATGGCCAGCTTTCCCATGGGCCTGGTTATCCTTGGTCTTCTCTTCATATTTTAGGATGAAGGACCATATCTACAGTAGCTGGCATGTTGTGTCTCTTCAACAGGCCATACACTTAAAAAAAATTTTTTTTTAATTTAAATTCAATTAGCCAACTGATAGTATATCATTAGTTTCAGGTGTAGTGTTCAATAATTATCAGTTGTGTATAACACCCAGTGCTCATCACGTCATGTGCCCTCCTTAATGCCCATCCTTAATACTCCATGCCCCAACCCACCTCCCCTCCAGCAACCCTCAGTTTGTTTCTTATAGTTAAGAGTGTCTCATGGTTTTTCTCCCTCTCTGATGACTTCCCATTCAGTTTTCCCTCCCTTCCCCTACAGTCCTCTACCCTGTTTCTTATATTCCACATATAAGTGAAACCATATGATAATTGTCTTTCTCTGATTGACTTATTTCACTCAGCATAACACCCTCCAGTTCCATCCACGTTGAAGTAAACGGTAAGTATTCATCCTTTCTGATGGCTAATATTCCATTCCATTCCATTGTGTGTGTATATATATGTACATATATATATGTCAATGGACATCTCAGCTCTTTCCACAGTTTGGTTATTGTGGACATTGCTGCTATGAATATTGGGGTGCAGGTGTCCCTTCAGGTCACTACATTTGTATCTTTTGGGTAAATACCTAGTAATGCAATTGCCGGGTCATAGGGTAGCTCTATTTTTAACTTCCCGAGGAACCTCCATACTGTTTTCCAGAGTGGCTGTACCAGCTTGCATTCCCACCAACAGTGAAAGAGGGTTCCCCTTTCTCTGCATCCTTGCCAACATTTGTTGTTTTCTGTCTTGTTAATTTTAGCCATTTTGACTGGCGTGAGATGGTATCTCATTGTGGTTTTGATTTGTATTTCCTTGATGCCAAGTGATGTGGAGCATTTTTTATATGTCTGTTAACAGGCCATACTCTTGAGTTAAGGAAAGGCTTGAGTAGAGGCAATCTGTGTAGGGATGGCCCTGTGAATCAGCAGACTTTGCTTTAAGGTTCACAAAAAGCATTTTGGTGCTCTTGGGACCATCTCTGGATATTAGAATAGGAAGCACCAATACCTACACTAAGCACCATGGATCTCCTTGGTCAAATGTCTTTAGGACATTTAGGAAGAGCCTTCTGCTTTGTTAGTTTGTCAGTTTGCCTAGGGATAAACATCCGATTGTCAGTTTCTCCCTGTGAAGTAGGGAGGGGTTTGGGGAAGGGACTGATTGACACCACTGTTTTATTAACAAACCTTTAATTAAACATCCTGGTTGATTTCTTTTTTTCACTTTTCAGCTGTGATATTCTACAGCCTCTCCATGTTCTGTTGGGAGGGTTGGCCACAGCTCTGAGCCTACCGCCATGTTCTCTGAGCACTCATGCTTGGCTCTGTCCCATTGGTTATCTGTGCCCTCTGCTCTCCTTCTCCCTGTATCCATTTTAATGTCTTGTTTACCTATAACCCCTTCTTTAACCCCCTTTCCTGTTTTGGGAGATTATTTCATTTTGTACCTCTTTATTGGGATTTGGAAGAAATAAGAAAAATCCATGTGTAAAATCCACCATCTTAAATCAGAAGTCTGTTTTCCCCTAGTTTTATGAGCCCTTAAGCTTCCACAGAATAAACACACAATTGCTTTTTCCTTAACCCAGGAAAATGTCTAAGTTGGAGTCAATGAACCTTCCAAGTTCTTGAGCCAACCAGTGCAATGTCTCTGTGATGCACAGACTTTATGTCCACCAATTTATGGGGGTAGAGCAGTCACCTGGCATGGATCTAAAGCCAGATTTGCTGTGCCAAGATCTGTGACTCCCAAGGATTACAAAATGCTGAATTATGACAATGTAGCCCCGATAAGGAAACTGAAGCTGCATCTTGGAATCTGAGTTAGAGCCTGGCACATTGGTCCTAGGGTGATTCTATCTCACAAATAATACATTATCTGAGGCCCTGTGCTGGAGGGGGATTGCTGCAATATCTGTCTAAGGGACCTGTTGCTCAGGTGTATGCAGTTCCAACCCATCATCCAGGTGCTGTGGTTTCACTGATGCCAGAGAGTCCTCACAGGTGATGTATCACACAACAGGGGGATGGCCCCTGGAGGAAATAAAAGATCTGCAAGAAAACTCTTAATAATTACTGGAGAAAAAAATAGCTACCATGCTGCATATAAAAAGTCTTTCCCTCTCCCTCCCGTCAAGTGGGAGAGAATATAGATACTCACTTCCCTTCTCCCAGATCATCTCCTGCTCTTGTATAGTATGTTTAGATGTAAGTAAAAGAGTAATTCTTCAGTCCACCCTCCAATTAAAGAAAAAAAAATCCTTATTTCCTGAGTATCTCTGAACTTCCACAGATTTAAAGATGGATAAGCATTAAAATGTCACAATCTCCTGAACTTGGTGCTTTTAAATTTCCTGTTTCACAACTCCTGAGATGTAATTTTAAGTGCAAAAATATCTGTCAGGGAGGATATTAAACAAGTCCACACCTTCAGCTGTTCTGTCTTCAGCTATTTACAGATATGTTTCAAAAACATACCATTTAAATATGAACAGCAACTTCCTGTTAAACTTTGGATGTAGCAACCAGAAAGAAATATGGCCCCCGGTGGTGAGGGAGGAAAAAATAGTTTCTGTATACAAAGCCCTAACATAATAAACAAGCAGAAGCACTTCCTGATAAATAGTGCCAAGCAAACATTCATATCCTTGCCTCCGCTGTATTCAAAATATTTTTACTAGACCAAGTGCAAAGTATTATTATCATTAATATTAAGTTTATCCTTTTTGGAATTGATCCAGGTTCCAGTTCTACCAGAAGGTCTGGTAGGAGCCAAGGGTATGGACGTTTATCATGGCAGTTACTTCGATTTTAATTCTCTTCATATAAATGTTGCAGAGCTATGGATGGATATTAACATTACTGTGCTTGATGAAACCCACGCCCAACAGCCCCTGGGGCCCTCCAGCAACCACCCCACAAAATCATCAAAACAGAAATTCCCAGGCAGTAACCAGACAGAAGGCAGATCCAGCGACAGTCTCGGAAGGCAGCACCAGGAAGCAAGGCAAGGACAATCGCAAAAACCTCTGGGTCCCCACAGGTTACCTCTAGCCACCCGGGAACCCGTCAAGGGCAATAAGCACCCAGGACCCAGGACCCTAAGGAAACTACTCATTTGTGTTCCCTTTATTCACCAAAGCAAAATGCAAATCTAGTTGTTCTCTTTATTTAAACCAGAAACAAAACACTTTTTTACTGATATGTTACCTATATGCAGACAAGTATACACCTCATACGTGCACAGTTGGATGGAACGCTCATAAACTGAATCCAGCCCTGTAAACAGCACCCAGACTGAGAAACAGAACACGAGCAGCTCCCAAGGAGGCTCATGTCTTCCTCGTGTCCCCGTAAGGTCACTCCCTGCCCCTGCTCCAAGGGTGACCACTCTCTGGGCATCCTTTTTTACATATATTCTTGAATGGGAACTGGAGTTCCAGAAATGAGATGAAGTAAATTAAGTGCAACTTTGTGTCAGTGTACTGGAATTGAGGACACAAAGCCCACACATGACAAGGAGTGATGTCCCCAAGGATCTCTTTCAGCATTCCCCCGGGATAGGTGAAGGCTTTGTGATGGGGGAAGGAGAGGAGCAAAGGGGGAATGAGGGAAACGGTATGGAAGAGGCAGAGCCCCATAGGATGTCAAGTCTCCCCTGGTCAGATGGGCCAGGCAGGGTGAGGGGACACCAGGTAGAGGTGACAGCCTCAGAGTTTCATGTCTCAATCTGCCACTAGCTATCTGGCTCAGCAAGCAGCTGGACAGCAAATGTATCTTGCTTGGACACCATCATAGGACCCTGTTGAGCTCTGACTATGGCCCATTGCCCCTTCCAACCCCAGACTGTGAGCAACTCCCTAGGCAGGCCACAGTCCCGTCCTTGGGAAGCTTAGAGTCAAGTTGGGAAGACAAATAGGCAATGGGGTCAACACCACCCAGTGCAGGGTGAGGCATGTGTGATGGGCAAGCACAAAGGTCACTGCAAGGGCTTGTTTGTCTATGTATTACTATAACTACTCAACACATGTTTCCTGAGTGAACCATCATATGAATGAATGAACGAATGAATGAACAGAACACCTCTCATCTTGCCTGTACCAGGAACAAGCCTGACATTCAGCTGGGTTGACCTGCAAAAGAGTGGTCAATCTGAGGACCAGGAAGACTGAGTAACCCTCTCATGGGGCCAGCTGCACTGCAGACAGAGCTCAAGGAGGAGCTGTGGTCAAGGTGAGGCTCCTGGACCTACCAGGGACTTTGGCTACCAGAAGACCCAATTAACGCTGGCTTGGGCAATAAAGACATTTTGTTAATTCATATACACACACACACAAAACAAGAATTCGGGAGGTAGGCCGTTCCCAAGTGTGCTCAGTTCCCCGCAATGTATTGAAGGCCTCTCTTCCATTCTTCCACTCTGTCCCCTCAGCTGCTGGTGCCCCAGTAAAGACATGATATCCATCGTGTCATCAAATGCTCCTCAGCTTTTAGCAGGAAGGGAAAAGCAAACGTCCCCCTATTTCTCATTGGCAAATATGACCACCTGACCTACAGGGAGGCTGGGAAAGGGAGGATCTGGTCACTCTCAAAAGCTACTCTCCCCAGATCTTTGGGGGTGCAAGGGACATGATTAGATTCTGTCAGCACATCTGAGAGCCTCTGGGCATTGCCTCAGTGCCTCCAAGAGCCAATGTGGCCCATTCAGTGAAGAACACAGGAGCCCAAGGGCCAGGACTGCTGTGTGTCCTTGAGCAGGTCACCTGAGATTTTGACCTCCTCTTCGTTCCAACGGCACAGCTGGACAGCAGAACCAGTAAATCCTTCCCAGTCATGAAAGTCAAGGCTCCGTATTTCTGTCCCCTCTTCTTGGATGAGATGCCCCAGTGGAATTGTGTTAGATTGTTCTGAAATGACAGGCCTGTGAAGAAAATTTTTCTAGGAACATAGCTCATGCATTGGAGGTGGCATTGCTGCATATTCTGGAAATGATGTTAGCTGTCTAAAACACACAAAGAAGAACAACGCAGTACAAAGATCGTTGTACTATGGGTGGAATTGTGTCTCCGAAAAAGATATGTTGAAGTCCTAACCCCCATTACCTGTGAACATGACCTTATTTGGAGATAGGGTCTTTGCGGATGTGATCAAGTTAAGATGAGGACATACTGAGTTGGGGGGGCCCTAATCTGATATGACTGGTGTCCTTATAAGAAGAGGAGAAGACAGGCACACTCAGGGAGGAGGCCAAATGACAGTGGAGACAGAGATTCAAGTATTGCACCTGCAAGTCAGCGAACACTTGGAGCGAGCCACCAGAAGCTGGAAGAGGAAGGACGGATTCTCCCCAGAAGCTTCAGAGGGAACGTGGCCTTGCTGACACCTTGACTTTGGACTTCTAGCCTCCAGGACTATCAGGTAGCAAATTTCTATTGTTTTAAGCCACCCAGTCTGTGGTACTTTGTTACAGCAGCCCTCAGAAACTAACACAGATAATAATATTTAAATATCCAGGCCTTAGCAGGACACTGAGGGGTTGTCTGTATCCTTCTCTATATTCCAGGAAACAGGTAGGAGAACAATGCAATGGAATTTGTCTTTACCGTAGGCCGACGTCACCAGCAACCCTGGTGGTGGAGGAGTTAAGAGCCTGGACTCCAGAGCCTGAATTCAAACTCTTCTCTGCCCTATACTGGCTGTGTGACCTTAGGCCAGTCACTTAACTTCTCTGTGCCCCAATAGCCTCGTCTATAGATAAAGGAAATAAAATTGTGTTGTGATGAGGACTAAATGAGTTAACATGTGTAAAATGTCTAGAACAGTATCTGGCACACAATGAGTGCTTGCTGAGAACAAAGGTTGTCATGTCCTAGACGTCTTGTCTGTACCCTTGTTTACAGCCCAGCTACAATGGGTCACTTAATGGACTGCTTTAAAGCAAAAATGGATAGACACAAGGCTGGAAAGACCAAGCCCCAGTATCTGGAGTTATAGCAAGTTCAAGAGTCAAAGCTAGACAAGAAAAGCCAAGAGCAAAGTGTGTACAGAGTCAGGACCAGGATACACAATGTAGTGGAAATGCCAGGGGATGGGCTGGAACTCAGATGTTGGAGGACCAGATAGGTGTCTGCAAGTCCTGCCAAACAGGACCTGGAGGTGAAAAGATGTGGAGCCCAGCAGCCAGCTCCCTGGCAGAGGGTAAAACAGGGAGCCCTTGAGCCCCTGGAAGTTCTTGGTGGAGGTGGAGGGCTTAAGGAAACCCCAAACAAGGGATAGTGAGGGGGCTGCTGCCTACTAGGTGACTGTGCAGGACATGGCACCATCAACCCCCATCAAACTGGGAAGTGGGTACTGATTGGGTAGGGAAACTTGTCCAGGGTCACATGGCTATGGACCAACAGGGATGTGAGTGCCTGGCAATGGCTGGCCAGCCCCTCCTGCTGGTGCCACCAGACATGCCATGGGCTACTAGGGGCACCCCTGTTGTCCTGCTTCTGTGGTCAGCTAGACAAGGCCCAGGGCCACCCAGCTGCGCACTAGTCACAGACCAGCAGAGAGCTGCCACGAGTCTGAGGAATAGCCAGCTTGCTCCTCTCAGGGCATCTGAAGCTGTACCCAGCCTCACTTTCCTGCCCTGAATGAGCGAGAAAGAGAAGGCAAACGTACCTTTGGCCAAAAGTGTAAATTTGAGAAGTAAAACAAACATCTAATTTGTCAAGATACACACAGCCTTGTGGTGGTTACTGTAAGACACACAGGCCCAGAAAAATCCCTAGCAGCCTCTTACAGCTCAAGGAAACAAAAACTCTGTGTAAATACCTTTGGAAACAAATGGCAAAGGATAAAAACAAAGTAGAGCACAAAACTGTTCAGAGGCCATGGGGCAGCCAACCCCCTCTAGGGGACTCTGGACCAATAGCTGTCTGTGACATAGTTCTGGGATTCTTGGCTTTGTCTCCACTCTTGAAAACAACTCATTTATTCACCATCATGACTCTTAGTAATATGCTTTATCTTTAATTCTTCATTTGTCATCTTCAATCTCCTCTGATTCTCCACTATTAAAAAATAAGCATTTCATTCATTTCCCCTAATCCCACCTCCTCCAAATCATGAATTTTAGTTTTTATATTTGTGACACTGACAGCTCTAAACGTAGTGTTGAACACGTATTGCTTTCCCGCCCACTGTAGACAATGCTGAGTGTTCCCCATCTCTCCTTTCCTGCTTCCCTCTCTCCCTCCATCCTCTGGGTTCTCCTTTTACAATATCAAAGATTTATAATATTCTGTTTGACAACCGTAATTAAGTTTTCTGTTCTTTGTTAAGTTTTATCTATGTGTCAAAACAAGTAAATGACATCTGCAGTTTTAATAACTCTGTAAGTGCTATTCCTAGCAGACAAGTTGTTTCCTTCTCTATAGGCCTGATGGCTTTCCCCGACCACACAAAGGAGAATGATTTGAACATCAAGGTCAAATGGATTATTTTTCTTTTTTTTTAAAGATTTTTTTTTAAATTTATTTATTTGACACAGAGAGAGACAGCAAGAGGGAACACAAGCAGGGGGAGTGGGAGAGGGAGAGGCAGGCTTCCCGCCGAGCAGGGAGCCCAATGCGGGGCTCGATCCCAGGACCCTGGGATCATGACCTGAGCCGAAGGCAGACGCTTAACGACTGAGCCACCCAGGCGCCCCAAATGGATTATTTTTCTTATGTGCATTCATGTTGCTCAAGATCACGCCACATTTTTAGTTTGTTCATTATTAAACTGTCCCCTCTGTAAACAACTTTATGGTTTTTTCCTAAATATTCTAATTGCTTTTCTTTTTTCTTGTTGACAAAGAATACCTGCCTCCCAATTCTCAAGCTTTTCAATCCTGCCATCTGTGTTGTTTATTTGTTCATGGGCACAGCTCCAAAGTTGTCATTCTTTATTCCCATCTGCACTGCCAGGACTGGAGGTCTGTGAGCTCTATTTCCCAGGAAGGTTTTGCCAGTAAAAGGCACTAGAGGCTGGATGGGAGAAAGCATTTCCCTTGCTCTATTCTGGTGGCGGCAACTGTATGTGACCACAGTCTGTGGATTGGTAGAGGTGTGGCAATAGTGGTGGAGCTGTGGGTTCCATGCTCTGCAGCAGCAGCCAGAGGGCTAGCCCCTGGCTTCCAGATGGGTGGCAGTAGTACTCACAAGCTCTAGATAACCCCACTTTCCATTTCAGGCCTATGCCTACTGATCTCTGGGAGTTAGGGACTGAATTATGGCTCCCCAAAATTTATATGTTAAAGCTCTAACATCCAATGTGACAGTATTCGGAGATCGAGTCTTTAAAAGGGTAATTAAGGTTAAATGAGGTCATAAGAATGGAGACCTTATCCAATATGACTGTTGTCCCTATAAGAAGAGGAAGAGACACCAGAAATCTCTCTCTCTGCACAAATGCATAAAGAAAAGTCCTTGTGAGGACTCAGTGAGAAGGTGGCTATCTGCAAGCCAGGAAGAGGGTTCTCACCCGAAGCCAAACCTGCCAACACCCTGATCTTGGACTTCCAGCCTCAAGAACTCTGAGAAAATACTGGTTAAGCCACCCAGTCTGGGGGGTTTCTTTTATGTAGTCTAAGCAAACTAATACATTGAATAATATCAATTTCCCATTTTTATTCCTCTAACTTTCAATATTTTCTTTTCTCTTTACTTTTTAGTTTTTGAAGTTTCTATTGACATTTCTTCAAGCTCATTAATTCTCTCCTTGGCCATGTGCAGTCTGCTGATGAGCCCATCAAAGGCATTCTTCATTTGTTATGGTGTTTTTGATTTCTGGCATTTCTTTTTGATTCTTTCTTAGAGTTCCCATCCTGTTGTTTACATTACCAATCTGTACTTGCATGATGTCCACTTGTTCCACTAGAACTTTTAGCATATTAATCATAGTAGTTTTAAATTCCTCGTCTTATAATTCCAAAGCCTCTGCCATATCT
Organism: Mirounga leonina; assembly: GCF_011800145.1. Lineage (NCBI taxonomy): Eukaryota > Metazoa > Chordata > Mammalia > Carnivora > Phocidae > Mirounga > Mirounga leonina. The sequence continues at coordinate 9,112,960 of NW_023270464.1, read as the reverse complement.
GAGTCTGGTTTTGATGCTTGCTCAGCCTCTTTAAATTCTATTTTTTGTCTTTTAGTATGTCTTGTAATTTTTTGTTGCAAGCTAGACATGATGTATGGGATAAACGGAACTGAGATGGGTAGGCTTTTACCGGGAGATTTTATGTTTATCTGGCTAGGAGTTAGGTTGTGTTTATTGCTTGCTGTAGCTGTAGGGGTCAGAGGCTAAAATTTCTTCTGGTGTCCTTGTTTTTGTCTCTCTTGTAGTTTTTGGGTCTCCCTGGAGACTTCTGAAATAAAGTCTGAGATGTGCAATTCCTTCATCTGTATTCCTTGGTTATTATCCAGGAGCTCTGCTGATGTGGTGGTAAGGTGTAGAGGAGGGGAAGCATCCCATAGTCCTATGGTCAAGTTTCAGTCTTTTAGTAAGCCTATGCCCCTTGGCTGTGACCTTCTTGAGTGCCTCTCAGTCCCCCCCACCTTAGGTGAAACAGAAAGGCTGAAGGGACTGGAATTGGGTATTTCCTTCATCCCATATTGGTTAGGCTCTGGTAGAACCCCAGTTGGTTAGGCTCTAGCAAAATGGTTTCTCTTGAGGGCAGGCCTTGTTAAGAACAGAATGCTCTGGGAATATCTCAGAACGGTTACTTTCCCAATTGTCCTGCTGGAAGCATAAGGGAATTTTTCTCTGATCTTCACTGTGAGAACCTATAAAGAACCTTGGAGGTAAAACTCATAAAAGCGTGGGAGCCTCCTTAAGACCAGGACTCCTGAAATTTTTAACTCTCAAATCCATCCACATGGAGTCTCCAGCAATTCATCCGTGACAGTTTAGGTTTTTCTAGCTGGGTACTGGTTCCATGGAGGTTTCACTCCTGGCCTTCTGCTCCAATATACTGTGATTCCCTGTATATGCCTGTCTGTCTCTGCAGTATTTGGGGGCAGTGGTTTGCCTGTGACCCCAATACTCCTACAGATCTAAGAAGAGTTGTTGATTTTCCAGTTTAGTTTTTTCTTGTTGTGAAGATGGAAGTGATGACTTCCAAGCTCCTTATGTGCCAGACTGGAAACCCTAAGTTGCTTTCAATACTTTTTAGAGCAATTCCCTGATTACAAACCCCCCTCTGTTGGAAATAGCTAGAGGATTTTTTGTTTTCCTGACTGGACACTGACCCACACGCTATCCTACTGCACTGACTGTCCCTGCCTGGAGACATCCATATCAGAGCCTCCTGGGATCAGGCTCAAATCCAGACCCCATGTTCTCAAGGCCTGCTGCATCCTTGTTGCCTGGGGACTTCCCTTCCTTGGGCTTTTGGGGTAGAGCTCTTGGATACTGTGTCTTCCATCTTGGTTTCTCTCTTTGTTTTGTTGGGAGTACTTCCTCAAGAAACTCTATAAGAAAATGTTGCAGATTTTGACTTCCTAGTCACCTGAAAAATTTGCTTGTTAGTTCAAGTATTTTAAAAAATTGTTTCACTGGGTATAGAATTTAAACTTCAAAATACTTTCCCTCAAACTTTTGAAGGCCTTGCTCCATTGTCTTCTAGAACCCTCTCTCCCTGAAGAGATCTGATTTTTAATTCTTTACAAGCAGTCCGTCTTAATTTTTTTTTCCTCCCTGGATGCTATTAGCATCTTTTTGTCTTAGTATTCTCAAATTTCTTAGTAGAGACTGTGTCTGAATGTGGACATTTTATTATTGATACAGAATTGCACCTGATAGGCCTTTTTAGTCTGAAGACTTCCACCCCTTACCTTTGGGAAAGTATTTCCTATTACATCCGAGATTATTTCCTTTTCCTCAGTGTCCTCTGCTTGCTCCAAACTCCAACTGTCACAGTCAAATGCTGGCCATCTTGGACTGATTTGCTACTCCTTTTTTTCTCCCTCTCCTTCACGTTTTCAGTTCCTTTATTATCTTTGTCCTATAATCTGGGAAGCTTCCCAATTTTATTGAAAGTTTTATTTAAAGAATCATATTCTTAATTTCTAAGATTTCTTCTTTATTATGTAATTATTTTTTTTTCACAGCATCCAGGTTTTGTTTTACAGATTCAATAACTTCTCATATCTCGCTGAGGATATTAGAATTTTTAGGAATTATCTTCTGATCCCTGAATTATTTATTTTTCCTATGGGGTTGGTTGTTTTGCTTGCTAATGTTCATATTTCCCTTTCACGCTGCTGGTCTTCTTATGTCTCTGGTGATCCTTGATCTTTCTTTTATATTTGAGTGTGAAGCTCCAGGCTGATTGTTCTGGGTGCTTGGTGTGTGGATCCCCTGGGGTTGTAGCTGGTCTGTACCCCATGAGACCTCTCCCTTGCCTGGGGTAAGTGACAGGGAGCTTTGTATAAGTAGATAGGGCTTGTTGACTGGGATGAGCAGTTGGGTAGATGGCTAGTATGTGCTAAATGAGGAAGGCCTTATTCTAGACCAGTGGTTCTCCATCCTGGCTGGACCTGGTAAATTTTTTTAAAATCCTAATGCCCAGACTGCATGTAGAATCCATTAAATCAGAATCTCAGGGGTGTGTGTGGGGGGGTGGGATGGGGGATGGAGCCCAGGCAACAGCATTTTAAAAAGTTTCCCAGGATTCCAATAGACAACTAAGATTGAGAAGCTCTACTCTGATCAGTGACTCTCTACACAGTCTCCTGGAGGGTTGTTAAAACAGGAATGGATGGACCCCAATGGAAAGAGTTTCCTATTCAGAAGTTCTGGGATGGGCCTGAGAATTTACATTTCTAGTTAGCAACATGCTGTTGCTGGTGGAGGAACATATTTTGAGAAGCACAGCCTTAGAGCTAATCAGCCCACACTGGAAATCTAGTTCTTGGGAAGTTTTTTCAGTTTATCTAAAAAGGAGCCCTTTTTTGGCCTGAGGTCATAATTGCTCTGTGCTTTGAGGGGGCAGGGAGGCTGATTGACTTAGCAGCTTCATAAACAGATCTCCGATTAGTCCTGCCCTTTCTAGCACTTCTCTCCACCACCCTCCCAAGCCTGCCAGCTCACAGTCTGTGCCCCTCTGGGGTTCAGGGAGGGATGGGGCCCACCCGCCCCCAGCCTCCATCTGACAATGTTCTGGGCTGAGGGCTTTGCCTTTCTTCCTCCTCTGTCCATACCCATCCATTGGCTTATCAGCACAGAGAATCATATGTTCAAATCTTTTGACTGCTAATGACCCTGAGTCCAGGCCAGCCTGCACAGAAGGCCGCTCATCCTCTACCGCTGATCCCCCTTTGCATCCTGGACACTATCCCGCTTCCCCAGACAAGGCTGCTTTCCGGCTTGCAGGCATGGCTGTAGCTAGAGCATATATGCAGCTGGCCTCCCGTGTCCAGGCCCCGCGCTTCCCGGACGGGGTCTAAGGCAATGTCTTTGAGCACTGTGAGATAGCAGTACCATTTTCTCCCTTTAGAAATGAGGACCGTGAGATGTGGAGAGGCCACACAGCTGGTAGCCCCGGACTCCCAAGCAGGCCTGTGACACCTGTGCTCTTAGAAGGATGCTCCTCCCACAGGAAGTGGCCCCAGGACGCAGGTGGTGCCACAGCTGGCCCAAGCGGGAACTGCGACTTGGCCACTGAGACCCCTTCTCCCTGTTCACAAAAAGGTACTTGTTTTAAAAAGGTGTACATAAAAAAAAAGAACATCTCTTTTGGAAATTAAAGTGCACTGAAGTTCGTTTTATTCTGAGAAAGCTCTTAGCTTTGCCCGTAGCTCTTGAGAGAAACGAAAGGGAATTTAAATTAGTTTAGCCTTGAGAAGATCTCAGTAGCTTTTAGGATATGCATAATTGTCTGGGCACCTCACAAACCTAGGTTGGAAATCTCTGGCCGAAGCCGGCGAAAGACAATTCCCTGTCTTCCCTTCTCCCGTCTTCCACCTGAGGTTCCTCAGGCTCCTTGCCGGGAGAGCAGACCTCAGCGAGGGAGGCCAGTTCCTGTCCCTTCCTCGGGACAAGGGAGGCCACTGGTTTTCCTGCCCATCTCTATAGAGAGCTACAGTGCTATTTTCATCCCAACCCTCAACCAAGGAATGCAGAATCGGAAGACACTCATTGCCTTGCGCCGCCCACATAGTGTCAGTTTGGGGCTACATCCCCAGTTTTCACAGCTGAGTCCAGGTAAAGTTGTGGTTTCAAGGAGAATGTTCCGGAGTCTGCAGTTATGACCAAATGCCACACAGGGACAGGAACACCCAGCACAGGACCAGCTCCCAAGGGCCCCCAGTGCTCCATGCCCACCCGCCCGAGGTCGGCCAGTCTCACCCATTCTGCTCGTGGGGAGGCCTCCGAGCTTCTGCAGCCGTGGGGGCCAAGATCACGTAGCCCTCCCTGTGTGCTTCATCAGCCACCTGAGCTCTTAATCCTCTTTGCTGAGCTCATGATCAGCCTCTGGAAGAAACTGCCGTGTCGCACACAAGCCCCCCATGAATGAAGAGGGCAAACGGGGAGAATGGCTTAGAAGGGCACTGTATGCACAGTGATGGTGTTTCCATAACCCACGGGGCGGGCGAGCACAGGGGTGCACACGCGTGCCCACGCCACACTCAGGCACGCCCAGATTGGAGAGGGGGCAGCAGGGTGCACCCTGGCTGTCCACGTCTTCCCAGCACCTGAGAGATGCCAACGCTGAAGGGCATCCTGCTCCTCAGGGAGCCCAGGGAGCCCCCACAGAACCTCACCGAAGAATGCCCTAGAACCCACTGACTCCCTCAGGGTTCCTGGAGGTGGGACAGGCAGCCACGCACCAGAGAATGAAAGAGAGAAATGGGGTGGGGGGTGCAGGGGAGAGGGCACAAGCAGAGCAAAGAGAAAGTGGAGCCAAGTGTTTGACATTTCACACTACTCAATACGCAGGGAGGCAAGACCAGCTTGAGCCAAACAGCCGCTCAGGGACAGAATAGCAGTCACTTAAATATTTAAAGCAGACGCTCTGTAAGCGGCTGTGGAGGCGGGTCTTTGTTAATATTTAACTCCGGCTGGGCAGTCACTGGGAAAACAACTGTTTACAGGAGAGATGAACAAACATCCCAGATTGCTCAAAGCTGCTGGGACACTTTAGGGGACAAGCAGCTGCTGGTGTTTCTAGATCATAGCAACTCTAGATGTTGGGCCCGCTCCACCTTGAGACCACAGGGGCGGGGAGGCGCCTGACCATCCCTGGGGTGCGGTGAAAACCATAAACACGCATCATGGGGTTGGCTGCCGGGCTCCAGAATCGTGGTTTGCCGGAAACCCAGCCCTGCAGCTGGGCCTGGGAGGTGGCTCCAGGCTAGCTGGCCAGCCCCTCGCTTGGGCAGCTGCACCCCGGAGCCCCTGGCTAGGTTGTGTCTCTGGCCCCAGGCACTGTCCCAGAAGGCCACCTCGCGGACACCACGTGACAGCCAGGGGCAGGTGCTCACAAGTGGAGAGGCTCTCACTTGTGGAAAGAATCACAGGCTTGCTTAAAAGTCCCCCCAGCCCACACTTGAGCCTTCAGGGACACCAGGTCAGACTGTTTCCCAGAGATGACAGCCAGCCTATTATCGGGGACCGTAGGACGGGAGTCTTTTTCATGCGCCAGGCCTCCATGAACCGGACTAGCTTTGCCTAGTCTAGATAAATCAGGCCAGAAGGGAAGGATAGTCCACTTACCTCAAACCTTATTCCCACTGGGCCTATTTTCCCACTGCTTGATCATTCCCAACACCCTCCATGGAGCCTCATGGAACCCCTGTACATGAGTCACTCTTGGGTTCAACTGGATGTGAAATTCCAGTTCAGGACCAAGGAATGCTGCCATCTTGAATTTGGATGTTGGTCTCCAATGTGTCATGGTGGACACCATGTCTAACTGAAAGAAGCACTCCCTGTTTCATCACCCAGGGCATCGATTGTGAAGTTGCCCAACCATAAACCCACAAGCCTGGGCACCTCCTGGCATGTCACTGCCCTCCTGCCCAAACCACAGTTGGCCTTGACCCATGGACAACTCTCCAAACGGTTGTTTACACACCTGGCCATTTATTATAAAGAGTGAAATGCAGACCAGTGTCTCACTCTGGCAAATCTGTTACAAGAACTGGGGCCCCACACATTAATCCTTGTTAAAATAACTTTTAGTTTGGGGCGCCTGGGTGGCTCAGTCGTTAAGCGTCTGCCTTCGGCTCAGGTCATGATCCCAGGGTCCTGGGATCGAGCCCCGCATCGGGCTCCCTGCTCGGCGGGAAGCCTGCTTCTCCCTCTCCCACTCCCCCTGCTTGTGTTCCCTCTCTCGCTGTGTCTCTCTCTGTCAAATAAATAAAATTTAAAAAAAAATAACTTTCAGTTTATTAGAGCAAATGTTCAGGTAGATACCTGGCCATGGGTTTCACAGCAAAAATATATTTTTATACGCAGAGAACAAGGGGCACAAGGCTGTCTGAGATATTGGAAGAATCTTTTCGGTGTCCACAGCCTACTTCCAAAAATTAGAAATCTGTTGGAACACTGGAAGGGGATAAAGCGAATCAAAACAACACTAACACGGTCAATAATTATTCTCTCTCAGCAAAAGACAGGCCTACGGGGTCTAGAAACATCTAAGTGACCGCAGAGTGGTCACTTGATCATTCTTGTGGATGATCGTTATTTTATAGTGGTCCAGCACCAGGATGGCCTTCTCACTTTTGAGGAATCAGCCATTTTGGCAGAGGGCAAGACACTGCTTCTTTCTGCAGAAACCTAAAAGGCCAGAAATGTGCCCTTCCCCCACCCCCATCCCCTGGCAGGGCAGCCAGACCCAGCAGATGCCCCAGCAGGTGCACTTGGCCACAGGGAGCAGCAGCGTGCTTGGCACCAATCACACATCCTGGAGAGGGACTTGGACAAACGGTGTGGTCACCCAGCACCTCTGGGTTCCTGACCATTTTCCCAAAGTGATTTTCCAGCCACTTGGTCTTCTTTTAATAAATGCATCTCCTGATGACTACCCAGAGTTGATGGGCAGCCAGGAGCCCTTATCAGTACGGCCACGGTTCAGCCGTACGTCGCTGTTGGAAGAGGACCCCTCGTGTCCTGGCAGCCTCTTACTCAAAACCACCAGGGGCCTCCTTGATATAATGCTCACCTTCTCATCTCTTTGCCCGGGGGAGACACAACGTGCCCTGCACCTCCTCCCACCCCTCCCTCCTGGGCCTTCTGATGGACCCACTTGATACAAAAACAGCACAAATTCTGATTGATCAGAATTTGACAGCATGCTCATGCTGGCTGGGTAGCACTCCTGTCTGTCTGTCACAGGGGACTAGAAAGGGGATGCCAAGCCTGGAAGGGCTAGAGTGAACTTCTCTTTTAGCCACCATATGCAAAGGGCTTTTCTGAAGGCTGAGTCGGGGCCAGAGTGCCAGGCTGCACGGCTCCCACAGCAAATAGTCCTCTTGCGTTGTTGAGTGACTAAGGATACACATGGTTACACAGGGCGACTTTGTCCCAGCCAAGTGTGAGGTCACCATTGGCTGAGATGAAGCCCCCCATCCCCAGGTGGAATCAAGGTTTAAAATAAAAACCAAGTTCAGGTGTGGCAAAATAGCAAAAGTGGGAATTCATAGGCTCCTGAGTTTGGGAGTGAGATTTATCCAGCTGGGGTTGGGAGGAGTCATTCACTGGGGCTCCCAGAATGGAAAACATCCTGTCATTTTCCTAGGTCAACGGAGGTCTCTCCCGTTTTGATTCCCGTCATTCATTCGCACTCACCAGAAGCACGCGAAGCACAAGTACGCAAGCCCAGCTGTGAGCCCCCAGCCAGCGGAGAGCAGTGCGCACGGGCCTGGCGACAGGTGTAGGAGGGGGCGTGGCCAGATGGCCTCCCGCGCAGCCGCTGTTTGCGCTCCACGCTGCCAGGCCCTGCAGGGGAGAAGGGGAACCCCAGACAGAGGTAAAGGTGTTTGTGGGGACTGAGTCTGAAAGGGCTGCTGGGTGTGCTGGGACAAATGGGAGCCACTTCCATCTCGCATGAGCCACCCTGAGGCCTCTTGAGGCTGCGCTGGAGATGATCCTGTCCCTCCCGTCTGCTGGTTGCTCTCGGCCTGGCGAGCAGGTAGGTGCCACTCTCTGGACTGGGCTGAGGGTTACTGCCCCTCTACACTGCTTCTAACATTTTATGCCCTCCACATCCTAGGATGATCAATGTGTGTCCTTTTATTTGCGTGTGTCGGTGCATAACGCAGTATTTTTTTTTATTGGTTACCTTTCTTAGATTATTTTTTGAAGATTTTCTTTATTTATTTGAGAAAGAGAGAGCGAGCGAGCATGAGCAGGGGGGAGGGGCAGAGGGAGAGGGAGAAGCAGGCTCCCCCCTGAGCGGGGAGCCTGATGCGGGGCTCCATCCCAGGACCCTGGGATCATGACCTGAGCTGAAGGCAGACGTTTAACCGACGGAGCCACCCAGGTGCCCTCTTCATTAGATTTTTAATTTTATTTTTTTTATTGTGGTAAAATACACCTAACATAAAACTTACCAATTTAACCATTTTTAAGTATACAGTTCAGGGGCATTAAGTACATTTATGTTGGTGTGCCACCATCACCACCATCCGTCTCCAGAACTTTCTCATCTTCCCAAAGAGAACCTCTGTCCCCATTAGACCACCAACTCCCCATTCCCTCCTCCCCCAGCCCCTGGCCACCACCCCCCCTACTTTCTGTCTCTATGAGTCCGATTACTCGAGCACCTCATGTAAGTGGGATCACACAGTAGGTGTCCTTTCATGACTGGCTTAGGTCACTCAGTCTAATGTCCCCGAGGCTCATCCGTGTTGTAGCAAGTGTCAGAATCTCCCTCCTTGTTCAGGCTGAATCATACCCCATTGCATGGCTAGCCCACGTTTTGGTCATCTGCTCATCTGTTGACACAAAACATTGTTTTGAATTTTTAGCTTACATAAGAAAAGTTACTCTGTTGGCCTTGTTTGGTTTCTTTCACTCAGTACCTTGTCCTTAAGATTAATTCTGGTTCTGTGTGCACATCTAGGCTTTTGCCTCTAGTGGGCCCAGGGCCTAGAGTCCCAGGTGCACCTCCACGGTTGACTCACCCCTTCACCTGAGACAGATGCCAACAGATGCCGGCCCCTCCCCACCGCAAACAATCCTGCCAAAAACATCTATGTACGAGTCCCATCTATCATTATCCTTTTTTCCGTGTTTATATTTTTCTCTCTGCTTCTTTTTATGACTCCTTGTTTCTGCTTTATATTATTAATACCCTCCCTTGGCTGAGAATATGTATTACACTTATTTAAAATTGTGGATCTGCCTGAAAGTTCTGCTCCATTGGGTGATGGCAGTTGGGGCACGGTCTACATGTGACAGATGCTGTACTTCTTGGACTTCGTTTTGCCCTTGGCCTCTGAGCTCCTGTTCTTCTTTTGGGGACAGGTAATGGGGAGGAGTTGCCACCCAGGCCCTGATCTGGGTGTTTGTGTCCCTCCTGAAGTGGTTGGCGGGAGGGAGGGATGCGCCCTGAGACCATAACATTACTACCAACCACCCTTAATTGTTGTTGCTCCTCTGGAATTTTCTTTGACTCCTAGATGTCAGTGGCCCCTGGAGGAGGTGGGCTTTTTAGGTGCCGGGAGCAGAGCAGGAGGTGAGGAGGTGTCTGAGGAAGGCTGACCGGACAGCACCCGCTTTCATCAGCTCCTCACGTGGCAGCACTGGAGCCAGTCCTGACCGGACCCTCCCCAGTACAAAGCTATTGGCCTGGGCTGCTGGTCTCACAGGTCTCTATCTCAGAGGGGCGGACCCCGCCCCCCAAGGCAAAGTGGGGCAGGGACAGAAATAGAACTCCTGGGCTCTCCTCCAGCCCCCTCCCCTGCTGCCCTCTGCCCTGGCTCTGCCCCTCTCCTGAGAACACATTTCCCCCCATCAGTCCTGACTCACCTGGCCAGACAGGGGGTGACAGGGTCTGGGTAAAGTCACCTAACGTGAATCCAGTTAAAGGCAGACCACATTCCACAATCGATAGTGGAAAAAAGGCTCGCCGGGAACCTTCTTTATTTTATTTTATTTTTAAGATTTTATTTGTTTGAGAGAGAGAGAGAGAGCATGAGCGGGGGAAAGGGGCAGAGGGAGAGGGAGAAGCAAACTCCCTGCTGAGCAGGGACCTTGATGGGGGGCTCGATCCCAGGATCCCGAGATCATGACCTGAGCCGAAGGCAGACGCTTAACCAACTGAGCCGCCCAGGTGCCCCGGAACCTTCTTTAAATTGGAAACAATTGTGACCATTTCTAAAGATTTGTAAGTGAAAATTTCATTTTGTCCTATTTTTTAAAAATTACCTGATTGGCAACTGTGAGCTACTTCTTAAAATGAAAGATGAAGGCATCTATTGTTAATTTTTTTGGCATAATTTTGCAAGCTTGTATAATATTAATAGCAAATACTTCAATATTTACTACATGCCAAGCACTGTCTAAACTATGGATGTAGGCAGATAGATGAGAGAATAGATAGATCAATCTACAGTATGTGTACATATGTATATACACGTATGTATATTATGTATATATATTCATTTAATGCAAAGAATAATCATAGGAGACAAATACCATTGCTGTCCCCATTTTACAGATGAGAACACTGAGGTGCAGAGAGGCTAAGTTACTTGCCAGCACGCACAGCCCATGGTAGGAGGACGCAGTCCCAGCATGTCCCCACCTGGACTCGGTTGCGCCCTTCACTTCCTGTTTGATTTCTGCAACAGGCTCATGAAGAGTGTCGGCCTTGCAAAACCTCACACGTCTCACCAGTTCCCCCTCGTGCCTCTTTGAACACAGTGTCCTTGAAACTGTTCCCTTTGGAAGGGCTTGCGGAGCTGTCTGTCACTTTGTCCATCCTCTCCTCATTGATGGTGGCCGGCCTGCCTCTTGGACTTCAGCCTGAACGGTTTTGTGTGTGACTCGAGAGCCCCGCAGACTTCGCACATCTGCTCTTCGGGGGGTCCGCCCTGAGCTGCGCTGTAGTCTCCCACACCTGATACCCCGTAATTGTCCAGAGCCAGAGCCACCCCGGGTGCCGGTGGCTGGGCAGGGTGAGGGTGGGAGGGGTGCTGTTCACTCACTTGCAGAGGGAGCCCGCTTTGTGTCTGCTCCATCTGGGCCCTGGGGACGCAGGGGTGGACAGAACAGACACAACGCCCTGCTTTCATGGAGCAGACATTCTGTGACACTCGAACGGGGCAGGCAGGCAGAAACAGGACACTTAAGTGAAACACACACAGATACATGATCAGGGAGAAATGAAGCAGGAAAAAAGGATAGGAAGTGCCCCCCCGCCCCGGGAAGCTGCAATTTAAATAGGGTTGGTGGGCGGGTGGGTGGTGGGTAGGGGCTCCCTAAGATTGTGAAGGGAGCCCTGAGAGGGACAGCAAGGCGGTGAGGCGGGGGACAGCCAGGAGGCCACCGAGGCTGGGGGGAGGGTGCCCAAGGCCGGCAGAGCAGGGGAGGTGATGTCGCTGGGGAGCAGGGCCAGGTCATGTCAGCTCACATGATTGTAGGGACTTTGGCTCTGTCTCTGCATGAGCCAGGGAGCCGCGGGGGACTTGGAACAGCAGGGGGACAGGTCGGCCTCCGTGTGAAGGGGCAGGATGAGGATGGCGCGGACCCATGCGTTAGCCTGGATGGCAGCGACCCCCTGGCCCGGCGCCGCTGGCAGCGTGCAGGGGGTTGAGAGCCCGACTGCCTTCTAGAGAGAACGGAGAAGCGAACCGAAGATGGCAGGTGTACACAACTCCTTGAGGAATTTTCTGGAAAAGGGAGAAAGATAGCAGTAACTGAAGGGAAGCGAGTCAAGGGGGGATTTTGTTGTTGTTGTTGTTTTGACATTGATCTTTAAGACATGAGAAAAAGAGGAATAACCACGTGTTTCCAGCTGGTGAACGTGATCCAGGAGGGAGTTCAAAATCGCTGTGGCTGGAGAGGGAGGCCTGCTGGAGGGGTGTCCTCCAGCAGCCAAGAAGAAGTGGGGTCTCAGGCCAAAAAAAGGTGTTGGTCTCCACCCCCAGGGTGGACAGAAAAAGAGGTAGAGCCTATGTGCCCCGACTTGGGAGTGGAGGGCTCGGGCCCAGTGCCGGGGTCCCTCAGCTCTCGTGCAGCCCAGTCCTCTCTGCTGTGCAGCCTGCTACGGACCCTTCCTGGAGCTGCCTATGACTGGGCAGCAAGGTGCTACCTGGGGGCTCACGGCAAACCTTGGCTCTGCTGAACCGAGGGGGACGTGGCAGGTGGTGCCCACGTCGGGGTCCCCCTTGCAGGGACACAGGGATCTGGTGACCGCCCAGCGTGGCGGAGGTGGCAGAAGGGGTGGTGGGTCCTGTCACGGCGGCACCGTGGCCTTGCACAACTCCAGCAGGCACCCCCAGTGTGACAGTATCTTTAATGGTAGGCAGGAGCCCAGCTGGTCCAGTCCCTGGATCCCAAAGGCATCGTCTCCTGCTCTTCTTCCCTGCTCTGGATACTCACTGGATTCATTGCTCCACGCCTTTCTGAAAGGTGCTACCTGTGACGTCCTTCTTGCAAATCTGCAAGGACCGGGGTCAGGATGAAAATCTGCAGGCTTGCTTTCTTGTCGGCCCCTAGTTGCCCCCTCGGACATTCTAGTGGGGGAGCATTCTCATCCCATTCTGGAGTTATCCCCTGGGCTTCCCTTTCATGCCGGCCCTACCTGCGTCCCTAAGACAGCACCGCACCCCTCGGACTGTAGCCCCATTCCCACCCACCAGACGAGCCCCACTCGGGAGGGGGACTTCTGAGGGGCTGCCTTCAGTGACACTCAAACGAGAGAAGGGTTTCCTTTCCATTGTTCCTGTCTTCCCATGTAGTGTTTTCTTTGCATTTACCTGATGTTTTCTCTAATTTTGGCTTCAGCGTTAGTGGATCGCTTCCGTTCCTATTTCAACTTTTTAAAGAGAAGCTCAAACTCGAATACAAATGAGGAATGTAGCTAAAAATGGGAGATATGAAGAGTAACTTTTTTTTTTTTAAAGTCAGTGCAAATATTTTTGGAATTTAATTTTCCTCAGGAAAAAAAAGAACGACTTGCCGACAGAGAGTCTGTATCCTGTGTTTGAGCACCCGTGGCCTCTGATGTCTTTATTTGTAAACCTAACATGGTGATAGATGACTCCACGCACCCACGCTTCCCTCCCAGCAAAATGAGAACAACGGTCCCCTCTTCCTCCTGCCAAGGCTTCCCTGCTTCTCCCTCTTCTTCACGTCCTCTCTTCTCCTCCCTTTCATCTTTGGTGATTGTGGGCAATAAGATGACACCTTACAGGAAACACTTAAAACACTCAGACGGTGACAGTCTATAAAGCAAGAGCCACTGCCACTTAATTACAAAGCAGATTTCAGCATAAGCATTCGGAAAGCGATGCACACAGGTGGGAAATGCCATCCACTATGAACGAGCAGAGAAACAGGGGAGAGAATGTATGAAAGGGGGACCAGCAAGCTACAGTGGAAATCTGTATGTTCAGTCTTTAGATGCTAAAATGGTGACAGAGATATAAATCCTCCTTCTAGGTCATTTGGGCCAACCCGAAGATGGTCGATCCACATGGCCAAAGTCTTCTCTCAATTCATAACCAGTGTTTTCTGGTTGCCCCAGAAAGGTCTCCCAAAAAGTCCGGGGCTGGGGTGAAGGCATCCAGTTGTTTTTAGGAGGTGGGTCAAGGGTAATAGTGCATTGAGCAGGCTCTCAGCCCAGGATCATTTGATTTTCCTTGGTGGAAATCATAGAATCCCTAAAGGTCAACCACAAGTTACTGGCTAAAAAAACCATAATATTTCAATAAATTTGTGAACTGTGCAGCCATCCAAAGTGAAGACTGGCATGGGAAGCCATTAATAATACATTTGGGAAAAACACAGGCTAAAAAAGCTTATTTTTGGTGATAAAGTCAGAATAAAGAATACCTCTTGGGGGTTTGTGGGACGTATTGACAAGCAAGGGGCCCTGGGAGGCCTCAGGCTGCTGGGAATGTTCTCTGTCGTGATTGGGTGCTGGGTTCATGGGTTTCTACACTTATAAAATCTTTAAGCTGCATAGCTGAGATTAGAGCACGTCACTGTGCAAATGTTATACCTCAATAAAAAAAAAGTAGCAAACTAAATGTTCTGCAAAAATGGTATGTATAGTATGAATATTTTTTAAATTCAACGTGGCAGATTGGATTTTCCCAAAATGGCAATAGCAATATTCCTGCATGCTCTTCCAGGGCCCCATCTGGAGTTAGAGTCTATCTCCTCTGCCCTTGAACCTGGCAGGTCTTTGTGACTGCTTCCATTAATAGTATGCGCTGGAATAGTAGCTCCTGAGGCCAGGTCAGAAAAGCTGTCCTCACCTGCCTCTCTCCATCTCTCAGGATACAAGCCCTTGGAACACAGCCACCATGTTGTGAGGAAGCCCTGGGCACTTGAAGAGGCCGACAGCAACTTCTTGCCAGCACCAGCTTCCGGCTATTCGCGGGGGAATGAGCCTTCCTGCGACTTTTCAACCCCCAGCCTTCTAGTCTTCCAGCGGAGGAGGCCCTAGACATTATGGAGCAAAGATGTATCATCCCCACTGTGCCTGGTCCAAATTCCTTTCCTGACCCACAGGATCATAAATGGCTCTTTTATGCCACTAAATTTGGGGAACCGTTTGTTACATGGCTGTTTTAGTCTGTTCAAGCTATCTATAACAAAAAATACCACAAGCTGGGTGGCTGATAAACAACAGCTATTTCTTACATTTCTGGAGTCTGGGAAGTCCAAGATCAAAGTGCTGGCAGATTCAGTGTCTGGTGAGGACATCCTGGTTGGCTTACGGATGGTGACTTCTCACCCTGTCCTCACACAGTGGAAGGGATGAGGGAGCTCCCTATAGTCTCTTTTGTCAGGACACAACTCCCATTCACGACCTAATCACCTCCACCTCCAAAGACCCCACTTCTCAATCCCATCACCCTGGAGATTCGGTCTCAACATAGGAATTTGAGCGGACACAAGCTTTCAGACCAAAACCATCATAGCTAGAAATGGATGGTCAGGTGTATGTGTTATAATTGGAGGACATTTCAGGATATCTGAATAGAGGGATGGGAGCTGCTATTCATTTATTGCTTTCTCCTATTTTCTAGTGTTTCTGTAATAAGCTGGTATCATTCATGTTATGAAAAGAAAAAACAATATGGATGAATTTCTCAAGTGGAAAGAGGACTGCAGCATATATTCAAGGCTGTTATGCCAGGTCAGCCAGCACCCTCCTGCCCTCCTGGCACCGGGGCAAGTCCAGTGGCCAAGGGTAGAATGAGCTCCAGTTAAAGAGAAGCAGCCTGCGCTCCAGGAGGAGAGGCTTCTGCACCTGTGTTTGTTGGCGGGCGCTCAGCTTGCAAGGGAGGGGATGGCGCGCGTGGAGGTGGGCGGGGCTCCCGCTAGGCCAATGATGCATTCCTGGCTAACCACTTCCTCTCCGAGCATCTTCCAAAAATCAAGCTAATTAAGGAGGCTTGCTTCAAAAGCTGCATCTAAGAACAATATTAAAATATTCATATAAACGCCCACATTTTGAATGGTAGGAATGTATATTGCCAGATGATGAGCCAAGCAGACTTGAATACACATTCGGTGGGCTCAGCACGTCCCTGGCCACGGAGTAAGAACGTCAAGGTCAGGCCTGCCTTGCAGTGTCTGGAGAAACAAGGGAAACAGAGAGACCCTCACCCTTTCTTTCCCCTCCCCCAAACCAAGGTGGTGGTGTGCACCTTTCCATTCCCGTTCCCCCCACTTCCCATTTCCGAAATCCCCTTAAAACATCCTCGGTCTTCAGTGTTTACGGTTCAAGATAGCTCCTCATTCAAAGTGATTTTAACTGAGGAAGACCGCTTGGCTTAGGATTCAGACTTCAGTAGAAATAGGCTATTTAAGGCTTTCTTGTCTTTCCCTCCTTTACCCATCATTATCTATTTACCAGGACTCTCTGAAAACCCTGAACCAGTCAAGGTGGGTTTTGTTCTTGATCTACACACCTGACGAGACATGGAGTCCAGGGGATTGTCCTGCTCTTGGTTTCTACCTGAGGCTCCACAACTTTGTCACAGGGAATGATACTGGGAGGGTGGGGTGCAGAGGGAAGGGCAGTGGGGGCTCAAGGGGAGGCCTAACCAGAATGTCCACCTCTGGCTGCAGGCAACTCGCAGCTGGCTGGGAGGAGTGCTATTCACAAGAGCACCGATGGAGGGGGGGGTAGGGGGAGTTGGTGGAAGGGCCACGGATCACGTCTCTCCGGCTGAGGGCACAGACTGTGGCAGGGGACTGTTGGAGCCTGCCCTGCAGCTCATCAAGGCAGGGGCCGCGTCAGGACCACCCTGGGGCCGAAGCACAGACATGCTGAGGCATGAGGGCATCAGAGGCCTGGCAGAGAAGCAGCGGGGCTGGAGCTCACTGTGGGCCCAGGGCCAGCTCAGGGGCTGGGGATCCATATCCAAGTAGGCCTGGATCTGCGTCGGTCGTAGTACTCCAGGGCAGAAACTAGAAAACCGGAGTGGACCAAAACAGGGCTGGCCTGCTGGAGGAGGGCAAGGGGAGGAGGGCTCTGGGGACAACTGGAGGAGTTGGCTGACTGGGGGCAGCCCACCAATGGCTGCCCACTCAGAACTGGAATCCTAGGGACCCTTGTACCCACTCCTACCTTGCACCACAAAAGTCCAGTGACTCTGACAGCGGGGCTCCTGGAGCATCCCCAAATGCCCACCACCGGTCCTAAAAAAGTGGCCCGGGGTCTCTGAGGACAGCCTGGATGAAAGCCCAAGGATCCAGGCTGTGTTTTGGGGATGAAGAGCTCGATGGAGCAGGCATCTCCCCAGGCAGAGAGACCACCAGACCCTTGTGGAGCTGAGGAGCAGAGAGCAGGACAGGAAGAGGCAGGCCTGCACAGGGCTGGGGGTCTCCAAGACAAGACCACCGGGATGTTCTTGGGCCCCTCCCCAGGGAGAAGACTGGGAGGAGTTTCCCATGCTGGTGCTGGGTCACCTGTGGCAGGTGGTGTCCTCGTGATGACTGCCCCCCCCCCCCCAGAGCTCCTTCTGTGTCTGGCACCTCATTCTTGGCGTCTCTATGCCCCATAGGGCACAGATCTGGGGCCTCGGGGGAGACAGGTGAAGCCTCGTGCATTCTCCTCCACCAGGAATCGGGCCCTGGGGACCCCAGTGAGGGGGTGAGGCCTCAAGCACTGCATATCCACTACTCCTGTCCCCATCGATCAGATCACTGAGACGGCTCTCTGGAGGACTCGAGCGTCCTCCCTTCGTCCTTTCCTGAGAGTACCTACCACTCCTCTGTGAGTGAGATCATTGTGTCCTGGACCAGGATGCTGGCCAGCCCCTGCAGGGGGGCGCCTGGTGGGTACCAGGAGGCAGGCACAAGTGGAGAAGGCCGTTTCCCTGCAAAAGGGCTGAGGCTCCAAGTCCTGCCCCTTGTCACCAGTTCCCCGTGACCCCCTTCTGGAGCACTTTCTCTGGCTTCCCACCATGCCCATCTTAGCCTAGGCCAAACCTCAGGCCACGGTCACCCCCACCCCACTGTCCTGTTTATTATTGTTCTCATGGCTCTTCCCACGCTCTGAAATTGTCTGGTGAACCTGTCTGCTATCATCCATCTCCCTTCTAGGCTGTCGTCTTGGCAGGGACAGGGACCTGTTGTCCACAGCCACAGCCACTGCCACCCCCCCACCCCCCAGCTCAGGGCCCACTGCTGGGCAGGACTCACACCACCCTTGTTCACGGGGAGGCAGAGCAAGTGAGTGACCCAGGCCCCAGGGTGGGTGCTGTTGATGCGGTGACAAATAGCATACAGCCACAAAAGTCCTAACGGGCTCAGAGCCACGGGCATGTGACAGCCAGCTTCAGTCTGCAGTGCTCAGCGGCATGGGGTGTCTCTGCTGGCCGCATAATGGGCCTCTGGCGTGGGGTGTGAGGGGGCCACACACAGAGATTCTGGGTAGGGTTTCCATGGGCAGGAAGGAGGTGGGAGGACGGCCCGGTGCACACCTGGGGCCCTTATAGGGCAGGCTGAGGCCACCTGCCAAGATTTGGGGTTATCTGGGCCTCCTTCCTTCCATCGCTGGGTTCCTTGCACACCTCAGGCCCCTGTTACGCCCTGCTGCTCCTCCCCGGGCCCCTCCCTGCCCCTCCCGACCCCCCTCCTTCTGCTGGGCACTGGCCTGTGCCTGAAACCCCGGGGCTGTGCTCTGTCCAGGACCACGTGGGCACAGCCCCCACTGCCCACAACCCCAGGTTTGCAGGGAGAGCGCCCTTCTCTGCTGCGCCAGTCCTGGGGCCTGACCATGGTCACTGTTCGCGCACATGGCCCAGCCTCTCATCCCACCTCCTCCCATGCCTCAGGCTGAAGGACCTCGCCTGAGCCCATCTCACCGCTGGTACTCCTCCCTTCTTCCTCTGTGCTGCCCAGCCCCCTAAACCCGTGTCCTGAGCTGGGGAGACCAACTAGGGCAAACACCTGCTTAGGTGGTTAGGTGGGTGCAGTCTGCGGTCTCAAGGAGGGGTGTGAGGGGGACTCTGGTCATCACGTGGCCTTGGCCATGCTCTGCCGCTTGTCCTGAGGGGGAGGCGGTCTTCCTCTAAATACAGCCCCCTCCCCAGCCAGTGCATCTGAGGTGTGTCTGGGAGCTGCTGGGCGTTCCAAGGGGGGGTGGCTCTGGTCTCAGGTCAGACTCGCTAGACCCCAGTAGCTTCCACCTCACGTAGCACAGCTGTGGGGCTGGTCCCCTTGCCAGAGCCCAGGGTCCTTGCCCTGTACAGAGGGACCTCACCTGAGCCGGCAGCCAGGGCCCAGGGGCAAGTATCTATCTGTCAGGCCAGTCCAGGTTGGTTCTGGAAGGACTCTGCCCATGAGAGCGAAGAGCATGGAGGGCAACCCCTCCCATCCGGGGCTTGAAGGGCAGGAGTTGGTGATAAGGGGTGGAAAGGAGTAGACCTGAGTGAGGACTCAGAGCTGGACCCAGAACCAACCTGGCAGGAAGGATTGGCCCTTCTCACTCCTCCCTCTTGCTCCCGGGGAGCAGCCTCTAGGGGCCTCACCAGTCCCCTCGGTGTTGGTCCCACCTCCACACTTCCCCACGTCCTCTGCCCCTCAGCCTCCCTCCTTCTCCTGCCTCTGAGGAGTCTCGTCCAATCAAGGCATGTTCGTGATTCTCACCCGAAGAAGTGAACCAGTAGCAACAGCGGACGTGTGTTGGCCACGTAGGGCGGGCTGGGCTCTTTCCTTGACGGTGGCTCACTCCTCGGTGTGGGCAGAGCCACCTTGCCTTTCACAGGCGAGGACGCCGAGTTCAGGAAGGCCAACAGCCCAGTAGCCAAGGGGAAGGCACTGGAGCCCACACCCTATGTTCCCCAGAGCTTGGGGCTGGCTATTTCTTACTTAGCTCAAAAAAGGAAACAGTCTAGAGGCCATGACAAGTAGCCTTTTTATTTTAAGTGTGGTCCTGGGTAGACTTCCCCACCGGAGCCCCCAGGAGTCTAGCCAACAGTATTCGGTATCCAACAGGGACTGAGGATTCTAACAAGGACCCGGAGCCCTGCAACACTCAGTCCTGGCCAAAGCTCCCATCCACGTTCACTGCCCCGGTCCACAGCAGTGCCTGAAGCCAGAAGGATTTCCGACGAGGTTCTCAGTGGATACCAACATGTCACTATCCAGGAGTCACACCGCCAACCCTCCGCCAACTCTTTACTTCCCATCTGTCCCCACCACCTCCCCCAGCCCTGCCTGTGCGCCGACGTGGCCACCACACAGGCTGAGGACTGGGTGGCACAGAACAGTCTCCGCTTCCTGGCAAGATAAGAAGAAAGCCTTATCGAATAACGAAGACTGTGGGGGTCTGATATCCCATCCCATGGCCGTCCGTGTGGGTTCAGGCTCATGGGAGTCTATACTGCGCTGCATGGCTTGGCCACTGTGGCCAGAGGCCTGCCCCCCGCCCCTCACCCCCCGCCCCAGTGTCATGGTGTCACTGACCCTCCTGCCCATGGAGACTGTCTGGACGGCCAGTTTCAAGCAACCATATGTGTGGGTGGAAAGAAGTCTGCAGGGAAAGCCAGTCTTCAAATAACAATATGGAAAAAATGTTAAAGAGACGCGCACTAACATGGCATCACTGCAAGCCTCATTCATTAAAATAAAAAGTAAGGAAAATTGGCATGGAAGTAAGGAAAATTACAGAGTATTTCCTGCAAGGAATATATGGGACATCCTTGGAAATTTCTTGAGGCATAATAAGTTTACTGTTTCTCTTCTTAAAAAAAAACAAAACAACACAACAAAAACAACAATATCTCGCTGTGGCTCACCTGTCCCTCCCCTGCCCCCCCCAAAAGCAGTTATTTATGGCAGTAAAATATTCCCTGTTTAGGGCAACTTAAGAGAACAAACACTGCTGTTAGAGTTTCCCCTAGCAGTGAAGAATTTGGCACTCAGTCAGGATCTGAGGTTTGGGTATTTGCTTGCAGCCATTAATTGCTGTATAAAGCCTTTGAAAAAGCCCTGTATCTGGAGTTTTCGCTATAAAAGCCCATTTAGAACCAGTGGGAAGCTGGTCTTCAAGTTCTTGTCGACAGAGACTCCAGTCCCCAAGCAGGAACTCCCAATTACACATTGACTGGATAAACATATGGAAGCTACCTGGGGGGTCATTAACTGTGAAAATCCCTCTTGGAACCTCCCGTTGTGGGATGCCCAGATCTGGCCCCAGCACTGCTGCCTCTGTGCCCACAAGGGAGCCCAACGAGAATTGCTGTGGGGTTGAGGACAGAAAGGTTTCTTTCTCTCCTCCAAAACGAAGAATGCCTTGCCCCACCCCCTTATTTTAAAAGTTACTAATTAAATGCTTTGGCACATGCCGAGGGAATTATTTAGAAAACAAACACCTAAAATAAGCCTAGACACAAATTCCTCTGCCACAGGAGATGCTGCCTACACTGCCCTCTGCATGAGAGGGGCCGGGAGAAACTGGGGCTTCTGAGACAACATATTCCAGACATGTGCATTGCTTGGCATGAGAAGCAGTCAGGGTCAAAATAATCTTCTCACAAAAGCAACGCTCTCCTTTGCCCATTGTAATGATGGCCACTGAAGTGGAAAACCATGGA
This sequence comes from Mirounga leonina, assembly GCF_011800145.1. Lineage (NCBI taxonomy): Eukaryota > Metazoa > Chordata > Mammalia > Carnivora > Phocidae > Mirounga > Mirounga leonina. The sequence continues at coordinate 9,091,817 of NW_023270464.1, read as the reverse complement.
AACCACAATGCTTGCCACTCTGAGCCTGCCTTATTTCCCCACAAGATTTTGAGTGTTGACCCTGCTTCTTCCTTTTGCCACTACATTTAATAGAGTCCTTGATTCCTTCAGAATCAGGCACCCCCTCATGTCAGGACCCAGTCTTTGTGGTCAGGATTCCACTGGGCCCAACAGGCTCAAATATGAAGTGGCTCACATCAGTCTGTCGGGACACCGATGTTGGGGTCCTTAACAAGGAGTGAACACTGATGGTTTGGAAATGTTTTCATGAATCAGGTCACTGGGTGAACTTGTGACAGAGGGATCACTGTCTGTAAATTCATCAACAGCTTTCCAATTTCCATCCATCAGTTCTGTTTGGCAATTTTTAATATATATGGCCCAAGTGAACATTTACACTAAAAACATTCTTTTGAGTAATGGCCAATAAGCATAAGAAATAAGGCTCCACCTCACTAGGGGTCAAAGAGAGGTGGCATCTAAAACTCCATGCCATTCTAACAGTAGCATATTGCAAAGAGTCGAAGATAAGGTGCCTTTGGTATAGTTGGTGACACCCAGTGCTGGTGAGATATGGAGAAACAGACTTTCTTGTCCACAACTATGAGCAAAGATTGTAGCCATCTTTCTGGAAGGCATTTTGGAAGTGTTTTTAAAAGGCTCAAAAATATGCACACCAATTTACACTTCTAACAGTGTTGGACTAGCTGTTTCAGACTAAGTCTTCCACTAAGAACAACTAGAAAAGTGGACAAAAATATATAAAACACTTGCTTGAAAGCACTGGAGTGACCCCAAGATAGTTAGAACGTGTAAGGTCAAGATCTTGGAGAGAAGGAAACACAGGAGGATAAACCTGACATTTAGTGCCTCTTTCTCTCTTGACAAATTTGCCAATTCACAAGCAGCTCAGATATTGAAAAGCTGATCAACAGTGACCGAGAAGGTAAGAAATGGAGCAGAATGATTGGCAGTCTCATAGGACAGGGGGACAAAATGCAGTAGAGGGTATGCAAAGGAGGAGTCCAGGTGGGCATCCCAGGCTTTCATTTTGGAGCTCTGAAGAGCTACCTAGAATGACTAACCATCCTGGTTTGCCTGGGACTGTCTAGCTTTAGCACTGAAAGTCTCTTGCTCCAGGAAGCCATTCTGTCCAAGGCAAACTCGGATGGCCAATCACTCTCAATTCATCCTGCAACTAATATTGAAGCCCAGCTTCAAACCAACTCAGTCCCTGATTCAATTAAGTAATCTGCCCCCTCCTGGATGTCTGCCAGAAGCACAAGTTAAATCTTCTCAGGAGAAAGATACCATTCAGGAACTCAAATTTACTCTGCAATTTGTCATTCACAATGTCCAACATTCAATAAAAAATAACCGGGTCTGAAAAGGACAAGGTTGCACCAAGAGAAAAAAAGTGGACAACAGAAACAGATCCACTGGAGATTCTAATATTGCTCTTGTCAGGCTTTGAAAAACTAAAATAACTGAGATTAATATGTTCTAGAAATTAAGTGATAAGGTGAATATTTTCAGTAGCATCCTGGAACCAATCCATGAAAATTTTAGAACTTAAAAATAGCCATTAAAAAATGGTAGCTAAAATTAAGGCATGAGTTAAGTTTAAAAATTAGACACAGTTGAAAAAAAATAAGTGACGGTGAAGGTAGGTTAGAAAAAAATATATACAGACTGAGGAGGAAAAAAATTTTTAAATATAGAAATATAATTCCTATAAAAATATAGAAAATAATTTAAGAGAAATATATATATAATTAGAGTCCCAGAAGGAGGAAAGAGAAAGAATGAGGGCAAGAAATAATATTTAAAGAGATAATGGGTGAGAATTGTCCAAAATTGATGAAAGACAGAAAGTCACATATTAAGAAGAGCTATAAAGCCTTATATTTTCTTATAAAGATAATCCTGAAAGCTGCTAAAAGATAAAAGCCTTATTTCCTTCAAAAGAATCAATGAAAGCTAGTGGACAATGGAAGCATATCTTCAAAGTACTGAAAATAAATTTCTGCCAACCTAGAATTCTGTGTCCAGTAAGAATACTTTTCAAAAGTGAAGGTGATATGAAGACATTTTCAGACAAGTGAAAACTAAGTTTTTCACCAGAGCTCTGGCATTAAAGAAACTACTAAGGGGCAGAAAGAAAATGATCATAAATGAAATAATAGAAATTCAGCGAAAGAATGAGAAGAAATAGAATGTGGGTAAATGAAGACCAACTGTATGAAACAATAATAATAATGTTTTGGGGGAAACTACAGGACATTTCATAATGATGAAAGATCAATCCACCAGGTAGACCTAATAATTCTAACATAGCCTTAAAATTTTGTAGCAAAAATGAAAGAAAACAAACAAACAGAAAGCCAGATAAGTCTCCCACAATACTGGGAGAGAAACACACTTCTCTTAGTAACTGAAAAAACAAGTAGACTAAAAAAAAAAAAAAAGTCAGTAATAATTTTCAAGATTGAAACAACACATTTAACAAATGATCTTATCAATACATGCAGAACTCTGCACTCCCAGATTGCAGAATGTGTGTTCTTTTTTTTTTTTTAATTTTTTTTTAAGATTTTTTAATTTATTTGTGTGAGAGAGAATGAGAGACAGAGAGCATGAGAGGGAGGAGGGTCAGAGGGAGAAGCAGACTCCCTGCTGAGTGGGGAGCCTGATGTGGGACTCGATCCCAGGACTCCAGGATCATGACCTGAGCCGAAGGCAGTCACTTAACCAACTGAGCCACCCAGGCGCCCAGAATGTGTGTTCTTTTTAATGGCACATGAAATAGTACCATATTCTGGGACACGATGCAAATCCCAACATATTTCCTGTCGCTGAAATCATGTCAAGTGTATTGTCTAACCACGGTAAATGAAGCCAGAAATCAATAAGTAGAACTCCCCAAACAATTTTACATTAAGTAATATGCTTCTAAATAGCCCAGAGGACAAAGAGGAATTCATGATGGAACTTGGAAAATAACTTGAATGGAATGATAATTAATAGGACAGAACAAAACCTATGAGGTGAAACTGGAGCTATACTGAAAGGGTATGTTTGAGAAGGAAAAAGGCTAGCAGTTAATGACCAAGGACAAATACTGCATGATTCCACCTCTATGAGTCACCTAGAGTTAGAGTAGTCCTAGTTATAGAGACAGAAAGTAGAATGGTGGTTGCCATGGCCTGGGAACAGAAGGCGGAGGTGTTGTTTAATAGGTACAGAGTTTCAGTTTTGCAAGAGGAAAAGAATTCTGTGGATGGCTGGTGGTGATGGTTGCACAACGTCAATGTCAGAAAGCTACTGAATCGTGCACTTTAGGCGGCAAGATGGTACATTTTATGCTATATATATTTTACCACAATTTTTAAAGTTTTAAATTAATGAGCTAAGCAGCCATCTCAAGGAGTTGGGAAAAAAAAGCCAAAGTAAGCATTAAAGATGATAAAAAGAAAGGGATAATACATATAATAGCAGAAATTAACTACACAGAAAACAAATTTACAATTAGAGGTGACTAACAAGCTAGAGTTTGGTTTTTTTTGTTTGTTCGTTTGTTTTTGTTTTTGTTTGTTAATGAGTGATAAAATCACTAGCAAGATGGGTTTCCCAGGAAGCATATATATATGGGATGAAGATTAGCACGTGGGAGATTTATTAGGGGGTGCTCCCAGGAACCCGGCCTGGGGGAAGGGAAGGGCCAGCAGGAAAGCAGGATCAGGCAGAGGGAAAACTTGAGCTGCAATTTAGTCTCAAAAGAGTCCTCAGTCAAACATCCAGGCCAGTCTGAAGCTGAAATGACTGAAGAGTTGTCCCAAGTTGGGACTAGGAACCAGACCTTTCTATCCCATGTTCATCAGTTGTGGCCTGTCGGCCACCCTAGTAAGGGTGTGTGGCCTTGGGTAAGGTGCTTCTCTTCAGTCAAGGCAACCCTCAGAGGGGGCTGACAGTAGAGGGCTGTGTGCCACCAGGACTCAATGCAGCGGGGGGGATAAAGCACTTCATTTCTGATGGGGGATTCTAGATTGCTCTTCGCTTTGTGAGCAAGAGATGAAGAATGTCACAAATTACCATTGTCAGGAATGCAACAGGGAACAGTGCTAAAGATCCCGAGGAGAGCTGAAAAGAAATCAAGAGGGTTTTATGGATGAAACTATGCCAATCGATTTGGAAATGTAGGTGAAATAGACAAATCCTCCCCCAAAATAACTTTTCAAAACTGACATGAGAAGAAATGGAAAATATGAATAATCTTATAAGTATTAAATGTATAATTAGAAAACCTTCCTATAAAGAAACCTCCAGGTCCAGATGGCTTCACCAGTGCATTCTTCCACATATTTAAGGTGGAAATATACCAATCTCACACAAATTCCTCCAGAGAATAGGAAATGAGGAAATACTACCCAATTTGCCATCAAGCAGGCATAACCTTGATAACAAAAACCTGCCAATATTGTTACAGAAAAGTAAAATTACAGACAAATCATTGTCATAAACATAGGTGTAAATATCTTAAACAAATTATTTGTCAACCAAGTCCATGGTATATAAAAAGATATTCCAGGAATATAGAGTTGGTTTAACATTTAAGAAGGCAATGTAATTCACCACATTGAATAAAAGAGGGAGTCCTGTGGGTATCTCACTGTCTGAAGAAAAGGCATTTCATAAAACCCAACACCTATTCCTAGTGAAAACTCTATATAAGCTTGGAATAGAAGGGAATTTCTTATCAGATAAAAGGTATTCACAAAAAAATCCTACTGCAAACATCAAACTTAACCATGAGATATAAGCTTCCCCCTTGAGACCCTAGGAGACACAATCTGGACTAGAGAGGAGCAGCTTGGATACCCACTCAGCCTTTGGACAGGTAGACTCTTCCATACTTCAGAGGTCATGGGGGGGCACATCAGTGGTGGAAAGGAGCACTCTGGCTGTAGGAGGGGATGCAGAAGATCTGTGAGAAGCGTCAGGGGATGTGACACAGCTAAGATATAAAGAGTGAGCTCTGGGCAGGCGGTGATGACTCTCCCCATACTTGACACGGCTGGCCTTTCAAGGGGGGAGTGACTGCACCCCAGGACGTTGTTGGAGCACAGGGCTCAGGACAAACGAGGTCCCAGCAGATTGCAGTTTGTGCAAATGGTGACTCTGAGGCAGCACAGCCTCCTCAGCTGAGTGAGGCCAAGGGCTTGAGCTTCTGGCCAGGCTGTAGCCCCATTTGGGTGTCCTGTGGGGCCAGGCAGGTGGTGGTAGACAGTAATCAACAGCAGCATGGGGTGGCCACTCAGCAAGTCCCCAGGAGCCTGAGCAGCCATCTGTTTACACTCACAAACCCCACCCGCATGCCCCCCACCCCAGGGGCTCTTCTTGACCCTGGGGAGGGGGAGAGGCATCTAAGTGACACCAGACTGCTCACCTGTCTTGGCGGTAGTTATTGGGGGCAAGGCAACTCAGACAAGTAAAGCCTGCACATCTTTTGAATAAAGGGAGAGTCCATGTTGTGCTGCTGAATTCTGTGGCAGAGGGAACTATAAAATCCCCTGGCTGCTGCAGGGATCTTCTGAAACCAAAGGAAGAGGGAGTTTTACCCTTGGACAAGCTCTGCCTCGGGACTTTGGGTCCCTTTTATTCCTTCAGAACAGCCTGAGAAGACCGGATTCAGTGCCCCAATGCGTTGGCTCCTATCTCTGGGTGTCGGGGGCGGTGGGGGGGGGACACTGGGTCCCCTTGTCTGTGAGCAGGAACATGGTGACGATTTGCAGATCAGGCTGCTTCCACGGGGAACTTAATGTCCAGGAGAACGGATATGAATATCAAGCAGATGACCCAAGTATTGGCTAAAGGAGACGGAGTGAATATAGAGAAGAGAAGAACAAAAGGACATATGCAGGTTTTAAGGGGAAAATCACTAAACTAAGCTCTTCAGAGTGAGGCCCTTGAGCTTGAGAGCCAAGGGCTGTTCCTGAGCCTCAGGGACGCACTCTTGCAGCCTGGCACCCCTGTTGCAGCATTTTGGTCTCCAAAAGGGGCAGCAGAGATGTACCTTCTCTCAGAGATTCTACTGCTCAAGGTTTAGAACAATCCATAAAACCAATTAAAGCAAGATGGCGCCACAGACACTCCATCATTTCCTTTTTCCAACCCAAGGGACCCAGGACAGAGGTCCCAAAGAGGAACGCTCCAGGCCCCTCCCTTCTGGGCCAGCTTCCAACAGTTCTCCCAGCAGGACCCCTCCTCTGCACCACCTACCGGGGGACCTTGCTCCACCCTCTCCATTTGTAGCTCTTAGGGACGGCCCCTTTGTAATAAGTGCTTCCTTAAATCTACAGTATTACAGATCGTAGGAGAAAACATTTTAAATATGAGGAAGCAACAAGCTAAAACATAAATCCCTCCCAATGCTTTCAGAGATTTTCCTGTATATGTATTATACCTATACTTAGCTTTTATTTTTTTTTTTAGAAAAACGAGCTTATTTCCAACATATAGTCATATATTTTGCTTTTGTCATTCAGTATCATGAGAATTCCGTGTTATTACATGGATGAGTCATAATTAATACTTTTGACAGGACAGTGTTCTATTTTCTGGATTCTTACAACTGAGCAAGCATCCTGTTGTTGGGCATTTAAATTGAAAATTGCTCTGAAAATTCTTTTGCTATTGACACTCAATTATTTTACTCTTTTCCGTAATATTTCTTCTTATAAGATTTTATTTATTTGATAGTGTGAGTGTGCACACAGGTGTAAGTCTTTTCTGTAATATTTCTAAAAATTGTCATAAACATTCTGATTGTTTCATTTTCCTGGCACCTCTGTAGTCCCAACCACTGTGTTATGACATTTGTTCTCTTTCAGGCAGATAAATATTCACTGCACATCCATAGTTCTTGGAGGGCCCAAAAGACATATGATATGTGGCTCTGATCTCTAAAGAGATAATAGTCTTAATAATAATAATTTTGATTGTATTAGTTTCCTTTTGATACTGTAACAAACTGTCACAAGCAAAGTGACTTAAAACAACACACATTTATTACCTTACAGTTTTGCAAGTCCAAAGTCCAACATGGGTCTCAGGGGATTAAAACCAAGGATTTGGCAGGCTGCATTCCTTTCTGGAGGTTCTAGGGGATAATGTATTTCCTAGCTTTTTCCAGCGTTTGGAGGCCGGCCACAATCCTTAGTTCTTTGTCCCTTCTTCCATCTCCAAAGCCAGCAGCATTATACCTCTCTGTGCCTCCTTTCTCTGATCACAACTGGGAAAGAGTCCTCAATTCTAAGGATTTGTGTGATTACATTGGGTCCCCCTGGAAAATCCAGGATAATCTCCCTGTCTCAACATCCTTAACCTTAATTGCACCTGCAACATCCCTTTTGCCCTGTGATCTAACACATTCACAGGTTCCGGGGATAAGGGTGTGGACATCTTTGGTGGTGGCGGGCCTTATTCTGTCCACCCCCTGACAACCACTACAATTTGTTGAGTAGTTATTATTGTCAGTGCTAAATGAAACACTTTACAGGGATTATCGCACTTAACCCAGCCCCTAATCCATGAGGCTGATACTATGATTTATCCTCATTGGACAGATGAGGGAACTGAGACCAAGAATAATGATTTGGAAGTTAAGGCTAATTCTCAGGAGTAACACAAGTCAGTGAGGATTGTGAGTCTTCTTGCTTTATTTATTTATTTACTTACTTATTTACTTATTTATTTCCTTATTTGTTTGTTTATTTAAAGACAACATTAAAACTTCAACATAGACCCAGAACTTTCTACGGAATTTCTGTTTATAAACACTGAGCTGGCCAACTCCGTTTTTAATCCACAGCGTTGGTAAAGGGTTATGAAATCCTCTTCTGAAAAGCTTTTGTGCTGGGTCAGGCCTGAAGTCACCCCACCACTGAGGCAGGGGTTTGGGCCACCATTTTGCCAAGACTGGTATATTGTCCATGGAACCAGACATGGCTCTGTGTGACTTAAAGACCCGAACTAATGCTTGTGAAAGCTGCTAGGTTGCACTTAGGCCGTCATTTAAAGAGGGGTGAGGGGGCTGAGTGACTCAGCTCCCATCTGTTGGAGGGAGATGGGTCTTATTCAGCTTTCGGAAAGGCTTCCCAACAGTCTCCTGTCTGTGGACATGGGAGTTTAGCTCATTGCCCTAGCCACAGCACAACGGAGACTGGAACGCAGGCTCCAGAGAGAATAATCATATGCCTTCAGACCTGTGGGTTGGTCATCCAGAAGGGGGATACAAGAAATATAAAAGGAACAAGTCTGAGTATCCTCCTGGTGCTTCCAGGGCAGGTGGACTTTCTCATCCTCAGAGGAACTAAAATGAGGGGATCTTGGCATCCCTTGGGAGCAGGGTTGCCAGATTTAGGGTGGGGAAATAGGACACTGGCTACATTTGATTCGGGTTGAATTTCAGATAAACAATGAAGTATAAACCTGTGCTTGGTCCACAGCTTCAGCAAAGACAGCTACATGGCATGGATCCCCCGAGTGAGGACCAGATAGAGGAGGTTGTATTTCACTTCTGGGGCCACGCAGAGTAGAGGAAGAACAGGTCCAGCAGGTGACAGGAGGAATCATAGCTCAGGATCAGGAAATCAGGGCCCTGTTATAAAGCAGGTGTGGATCAGAATAGCTAAAATTAACAAGTCAGGAAACGACAGATGTTGGTGAGGATGAGGAGAAAGGGGAACCTTCCTACACTGTTGGTGGGAATGCAAGCTGGTGCAGCCACTCTGGAGAACAGTATGGAGTTTCCTCAAAGAGTTGAAAATAGAGTTACCATACGACCCAGCAATTGCACTATTGGGTATTTACCCCAAAGATACAGATGTAGGGATATGAAGGGGCACGTGCACCCCAATGTTTATAGCAGCAATGTCCACAATAGCCAAACTGTGGAAAGAGCCCAGATGTCCATTGACATATGAATGGATAAAGAAGATGTGGCACATATACACAATGGAATACTACTCAGCAATCAAAAAAATGAAATCTTGCCATTTGCAATGACGTGGATGGAACTAGAGTGTATTATGCTAAGCGAAATAAGTCAATTAGCGAAAGACAATTATCATATGATCTCACTGATATGTGGAATTTAAGAAACAAAACAGAGGATCACAGGGGAAGGGAGGGAAAAATAAAACAAGATGAAATCAGAGAGGGAGACAAACCAGAAGAGACTCTTAATCATAGAAAACAAACTGAAGATTGCTGAAAGGGAAGTGGGTGGGGGGGATAGGGTAACTGGGTAATGGGCATTAAAGAGGGCATGTGATGTAATGAGCACTGGTGTTATATAAGACTGATGAATCACTGAACTCTACCTCTGAAATTAATAATACATTATATGTTAATTAATTGAATTTAAATAAAAATAATAAATAAATAAATAAATAAATAAAGCAGGTGTGGACACAACCCCTCGGGGAGAGCATCCAATGTCTGGTAGAATGTGGGATGGGGGCACAAGAGAATTTTTGTGAACCTCAAAGGACAGGATGACCTCAACTGACACTCAGGCTTCACAGAAGAATGTACTAGATGCTGTAGGCACACAAAGAAGGGCATAACTCTATGCCCAAGGGGATTTGAAGGGATTCCTTTCAAAGCAGGGTGTCAGAGGAACTAATAGCGGGGCTCAGGGAGACAGAGAGAGTTGGTGGGGGGGAAGTCACGAGGCAGAGGACCCAGGAAAGCACTCGCCTCATGGGCAGCTCCTGAGTGGCATATTATTCCCTTGGTGGGCGTGCAGCCTGCTGGCAAGTGTGGGGATGCAAGCAGGGCATGGATGAGTGGTTGGGTTGGATCAGCATACCTGAGTCTGCTTGTGAACAGTTTCAAATGCCCTGCTGAGATAGTTGGACTTTGTTCCAAAATTATGGATGGAGGGGGCGGGGTGTGACCAGACCAGTGATAAAAAAACAAACCAAACAGAAAGCAGCTCCAGTAGCTGAGGGGAGGACTGCACGGAGGGCTTTGTGTCAGCTGCCTGAGAGGTAATGTGTCATTTTTCTCCCTGGCCTGGTCCTCATTTCCCCAGCTTTGGAAATACTAAGGAATGGAAACCGAATTGGACTAAAATCCCTATGGGTTTAAATTATTTGATTTTACATGCCATTTGGAATTCTCCTATTAGGAAGTATTTACACTTGAAAGAGAAACTTCAGTCTTATATCATAATGGCTAGTCATACAAGAGGTTGTCAAGAACTGGTTAACTAGCAAATGTGTTGATGGGACAAGCCCAGGTCTTAATTGGGAGGAAGCAGCAGGAATTTTGAGGACAAGCAACAATGGCAGAGTCTGTCCCATCTGCCAACAGGCAGCCTCCAATTCCAGGAAGAGCCCGAGAGGAGCTGGGAGTTGGTCAAGGAGGAAATTTTATTTTGGGTCATTATGAGCTCTCCATTAATACTTAAAATGGGAGTGTGTTTTTAAATGGATCAGTTTACCAATGAACATTAAAAGCATTTGAGGATGCTGTGTATATCTGACAAATGGTCATACCTGGAAAGAACAAAACAGATACTTCCAGCTCAGCTGTGAAGGAGAGTGCGTCCGGTGCACAGAAGCAGCCACTTTGTGAATCCCACTGGGGCTTCTCTCACTCACTTGATAGCCTCTTGGGTTCTCCAGGCAGCTGGGTTACCGTGCCGATGTATGGTCCTGAGAAAAACTTTCGCTGCTCCCCAAGATGCAGGCATTCAGTTCATAATCCCCAACTCCAGCATCTGGGTTCCGAATGGATGCTTCTTTGAGGGGCCACACCTGTTCTCAGCCTTCTTCCTGGCTCAGCCACAATCCTTGGGCTTATGACCAGAAGCTGGATGCCTAATCCCACTAGAGAAAGCATTGGTTCTGGCACTATGGCAAGGGACAAAGATTTTAAGTAACAAAGTCCAGCTTTTGGTACATTCTCTCTTTCCAGTGACCCATTAAAAGCAGCTTTTATTGAGGAACCAGTGGTCAGATGTCTTCAGCTTTAAAAATGTCACTCCTCCCTGAATGTTGCCATGGCATAAAAAGCCAACTTTTCCAGGATTATAATCTTGTGACCACAAAGGATAAATAATCTTAGGAGAGTATTCTCTGCATGAATCAGGGGTCTCTTTATCTCTCTTGTGGGTGCATTAGAGATGTTACACAAATTCTTTCATCCTCGCAGAGCCCCACAGGCTGGGCAGGAAATGGGGAGGATTTGATTCAGGAGCACTGTGGTTATTTACTCCCTGCAAGCCCTCCAGAAAAAGCTGTCCGGTCTGATTCAACCAACCAACCAGCTATTTTTGAAAACTGGTTAACATTTGTTGACTATGTAATACCAGCCTCTGTGCACGTATCAACAGGTGGGAGCAAATGAGGGCACACGACCCACCATTAAGTGAAGATGATCCCTGGAGTGTTGAACTTGGGCTAAGGCCCCAAAGCTGGGGACAAAAGGAAGGAAGCACCTCCCATATTTCAAAAGAGCACCAAAGAGCTACCAGAAATCCATTCTGGGATTTGCTAAGTCTACACTGGTTTTGCAGCCCCTGTCCCCGTGGCACCAGCCAACAAACTGCAGAGAATTGAGAGAAATGGGGTCAGGGAGGGATTTGATAGGAGTGGTGGGGTCATGACCTGGTCAGGTGGTGCTGAGAGGAGTCCCTCAAACCATGTCAAGTGGTGCCAAGAGACTTCTTTAGAGATCAGGGTGCTTGCCAAAAGGGGAGATGGCCATTGCATTTTCTGGTTAAATGTTTGCCCGCTGGGTGCAATTAATCAAGCTGTACCTGGTGGAAGATTTTCTGATATATTTGATAAGTGTGCCTTGGTGTCTGAAAATGGAAATGAGCAGAGGAAATGATGCCTGCTTCTCTCTTGGAAAACTCCAAGGTTGAGAGACTGGCTGGACCAGCCCAAGACTGCAGGACGAGGGCAATGGCAGTGGTGGGACAGTCCACACCCAGGCCATTGGGTACAATGGTGTACTGTGGGTAGCCACAGAAGGTGTCCAGCTCGAGCAATCTTGAAGGTGCCTTGTCCCAGGGAGTGGTCTCCTGGGACAAGGGGACTCCAGTAGAAGCTTCGAAGAGCCCACCAGGTGCAGGGGGTAAGGGGACTGTGTTTGTTGGTCAGGGTCCCAGCAGAATTTCACCCCAGATGGTTAGCATGAAGAGATTTGTATAAATCGGGTTTACTTAGGTAAAATTTATGTACAATGAAATTCATCCTCTTTAGACACATCATTTAATGAGTTTTCACACATGTTTACAGTTGTGTAACCACCACCACAAACACCACATAGAACATTTATATTGTCCCCAAAAGCTCCTCATGCCCCTCTGCAGCCAATCCCCTCTCTTACCTCCAGTCCCTGGCTACCACTGGCAGGTGTTCGGTCTTACAGTTTTGCCTTTGCTGGAACACCATGTAAAGACGTCATAGAGTATGTAGCTTTTTGTATCCAGCTTCTTTTACCTACCATAATGTTTTTGAGATCCATCCATATTGTTGGGTGTGTCAGTAGTATTCGTTCCTTTTTAGTCAATGGATAGCGTTCCATTGTATGGATGTACCTTTGTTTATCCATTCATTTGTTGAAGGACTCTTGATTGTTTCTACTTTTGGTGATTTAGAATAACATGGCTATAAATATTCAGTACAGATCTTTGTGTATATGTATGTTTTCATTTCTCTTGTATAATATTTAGGAGTGGAAATTCTGGGTTGTAAGGTAAGTGTATGTTTAATTTTCTAAGAAACTGACCAATATTTTTCCAAAGTGATTGTATCATTTTGTATTCCTGTCAGCAGTATGAGAGTTCCATTTCTTCCCCATGCTTGTTAGCACTTAGTATTGTCAGTATTTTGAATTATAGCCATTCTAATAAGCGTGTAGTAGTATCTCATGAGGTTTTAATTTGCATTTCCCTAGTGACTAATGATGTGGGGTGTCCTTTCATTTGCTTATTTGCCATCCATATATATTTGGTGAATTATCTGTTCAAATATTTTGCCAATTTTTGAATTGTATATCTTCTTATTGAATGAAAGAATTCTTTGCATAATTTAAATCCTAAAAGTCCTTTGTCAGATATGTACTCTGCAAATATTTTCTTGCAGTGTGTACCTTGTCTTTTCATTTTTTAAAGTGTCTTTTGAAGAACAAAAGTCTTAAAATTTTGATGAAGTCCCATTTATCAGTCTTTTTTCTTTTGTACTTGGTGCTTTTTGTGTTGTAGCTAATAAATCTATGCCTGATGCAAGTTCACACAGGTATTGCCCTGTATTTCCTTCTCAAAACTTCATAGTTTTAGCTCTTACATTTAGGTCTATAATCCACTTGAAGTTAATTCTAAAATATGGTGTAAGGTGAGGGCTGAGGTTCATTCCAAATGGATACCCAATTGTTAGGGCATCATTTGCCGAAAAGAACAGAATCCTTTTTTATTGAAGAATAAAATATTTGCAGAAAAGCACATATGTTCTAAGTGTACAGCTCAGTGAATTTTCACAAACTGAAAAGATGTGTTATCAGTCCCGAGATCAGGAAACAGACCATTTCTAGTCTGTTTCCCTTCCAGTCATTATGCACTGGCCCCATCCTATCCTTAATAACCACTACCCTGACTTCCAACAGCTAAGATTAGTTTTGCCTATTTTTAAACTTTGTATAAATGTAATTATATAAGACATCTTTTTTTAATCTATATTCTTTCACTCAACATTATATTTGGGTTTTTCTGAAGGAAAGTTGTTTTTTTTTTTAAGATTTATTCATTTATTTTGAGAGATGGAGAGAGAGAGAGAGAGAGAGAGAGATAGCATGGCGGGGGAGGGGGACAGAGGGAAAGAAGAAAAAGAATCTCAAGCAGACTCCTTGTTGAGTGGGGAGTCCAATGTGGGGCTGGATCTCTCAACCCATGAGATCACGACTTGAGCCGAAATCAAGAGTTGAAGGCTTAACCAATTGAGCCACTCAGGCATCCCCACAAATATGTAAGATTCATACATGTTGTTGCCTACCATTATCACTGATTCTCACTGCTATGCTGTATTCTGCTGAATGACTATACCGCAATTCATTTATCCATTCTTTTGTTAATATTCATGTGTGTAGTGTCCAGGTTGGGACTTTTATGAATAGCAAACATACATTTTAACTGGGTGTATTTCTGGGAATGGAACTGCAGGGGTATAGGTTTTTTGTATGTTCAATTTTATCAGACACACCAAAGACTTCTCCAAAGTGTTCACACCACTTTACACCCCCTCTAGCAGTGTAGAAGAGTTCTAGTTGCTCCACATCCTCACCAGCACTTGGCATTTTCCACTGTTTTTATTTTAGCCATTCTAGTGATATCCAGTGATATCACACTGCACAGTTTTTCATTTGCCATTTCCTGAGGACTAACAAGGTTGAACTCCTTTCTCTATGTTTATGAAACACATGAAAGAGGCTATTTTGATATGTTCTTTTGTAAAGTGTCAATTCAAGTGTTCTGTTTATTTTTTATGTTAGGTTATATCTTTTTCTTATTGGTGAGTGGGGGTTAAGTATGTATTCTGTATACAAGTCCTTTGTCAGACTTCTATGTTGCCGATAGCTATTTCTGATACCTTGCTCTATGTGTTGTTTTTTGAATAATTTCTCTGAAGGCACTACTTTGGTTGGGATGTTGGGCACCTGGGGCTGGTGATGGATGAAGTTCAAGGGGATGAAATTATATTACTTGAGCCCAGTGAGGGCTGGAGCTGAGGAAGTGGGGCAGCCCAGCTGGAGTTATGGTCATGAGAATCACACTACTGCCAGGTGCAGCCCTGAGGCAAAGATGAGTGGGAAATCCCCCTCTCCTCTCACCTTCCCTTTTCCTGTCGGGGCCTCCATTGGCTGAACCCAGATATCATCAAGGAAGCCCAAAAGGTATAGTCCCTAGTAGTCAGCTTCTGGATCACAGACAAAGACAGAGAAGGAGGAGGCATGGATCAGAGGAGGGGATGCAATGGAGATTAACCAGCAAAGAGAAGGTGCAAAAGATTGCCTAAAAGACTTTATCTCTGAGGTTAAGACACTATGCAGTGTGTATGTCCCCAGGGAGCCTCTAAAGAATCCACAAAACGTGGTCCTTGAGAGAGCCAGCATTTAGAGGATTGCCACCTGAGGGTCATGGCAGTAGAACTAGTTAAGTGAAAAAGAAAAAAGATTTTTGCTCCCTTCCTTTAATCTTCTACTTCCCTTGCCCCAAGCCAGGAAAGGGAGAGGAAGGGAGAGAGAAAACTGGGAAAAGGATACACGATGCCCCTCCCCGCCACCTGGTTGGGCCAGGGCAGAGCTTGGCTTGGATGTGAGATTCAAATTTTGATTGAGACTTGACTGGACTGAATACCTGAAAGTGAGCCATCTTTACAGAAACAAGGCTTATTCTTATCATTTAAAAAATGCCTGGAAGCTGAGGTGGGTTGGCTCACTAAGATGTTGTCAAGGGAAGGATGATGTGAAAGAACTTACCTGACGGCCAGCATGGATGGAAGATCAAGCCACTTTCTGTTTGTTCCTCCCTGGTTCAGACTATTCAGCAGACCATTTATAAATAACTCTAATCTGTCTCTCTTTTCCAACAGGCTTGAGACTACGTACTTTTCATGCATTGTCTTACTCACATTCACAACCACTCGGTGGGTCAATACTGGTATAATCTCTGCTTTATAGATATGAATATTGAGGCCTTAGGTTACAAGGCCATATTAGCTTGGTTTGAAGTCCAGCAAATCTGATTCCAGAGTCCACGTTAAATATTTTTTAAAATAAGACTATATTTTTAGAACAATTTTAGGTTCAAAGAAATTTTGAGAGGAACGTACAGAGAGTTGCCCTATTACCCCTGCCTTACACATGTATAGCTTCCCCCACTATCACTGTATCACAGTGGTACATTTGTTACAATTGGTGAACCTAAACTGACACATCATTATCACCCAAATTCCATAATTTACATTAGGGTTTATTCTTGGTGTTCTACATTCTATGGGTTTAAACAATTGTATAATGATTTGTATTTACCATTACAGAATCATACAGAACTATTTCCACTGCCCTAAAATTCCTTTGTGCCCTGCCTATTCATCCTTCCCACTACCTTCAACCCCTGGCAACCACCGATCTTTTTAATGTCTCCAATAGTTTTGCCTTTTCCAGAATGTCATATAGCTGAAGTCATACAGTATGCAGCATTTTCAGACTGACTTCTTTCACTCAGTAACAAGAATTTAAGTTTCCTCCATGTCTTTCCAGGACTTCCTAAATCCTTTCTTTTTAGTGCTAAATAATATACTATTGTCTGGGATGTATCAGTTTCTTTATCCATTTACCTCCTAAAGGACATCCTGATTGTTTCCCAAGTTTTGCCAATTATAAATAAAGCTGCTATAGACATCTATGTGCAGGGTATTTGTGTGAACACGTTTTCAATTCATTTGGGTAAATTAATACCAAGGAGCACAATTGCTGAGTTGTATGGTTGAGAATATGTTTAGTTTTATAAGCAACATCCAACTGCCAAACTGCCTTCCAAAGTGCCTGCACCATTTTGAATTCCTATCAGCAATGAATGAGAGTTCCTATCGCTCCACATCTTCACCAGCATTTGGTGTTGTCTGTGTTCCCAATTTTGTTCATCTAATAGGTGTGCAGTAGTATCTCATTGTTGCTTGAATTTGCATTTCTCTGATGCTATATGATGTGGAGCACATTTTCAAGTGCTTATTTACCATCTGCATATCTTCTGTTAGAGTCTTTAGCCTAATTTTTCATTGGTTTCTTATTGTTGAGTTTGAAGAGTTCTTTGTATATTTTTGATTATAGTCCTTTATCAGATATGTCTTTGCAAATGTTTTCTCCCAGTCTATGATTGTCTTCTCATTCTCTTGATGTTATCTTTCACAAAGCAGAAGTTTTTAATTTTCGTTATGTCCAGCTCATCAATTTTTCTTTCATGGATTGTGTCTTTGGTGTTGCATCTAAAAAGACATCACCATACCCAAGATCATCTAGGTTTTCTCCTATGTTATATTCTAGGAGTTTTATAGCTTTACATATTACATTTAGGTCTATGATCCATTTTGAGTTGATTTTTGTGAAGGTTATAAAGTATGTGTCCAGACTTATTTTTCTACATGTGGGTATACAGCTGTTCCAGTGCCATTTGTTGAAAAGACTGTCTGCTCCATTGTATTGCCTTTGTTCCTTTGTCAAAGATCAGTTGACTATATTTATGTGGCTATATTTCGGGGGTCTTTATTCTGTTCTATTGATCTAGTTGTCTATTCTTTTGCTAATACCACACTGTCTTGATTACTGTAGCTTTATATTAAGTTTTTAAGTCAGGTAGCGTCAGTCCTCCAACTTTGTTCTTCTCCTTAAATATTGTGTTGGCTATTCTGGGTCTTTTCCCTCTCCATATAAACTTTAGAATCAGTATGTCAATGTCCACAAAATAGCTTGCTGGGATTTTGATTGGAATTGCAGTGAATCTAGGGATGAAGTTGGAAAGAACTGAAATCTTGACAATATTGAGTCTTCCTGTCTGTGAACATGGAATATCTCTCCATTTATTTAGTTGTTCTTTAATTCAATTCATCAGAGTGTTTTAGTTTTCCTCATATAGATTTTTTTTATTATGTTCAGTTAGCCAACATATAGTACATCATTAGTTTTTGATGTAGTGTTCAGTGATTCATTAGTTGTGTATAACATCCAGTGCTCATCACAACATGTGCCCTCTTTAATATCCATCACCCAGCTAGATTTATATTTTGTTAGATTTATACCTAAGTACTTCATTTGGGGTTTTAATTTCAAATTCCATTTGTTCATTGATGGCATTTAGGAAAGTAATTGACTTTTATATATTGGTCTTATACCTTGCAACCTTGCCATAATTGCTTATTAGTTCCAGGAAGTTTTTTTTTAAATATTCATATGTTTAATTCTTACACCACTGTTTTCTGATGAAGACAGCATTGTGCTTTATGCAAGATTGGAAACCTCAGAATAGTCACCATAAAGCTTCTAAGACTTATGGGAGAATAAACGAGTATGGTCCACAGATAAAAGATGAAATCCACAATGTTGGGATTATAAATATTTAGATAAGCCCAGACTAGAAGACAAGCCCAAACCACCATCAGAATGAAATATGATATAATCCAAGATGTATCCTTAAAGTTTTGACACAACCCTCAGTCTGAACTCTGAAGATTGATCTTCAGTTCAGTCCAGCCAACAGAAATTGACTAGGCAATTTTCCATTGTATTTATTGTACAGACTACGTACATTCTAGAAGATTCCTTTAGTGTTACACTGTTATACTTTTTGTCCCAGCAATTTGAGGGCATGCAAATTCCACAAAGTTGTCAATAAGAACACACTATGCTCTTTATTCATCATAATTAGACAGACTGTCATCTGCAATCATTGTACTGAAGTCTAAAAGAAGATTCCAAGCATCTTTTGATATTGATCATTTATGATGTTCCAACAAAAATTTATTCCATAAGTCTAAGAATTTAAGTCTTCCTTAAGCACTAAATTCAAGTAGGCAATGGCCATTTCTAGATCTCATTCTTTCTGTCTTGGATTCTTTGCAAAATTAAAAGTAAACTGGTAAAAATCCTTAAATCATCCTGGTTCTTTCATCTTGGGTATCTGGGCCTTTAGGTTTCAATGTCATACCATCCATGAACTCCTGTTTGGGAAGCTTGCCCTGTGTTGCTGCTCTGAACTTTGATGCAACAATCAACACACTAATGCTGGTTGGATCGAGTGCCAGGTCATCACAAGACTGTTGTATATCATCTATTCCAATTTTATTTTCATCTTGAGGATCCTTGTATCTATTGTATAGTTTTCCTTATTTCTTCCTGTTCAATGATCCTTTTACACTCTCTCATATATAAAGTTCAGGATTTGGGGGAAAAAATGTCTGTTGCAACCACAAACTTCCAGTCATTTTGAGAGAGAAAACTTACTGCTGTTTTTTCACTAGATTGTGTGAGGATCATAAACTGACAAATTATCCTTCTGCAATGATTTCAACTTGCTCATGTTGGTGTTCTCTAGGCCTCTCCTCTCCTCCTCTGGTTCTGCAGTGACTCAGTTCCAGGAGTTTTTTTGTTGATTCTTTCAGATTTTCTACATATATGATCATGTCTTCTGTGAACAAAGATAATTTTATTTCTTCCTTCCAAACTGTATGCCTTTATTTCCTTTTCTTGTCTTATTGCATTACTTTAACTTCTAGTACAATGTTGAAATGGAGTGGTAAGAGGGAATATCCTTGCTTTGTTCCTGATCTTAGTGGGAATGTTTTGAGTTCCTCACAATTAAATATAATGTTAGCTATAGGTTTTTAGATATTCTTTATCAAGTGGAAGAATTTCCCCTCTATTCCTAGTTTACTGAGAGTTTTATCATGAATGAGCATCAGATTTTGTCAAATGCTTTTTCTGCACCTATTGTTACGATGTGATTTTTCTTTTTAGCCTGTTGATGTGGTAGATTACATTGATTGATTTTCAAATTTTGAAGCAGCCTTCCATACCTGGGATAAATTCCACTTGATCATAGTATATAATTTTTAAAATGCATTGTTGAATTCAACTTGTGAATATTTTATTGAGGAATTTTGCATCTATGTTAATGAGAGATATTGGTCTGTAGTTTTCTTTTCTTGTAATATGTTTGTCTGGTTTTGGCATTAGGGTAATACTGACCTTTTATAATAAGTTAGGAAGTATTCCCTCTGCTTGTATCTTCTCAAAAAGACTGTAGGGAATTGGTATCATTTCTTCCTTAAATGTTTGGTAGAATTCACCAGTGAACCTGTTTGAAAGGTTATTAATTTCATTTATTTAATAGATATAGGCCTATTTGGACTATATATTTCTTCTTGTGTGACTTTTGGTAGATTGTGTCTTTCAAGGATTGGTCCATTTCATCCAGGTTATCAAATTTGTAAGTACAGATTTTTTTCATAGTATTCCTTTATTATCCTTCTAATGGCCATAGGATCTGCAGTGATGCCCCTTCTTTCATTTCTGATACTAGTAATTTGTATCCTCTCTTTTAGAAAAAAGAGAGTTGGCCTGGCTAGAGGCTTATTAATTTTATTAATCTTTTCAAATAACCAGCTTTTGGTTTTGTTGAGTTTTTTTCTATTGATTTCTTATCTTCAATTTCATTGATTTCTGCTCTAATCATTATTATTTCTTTTCTTATGCTTACTTTGTTTTTAATTTGCTCTTCTTTTTCTAGTATCCTAAGATGAAGGCTTAGATTATTGATTTTGGATCTTCCTTCTTTTCCAGTATATGCATTCAATGCTATAAATTTCCTTCTAAGTACAGCAAAAGCAGTATCCACAAATTCTTTTATGTTTTCATTTTCACTTAGTTTAAAATATTTTAAGATTTCTTCTTCTTTGACCCATGTGTTATTTAGAAATGTGCTGTTTGATCTACATATATTTCAGGATTTTCCAGTTACTTTCTGTGATTGATTTCTAGTTTAATTCCACTGTGGTCTGAGATCAGATGTTGTGATTTTTATTCTTTCAAATTTGTTAAGGGATGTATTATGGCCCAGAATGTGGTCTGTTTTGGTGAATATTCCATTTGAGGTTGAGAAGAATGTGCATTCTCTGTTGTTAAATGAAATAGTCTATAGATGTCAATTATATTCAGTTGACTGTAGGTGTTGTTGAGTTCAACTGCATCCTACTGATTTTCTGTTTGATGGGTTTATCCATTTATGATAGATGAGTATTAAAGTCTCCAAATATGATCATAGATTCAACTACTTATTGTTGCAGTTCTATTAGTTGTTATCTCACATAGTTTGACATTCTGTTCTTAGGTACATACATGTTAAGATTGTTATGTCTTTTTGGAGACTTGACCCTTTTATTATTATTTGTCCCTCATAACTTTCCTTGATTTGAAGTCTGCTCTGCCTAAAATTAATGTAACTACTCCTGCTTTCTTTTTTCTTTTCTTTTTTTTAAAAGATTTTGTTTATTTATTTGACACAGAGAGAGAGACAGCAAAAGAGGGAACACAAGCAGGGGGAGTGAGAGAGGGAGAAGCAAGCTTCCCGCTGAGCAGGGAGCCCAATGCGGGGCTCGATCCCAGGACCCTGGGATCATGACTGAGCCGAAGGCAGACGCTTAACGACTGAGCCACCCAGACACCCCCCTCCTGCTTTCTTTTGATTAGTGTTAGCATTGTATATTTTTCTGTAGCCACCTACTTTTACTACATATGTGTCTTTAAAGTGGGTTTCTGGTAGACAATATATTGTTGGATCTTATGTTTTATGTATTTATTTTAATTCCAGTATAGTTAACATACAGTGTTATATTTCAGGTGTACAATATAGTGATTTAACAATTGCATACATCATCCAGTGTTCATCATGATGAGTGCACTCCTTAATCTCCATCACCTACTTAATGCATCTTCCCACCCACCTCCCCTCTGCTAACCATCAGTTTGTTCTCAATAGTTAAGAGTCTGTTTCTTGGCTTGTCTCTCTCTCTCTTTTCCTTTGCTCATTTGTTTTGTTTCTTAAATTCTACATATGAGTGAAATCACATGGTATTTGTCTTTCTAATTGGGTCTTATGTTTTGATCTACTCTGATAATCTCTGTCTTTTAATTGGTTCATTTAGACCATTGACATTCAAAGTGATTATTGAAACAGTTGGATTAATATGTACCATATTTATTACTATTTTATTTTTGTTGCCCTTATTCTTTGCTCCTATTTTTCTCTTCCATTCTTTTTCTGCCTTTTGTGGTTTTAATTGATTATTTTATGATTCCATTTTCTCTCTTTTCTTAACATACGAGTTATACTATCTTTGTTTAACCTTTCTCAGTGGTTGCCCTAGGATTTGCAATATATGTTTACGACTAATTTAAGTCCACTTTTTAATAAAACTATACCATTTCACGGGTAGTGTGAGTTCTTTCTAATAACAAAATAATCCTAATCCCTACCTCCCATACCTTGTATTATTGCTGTCATTCATTTCACTTGTATATAAGCATATATATTATATATACACAAGCATACATACATACATTGCTACCATTATTATTTTGAACAAACTGCTATCTGCTAGTTCAATTAATATTCAGAAAAATAGAAGTTTTTATTTTACCTTCAGTTATTTTTTTCTCAACATCTTCCTTATGTTATGTAGATGTGAGTTTATGACTATATTATTTTCCTTCTCTCTAAAGAACTTCTTTTAACATTTTGTGCAAGGCAGATTCACAGGCAAGAAATTCCCTCAATTTTTGTGTGAGAAAGTCTTTATTTCTTTTTCACTTTTGAAGGATAATTTTCCAGGATACAGAAATCTAGGTTGAGAGCCTTTTTCTCAACACTTTAAATATTTCATTCCATGTTCTTCTTACTTGCATGGTTTCTGAGAAGTCAGATGTAATTTTTATCTTTGTTCTTCTATAGGAAAAGTCTTTTTTTTTTTTTTAATCTAGCTGCTTTCAGGCTTTTTTTCTTTATCTTTGATTTTATGTAGTTTGAAAATGACATGCCTATGAGCAGGCTTTGTTTTTGTTTTTTGTTTTTTGCATTTATCCTGCTTGGGGTTCTCTAATTTAATTCCTGGATCTGTGGTTTGGTATTTGACATTAATTTAGGGAAATCCTCAGTCATTTTTGTTTTAAATATTGTTTCCATTTCTTTCTTCCTTCTCATTCTGGTACTCTCATTATGCATATCTTATACCTATTGTATCTGTCCCACAGTCCTTGGATAGTCTGTTCTATTTTTTTCAGTATTTGTTCTCTTTGCTTTTTGCTTTTTGTGGATTCTATTGATATATGCTTTAGCTCAGAGATTCTTCCCTCAACTGTGTCTTGTGTACTAACAAACCCATCAAAGGCATTCTTCATCTCCATTGGTGTTTTTTATCTCTAGCATTTCTTTTAGGTTCTTTCTTATGATTTCCACCTCTCTGCTTTCAAAGCCCAACTCTTCTTGTGTGTTGTCTACTTTATCCATTAGAGCCCTTAGCATGTTAATCATAGTTGTTTTAAATTCTTGGTCTGATAATTCCAACATTGCTGCCATGTCTCATTCTGAAGCTAGCTCTGTCTCTTCATATTGTAGGATTATTGGTTTTTTGTTTTTGTTTTTGCCGTTTTATATGCCTTGTCATTTTTTTTTTTTTTCCTGGTTAGCCAGACGTGATGTACCAGGCAAAAGGAATGGCTGTAAATAGGCCTTTAGTAATGTAGTGGTGAGGTGTAAGGGGAGGGGAAGTGTTCTATAGTCCTCTGATTAGGTCTCAGTATTTTAGTGAGGTTGTGCCTCTGGACTGTTGACTTCACAAGAGTTTCTCAGTTACTATCTTCCCCCTTATGTAGGACAGGATGACTAGGGTGTGCTGGGGTTGGATATTGCTCTTCTTCTACTTGGAAAGCTGGAACTCACTGGAGTTGGATATACCCCTTCCCAGGTCAGTTAGACTCTGATAATACCCTCAGAATGTGGTTGTCTGATGGTGCAGAACATTTCCAGTGCAGTGTGGACAAGTCTGAGAGATTAAAACCCTGGGGGACCCAGCCACAGGGGGTCCTCCTCAATTTTGTGAAATTTAGCTTCAGGATCTCCTCCACACTGAAGTCAAAATGCACCACTGCCATGACACACGCACACGTCCACCAGAGAAACAGGGTCCCTGTGCTCTTCCTGTTTTCCCTCTGATTACTCATGCTTCGCAGATGTGGCTGGGAATTGAAGGCTAGAGTTTCTGGAGTCCACCTTTCCCTCTGTTTTGAGAATCGGGATAATATTTGCTCTGCTACCAGGCTTTTAGTCCATCTTCTGTTTGCCAGGATTCTCCTCAAGGATCAAGGACAAAGTGTTGTTTACAAGTTCAAGAAGTTCTCAGAAACGCAGAGCAAAACCACAGTGAAGTGGCACTTCATACCCACTAAGATGGCTATAATTTTTTTAAAAGGAAAAAAAGTGTTGGCAAGGTTGTGGAGACATTGGAGCACTTGTGCACTGCTGGCAAGTATGTAAACTGATGCAGCCACTGTGGAAAAAGTTGACAGCTCCACATAAAGTTAAACACAGAGTTACCATATGACCCAGCAATTCCATTCCTAGGTATAGACCCAAGAGAATTGAAAACAGATACTCAAACATGTGCATGCACACTCATGTTCATAGCAGCTCTAATCACGATAGCCCAAAGTGGGAGATAACCCAAATGTCCATCAATGGATAAGTGAATAAACAAACTGTGGTTATGTACATTTGATGGAATACTATTCAGCCATAAAAAGGGAGGAAGCAGGGCACCTGGGTGGCTCAGTTGGTTAAGCTACTGCCTTCGGCTCAGGTCATGATCCTGGAGTCCCGGGATCGAGTCCCGCATCGGGCTCCCTGCTTGGCGGGAGGTCTGCTTCTCCCTCTGACCCTCTTCCCTCTCGTGCTCTCTGTCTCTCATTCTCTCTGTCTCAAATAAATAAATAAAATCTTTTTTTTAAAAAAAAGGGAGGAAGCACAGATATACTCTACAGTGTGGATAAACTTTGAAAACATTATGCTGAATGAAAGCATACGTGAAAGGGGCCAGACAAAAGGTCACATATCCCATTCATGGATTGATTCCATTTATATAAAATGTTCAGAATAAGTAAATCCATAGAGACAAGAGAGCAGGTGGAAGGTTGCCAGGGGCTGGGAGGATGGGGGAATGGAGAATTCGAGCAATTGTTTAATAGGTATAACAGGCTTCCTTTTAGGGTGATGAACATATTTTGAAACTAGGTAGAGGTAATGGTTGCATAACATTGTAAATGTACTAAACACCACTGAATTGGTCACTTTAAAATGGTTACTTTTTTGTTATGTAAATTTCTCCTAAATTTTTAAAGTTTCAGGAGTGAGGTTGAGTCTGGAGACCCAAGGTCATCTGGAAGCTCTAGGTGTTCTTTTACTATCTTTTCCTCTCTTGAGTTACTAATTGGGTGCTCGATTAGACTCATTCATTGCTGTTTTTCCAATGGGTCCTTGTTTATCAAGCTCAGGATGCCGTGGAGGGAGGTCACCGCATCTCTATTTTAAATTCCATGGTACCTAGAGGAGCAGTCATTGCCAGTTCATCTTGCAGACAAAGAAGGCAGAACTGAAGTGGCTTGCCCAAGGCCACTTGTCAGGGTAACAGTGGAGCTGGATGTCAGCTTGCCCAGCCCACCACTCTGCTTTGTTCCCAGCAGCTATAATGTGGAAGAACAGAGAGCATGCAACCAGTCCAAGAAAACCACACTTCTATCCAGCAGGGAGACCGAGCTGAGCACAGCTGACAAGAACTGAAGGGTAACACTGCTTCAGCAAGAATTCTTGCCTTCTTGATACCATCCATTTGCCCAGACACTCCCGGCCCACCTCTCCACTCTGCAACCATTTTTTTCTTTTTTTCTTTTTTAATTTAAATTCAATTAACCAACATATAGTACATCATTAGTTTCAGATGTAGTGTTCAATAATTCATCACTTGTGTATAACACTCAGTGCTCATCCTTTTCTGAAAACTGTTTTCCTTTGCTTTCAAATGAATGGCTCCCTGCAGGACTGTGGCCCTACTCCTGTCAGAGGTGGGCAGCTGACCCTGGCTGGGACAACTCATCACCTTCCTGAGGAGGTTGGAACTGGAACTTAGACCCTTCTGGGACCTGGATCCTAACATGTAAAATTCATAAACTACTGGAAGTTGTGTTACCCCAAGGTAGTAGCCCGAGAAAGAGGCAAAGGAAACATGGGGATAGAATTTTCTCACTCCCTTATAGTGTCCATGTGAGGCGATGTTCCTGAGGCCCAGCTCCTTCTTCCCCTGGATTCTGAAGAGTGCCCCAGGTTGCTGCTAGGGCAAGCCCTGCACATTAGCACCCTCACAACCCACCCAACTCCTATCCTGTTATCTAGAGGATAGAAAACTAATGTCTAGATTTCCCAGACTCCCTTGCAGTGAAGGTTTCACATGTGACCAAGGTCCCACCAGGCACACACACCTGCGGAACACATAGAAGTTGGTAAAGAGCACCCCAGAGTGGTGACAACACTCAGGGGGATCAGACTTTCTACAAGTAGAGTGGACCCAGGGGCTCAGCTCTCTGAGCAGCTGAGCTGGAGAGTCTTTTGCCCCAACCCTAAGCAGTGGCAGGGCAGAAGTAGCAGAAGATGAGTCCGTGGTCTAGTCAGGCATCTCTTCTGGCTGTAGGATCTAAGCTTGGGTCCTTGACCTGTCCAGAAATTCTATCCACTACATAATATGCTGCAATAAATTCCTTTCTCTGAACAAACCTGTGGATTCGGTAGTCTGCAGCTTATAAAGAATGCATTCATACACAACAATCATAGATTCCTCTTGATAGTTTGGCTTGGGTGTCTGTTACCTGCAAGCAAAATAGTCTTAATCAATACAATAGCCAAATTCATTATCCATATTGTCTGTTTAAAAAAAAAAACAAAACAAAACTTTAAAAGAGGTTGAAAAACCCTTTTATCCAAATAAATGTCTCCATTTTCAGGTAGCTTTGACAGTACTCTCTAAGTTAAAACATCTGAAATTTCATTTTTGTAGGATGGGAAGTGTGTGAGTGATACAAGTTAATCAACTATGGGGAACCCTGAATAGTTGCAATTTTACCTGATAAAAGGTTTAAAATAAAAAATATTGAAAATAAAATAAAACTCATTCTTATTGGGTCATTAGCTCTAATGTTCTCCTTGAGTTCTGAGGGCATGAGGCCCAGAGAGTTACTCAAGAACACACAGAGAGTAACAGGATTAGAACGAGAAGCCCTGTATCACTTGGCACTGGTATCTCCAGAGGCTAAGAGTCAGAGCTTGTGGCTGAGCCAGAAACAACAGAAGAAAAGAGAACAGAGCCTTATCACATATTTTTTATTTATGACCATGCTAGCAGAATTCGAAGTCAGAAGAATGGATCTGTGAAAGATGTATTTGGCTGAATCCTTGTTTGTCATTCCTTTTCTGAAGGGAGTTATCAATTCATAGGGAAGAATGTAAGTTCATGCCCCTTCTTCCCTCTTACCCATCGCCAACCTTGCCCACACGGGATGAGCTGTGCCTCGATTTTTCACGCAGCCCTTCACACAGATCGGACTAACGTGTCCAAAAGTTTCATGAAGTTTCTGCTGAAAGAAATGTTGCTTCTTTCCTAAAGACACTCCAACAGAGGCTTTTTTCTTTTTTAAACAATGCATGATAACAGTCTGCAGCAACCATTATAAATAGAGATTTGTCATGGCAGGGAAAGGTGCTGCTGAAATGGATGGGCAGGCTCAAGTCATGACTGGCCTTCCTGTGGTGCCTCTAAGAGGTGGTGCAGGCACACAGGGTAGAAGCCTGCCTCTGGACTCCTGCCTGGTGCTTACAAGAACCGAAGTGTACATGAGGTCAGCAACCAGCCGAAAAGGGTGGCTATTTCTGGTACAAACGCTACTGAAAATTCACTCAGAGGAGAAGCAAAAGTCTTCATCAGAGTAGAAGAAAAAGAAAGAAGCAATGACTTTGTCATGAGCAAATCACTGAAAA
Source organism: Mirounga leonina (assembly GCF_011800145.1). Lineage (NCBI taxonomy): Eukaryota > Metazoa > Chordata > Mammalia > Carnivora > Phocidae > Mirounga > Mirounga leonina. Next base: position 9,064,120 of record NW_023270464.1, on the reverse strand, counting down.
ATGAGAAGGGCTGCTTGTTACCTAATGTGTCTTCTGGAGATAGATGGTATTTCATGGAGTCAACCAAACAGGAAATGAATCAGTGTTTGAAATAACAGTAGCTACCCAAGATTTTTCTTAATTCTCTCCAGACTTGAAAACAGTAACAACGTCAGATCCAGGAGATGTAAGTTCTCTGTCATGTATTGAGGAATAACACCAAGTTCAACAGCCTTTCAAGGTCTTGGAATTGGTTTTTTGTTTTTTGGGTTTTTTTGAAGCAGTGGATCTCACACTTTAATGGAAACCTTAACCACCTATTTATCTTTGCCAGAAAGATCCAAGGTGGCAGAAACTAAGAGTTTTGCTTTAAGTGTCCTTTCTCAAATGGTTGCTGGTAGCCTTGTCTAACCATTTTTTACTAATGTAGGAATGGGAAGCCATATTGCCTACTTTGACTTCTTCCCCTCAGTGGATGGAGGTGCTTTTCCTATACTACTGGACCCCATCTCCAAGCCAGCAGGCTGGACAGGTGACCATGTGTCCGGCCATGGGCAGGAGGGATGGGGCATGAAGGGGAACCTCCAAGGGAAAAAACAACCATGCAGGCCACCAGCAAAGGATCCTAATGGTCTCTGGCAATATATATGCTATTTCTAAGGACAGGGTGAGCCTGAGGTGCAATCGGGTAGAAGAAACATAAAATAACAACAGGATTTATTGCCCAAAGAACAAAAGAAGAGAAGGCAGAACCAAAGGGGTAGAGACACAGAATTACGAAAAAAGATGAGAGGCATAGGGAATCTTTCATGATGGAAACATGTCTTGAGGTCTGCAAACACTCTCTAGGGATGCCAGCGCAGAGGCCATGGAACAGAAAGGCTCACAGACCATACTATGTTGCTCAAATCATAATTGTATTGAACCAATTTAAAACATACAGAGAGAAGCCAGGGTAAGAGATGGGAGAGGCGGACACAGGATGGGAGCACACAGGGCATTTGCATGTCTGACTCTGTCTGCCACATCACCTTTCCCTGCTGATGGTGTGGTTATAAGGACTAGAATTGAAGGCAGGCAAAGGGCCTCAGCAGATGGCTCTCTCATCTGTCAGAGAGATGCTGGATAAGTGTGTAGGGCTGGGTGTCAGCTAAAGCTTACTAATAACCACAGAACAGACTACACTGCATGTTTCAGGTAACCAAGGTATGGCTGTATCAGTTTGCTAGGGCAGCCATAACAAAATGCCAGACTGGGTAGCTTAAACAACAGAAATTTATATTCTCCTGGTTCTGGAGACTGGACACCCAAGATCGAGGTGCCAGCTGGGTTGGTTACTTCTGAAGGATATAAGGGAAGGACTTATCCCAAGCCAGAATCATAATGCTATTGTTTTAAATATATATATATATCAGAAAACAAGAAATAACTTTTGGAAATTACAAATGCATTGCAAAAATTAAAAACTCAATGGAAAGCTTGGAAGAGCAAGTAGAGAAATATTCTAAGAAGAATAAAAGACAAAGGCATAAAAAATAGGGGAAAAAAAGACACTAACTGGAGCATGTTGTTGATGCATAAGTGGCCATAAATCTCCACCCTTCTCTGTCTTAGTCATTTCAGGCTGTTATAAAAAATAGCACAGGCTGGGTGACTTAAACAACAAATACTTATCTCTACAGTTCTAGAGACTGAGAAGTCCAAGACCAAGGTGCTGGCAGTCTGGTGAGAGCCCTTTTCCTGGCTTACAGATGACCATCTCATTGCATTCTCATATGGCAGAGAGAGAGTAGAATCAAGATTTTTCTTAGAAGAGCACTAATCCCATCATAAGAGTTCCACCCTCATGATTTAATCACCTCCCAAAGGTCCCATTTCCAAATACCATCACATTGGGTATTATGGTTTCAACATATGAATTTTTAGAAGAACACAGACATTCAGTCCATGACGCCTGCCCTTTGCAATATGACTTGGCAGTTCCTGCCTATGAAAGTGGAGTCAATTTTCCCTCCCCTTGAACCTGGGTTGGACTTATAATTTGCTGTAGTCAATAGAATATGACAGAAGTGACATACAAATTCTGAGTCAAGACCTTGAGACCTTGTACATTCCTGCTTGCTTTCTTGGAATTCTATCCACTGCCATGTAAATAGACATAGACTAGCCTGCTGGAAGATGACAGCATGTAAGGGAGATAAACTATCCTAGCTGACATTACCTTATACCAGCCAATTACTAGCAAGCCAAACAGCTGACCACTGATGCATGAATGAGCCCAGCCAAGACTAGGAAGTCTGTCCAGCTAAGCCCAAACCAAAGTACTGACCTCCAGAATCTTCAGCTAAGTAAGTAGTTGTTTTAGCCACTAAAGTGGGGGGTAGTTTGCTACACAGCAACACCTAACTGATATAGACCATTAGTCAAGGAAGACTAAAATTTCAATAACCGAAGTATCAAGAAGCAAGAACAAAGGAGAAAAAGAGAAGGAAATTGCCATAGGCATAGTACAACAAAATTTCCAAGGCCTAACAGATGAGTTTCCATATTAAAAGAGTCCACCAAATTTCCACTCTAATGTCTGGGGAAAAAAAATCCTACACTAAGGACATCTTTGTGAAATTTCAGAATACTAGGAGAAAAGAGAAACTCCTATAAACTTTCAGAAATGAAAAAATAGTCATATAAAAAGAATCTGGATAAAAATGGCATTAGACTTCTCATAGGCAACCCTGGAAGCTAGAAGACCATGGAGAAAATGCCTTCAACATTTGGAGAGAACAATTTCCTCCTGTTAATAAGTCTATACTCAAAGTGTAGGTATATAATAAAGACATTTGCCAACACTCAAGGTCCCCAAAATGTGCTACCATGTATCCTTTCTCAAGAAGCTACTGGAGGATGAGCCTCATCAAAATGAATAGGTGATATACTTATACTTCCATATGGGTCAAGTGTACTTGGGTTAGTTACACCTAACCAAGAGAATTAAAAACATGTCCACACAAAACCTTGCCCATGAATTTCATATCAGCATTGTTCATAATAGCCAGAAAGTATAAGCAATCTGAGTACCTACCAACAGATAAGTAGATAAACAAAATGTGATATATACATACAATGAGATATTATTCAGCCATAAAAAGGAATTCAGTACTGATACATGTTATAACATGGATGAACCTCAAAGACATTATGCTAAGTGAAGGAAGCCAGACACAAAAGGCGACATATTGTATGGTTCTATTGATGTGAAATGTCAAGAATAAGCAAATGCATAGAGACAGAAAGTATATTAGTAGTTTCCAGGACCTGGGGGGAGGGAGGAATGGGTAAATGAGTGCTAATGGAGATGAGGTTTCTTTTTGGGGTGATGAAAATGTTCTGGAATTAGATAGTGGCACAATTCTGTGAATATAATAAAACTGCTCAATTGTACAGTTCAAAGGGGTGAATTGTATGGGATATGAATTCTATTTCAGTTAAAACTGCATACATACTTTGAGAAAGTTGAATTCTGCAGATTCAGAAAATAAGAGCCTCGACATAAGAGACAGGCTCAAAAGGAATGCCAAGGATGGTATTAAAGTCCTAGGACAACACTGTGCAGCAGTGGAAGTAGCAAAGCCAGATTAGACCAGCAGGTAAGGGACTCTGAGAAAGATTCAAAAATGAAGCTAGTGTTGTATAAGTTCTTTATATATTTTGGATATTAACCCCTTATTGTGTATATCATTTGTAAATATCTTCTCCTATCAGAAAACAGTATAGAAGTTCCCCAAGAAATTAAAAATAGAAATATTATATGATCCAATAATTCCATTATTGAGTATTTACCCAAAGAAAACAAAACCACTAATTCAGAAAGATACGTGTACCCCATATGTTTATTGCAACATTATTTGCAATAGCCAAGACATGGAAGTAACCTGTGTCCATCAATAGACAAAAGTAAAAGACACACACACACACACACAGGAATAAAGGATGGGATCGTGCCATTTGAGACAACATGGATGGACCTAGAGGGTATTATGCTAAGTGAAATAAATCAACTGAGAAAAACAAATACCATATGATTTCACTCACAAGTAGAATCTAACCCCCCAAAATCCAAATGAAGAAATTAAAAAAAAAAAGCAGAATCAGGCTTATGAATACAGAGAACAAACTGATGGTTGTTGGGCAGGGGTGGGGGGCACAGACTGGGTAAAAGGGGTGAAGGTTTGGAGATACAGTTATGGAATTAATAAGTCATGGGAATAAAAGCACAGCATAAGGAAAGTAGGTCAATGATACTGTAATAGTATTATATTGGGACAGATGTAGCTACACTTGGGGCGAATGACACAATGTGTAAACTTGTGGAATCCCTGTGTTGAACACCTGAAACGAATGTAGCGTTGTATGTCAACTTTACTCAACTTTTTAAAAACACTGAAAAAAAGATGAAGCTGGTGTTGATGGGTTTGAACATATTAAAAAAAATTTGGTGATAAGGTAGGGATTAATATATAGAAAACAAATGGAAACTTTTTTAAATTTGAAACTAGACAAGACAAAAAGCCGAGCAAAGTAACAATAACAAAGATGTAACTTCGCATGAATAACAGCTGCCTGTTCATAATGTAAACATAAATACATACACACTTAAAAACTGATATAACAATATTGTCAGGAGGGGAAGCACATGTATGTTTGTAGACAGGAAAGGGAAAGGGATTATCAGCAGACAGTATCTAAAATTGAAAACTCAAGAAACAGAAGTATAGTCAAGTTATAAAGAACTATGTATATAAATGCCAGAAAAAAACCCCAGCTAAAATCGTTTAAAAACATTTGCTTCAGAAGAATCTTTTCCTGCTTCATCCATCAAACTTCTAATTTTTACTTGAAAACAGACAGCTCTTCCCATTGGGCAAAAGCCATACTCTTTTCCTGTTAAAAATGTAGAGGATGGGTTGGAAGAATTAATAGTGATATACTTACTAGTGAATTGGTTCTGGCTTTCTACTATCTCTCTGTCTGTCTGCCTGCCTGCCTAACTGTTCGGATAGCCCTCCAAGAAAGCCATACTGTGCTGATCACACCATTGTTGAAAGAGGAAAAATGAAAGAGAAATTCTTGTAAACATTTTGAGTTGTTTTGCATCATTTCAAGATGATTTGTGTCAGAATTTTGAGCTTTTATAGTTCAAAGTATGAAATAAAAATCGAAAAAATAAAAGAAGAAATGGCCTAGTATTCAACAGTACCCTCTTTTTTTTTTTTTTTTTAATTACAGAACCTTGATTTTTTTTTGTTTTTTAAGTCTTCATGCTCCTCTGTGCAGCCTTAGCCCCAGAGACTGGCTCCGATCCAGTCATGATAATTCTAGTCACTGGCATAGGAAAAGGCATGTGACCCAATTCTAACTGATGAGATATTAGAAAAGTCTCTCAGGAGAGACTGTGTGGTGGATTTCTTACTTCTTAAAATAAGACACCAGGATAAGATGACTCCCCCTGAACACCACAAGAATGTGATACCTGGAGTCACTGCGGCCCTCTGCAGCTAGCTGACCTGTGTACGTCAGCAGACAGAGAAGGTGGAGAGAAGGTAGAGCCTTGATGGCAAGGTTGAGCCAACTCTGGAACTACCCTTCTTTAGGAGTTCTTTGCAACAATCAGTCTCCTTACCTTTTAGGTTGTCTTGTATTAAGAGTTGTATTACTTCCAACTAAAAGCATCCTGAATGATACAAAGACCCATATCTAAACACACAGTGAATCTTCAGAATAAACAGGATCAAGAGAAAGTCCTAAAAAGCTTCCAGAAGGGAAAAAGGCAGCTCTCCAAGAAATGGGAATCAGACAAACAGCAGACTGGCAGCATTGCTGGATGCTAGAATGCTATGGAACAGAGCCTGCAAATCTTGAAAGAAAATGGCTTCAGTCTAAAAATGTCCAGCCAAAATAACCAGCAAGTGTGAGGACACACTAAAGAAACTTTCAGACTCCTGTGAATTCAAAAAGTTCACATCCCATGCATTTTTTTCTTAGGAAATAACAAAAGAGAATACTCCAACAAAATAAGGGAATGAACCAACAAATGGGAAAACTGAGACTCCAGGAAACAATAGTTCCAAACCCAGAATAGCAGTCAGGAGAAGCCCCAGGTCTGCAACTGAAAAGCAAGGCTCCACCCTGGAGGAGGAGGTCAGAGACTTGAGAGGGAGGACCCGTGAAAGAAATGGGCTCCGTGGAGTACCACGTGCCCCTGGTACAGGAAGTAATGACAAGGGTATTCCTTATAAGATGGAAGCAGAAAGGCATCCAGGCATTCCATGAAAAGTAAAAAGAGGTTGAGTCACAATCTATATATGAAGCATAGGACTTGGGTGGGATTCAAGAATAAGAAGAAAATGGATTCTAAGCAATATAGAATGGTAGGAAGCTGGGAACTAGCAGGCATGTGTTGAATAAGATGGATGCTTCTTCTCTCCAAAAGAAAAACAAACTGAACATAAAAGATACAATGCAAATATGAAACAAACCAAAATAGATCCTGATTTTGAGTAATTGACAATGTGAAATGCAGTCCAAGGGAAACTTTTTTTCAGTGACTGGAGGATACTGACGGTGGATCCACAAAGAAGGAAATATAATTCTGGCATGTGACTTGGCTCAGCAGCGATAAAATTTACGCAGTCAAAATCACATTAGCTTGGTTTTTGCTTGTGTGTTGGTTTTCATCTTTGAGAATCAATCTATAAATAAAACTACAGATAAACCTTATCAATCTTGACAGTGTAAGAGTAGAGATGTGTCGACAGATGTTGGCAAGCAGAGTTGAATATCAGTGGAGGTATAATGTCCCCATGTCACAGAATAAGGAATCAAGAAACATGGACTATGGTTATGCTGGAACAAGTAATAATGTAGGACAAGATATTTATATCTTTTAAATGTCCTTGTTCTGATTTTAATGAGAATGCTTACAAAGTTTCACCAGCAAATATGTTTGCTGTGGTGTGTTATTTTATTTCATTTTTTTATTTTTTGTTTTTGAGCAGGTTTACAGAAAAAAATTAAGTGGAAAGAATTCCCATAAACCACCCAACCCCCGCCCCCCCCACTAATTCCTCTATTTTTAACACCTTGCGTTAGTGTGGGACATTTGTTACAATTGTTTGTTACAATTGATGAAATACTGATTCTGTGGCTTGTTTTTTTTAGGTTGAGAAAGTTTCCTTTTATTATTAGTTTATTGAGGGTTTTGCTCAGGCTCTGTGTCAGGTTTTTAAATTTAGGAAATCTACCAAGATGAATATGTATCTTCCCTTTAACATGCTAGCAAATTACATTAATAGATTTCCAATATTGACTAATAACAGTGAGAAAAATGGACTCATCAAGAAGTAGTGTTTGGATGTTTTGGAGAAAAAAAAAACTGATTCCTTTCTCACACACCACACCCAAATGTAAATTCCAGATCAATTAAAGATGTAGATGTAAAAATCAAAACCCTGGAAGAATCAGAGGAAAGTATAGAAGAATATTTTTATTTTTTTAAAAGATTTTATTTATTTATCTGACAGAGACACAGCGAGAGAGGGAACACAAGCAGGGGGAGTGTGAGAGGGAGAAGCAGACTTCCCGCCGAGCAGGGAGCCTGATGCGGGGCTCGATCCCAGGACCCTGGGACATGACCTGAGCCGAAGGCAGACGCTTAACAACTGAGCCACCCAGGTGCCCCTAGAAGAATATTTTTATAGTCTTGGGATTGGGAAGGAGTTCCTAACCAAGAACCGGAACCCAGGATTCACAAAAGGAAAAGATGGAGAGATATAATTAATAAAAACATAAACCTTTTTACTACAAAACAAAAACAAAACAAAACCTGCCCCTAACAGAAAAGAAAAAAGGTAAAGGACAGGCTGAGAAATAATATTCATTATATATAGTAGACAAAAGATTCATATCCATTACATATAAAGGGGCTGTGTGTATTGTCAAAAGAAGCAGCAGCTTATTAGAAAATGAACAAAGGCTATAAGCAGACAATTCACGGAAGCACTCCCAACTGTTTATAAATATGTGAAAAGATGCTCAGTATCAAAATGTAAGCAGAACACAGAGACCCATCAGAATGGGTAAAAATTAAATGGACAGGACGGCTGGAGGGCAGTGGGATTGGGTGGGATAGCAAGAAGAGACCTCCTGGGAAGACGAGGGGAGCTGAAGAGCTTGCCTTGCTGTCCTGCCAGGTCAGCACCAGGCTGTGGGGTCTGAGCCTTCCCAGCAGGGAAGGCTGGTGGGAAATGCAAGGTGCAAGGCCCAGGGCTAATCCCACCATGGCAGCTGACAGTGATCAAGTGGGGTGGATGGTGAAGGTTGGTTAGAAAACTGAGCATCTGGGCTTCCTCCCTCTCACCCCTGCCCACACTGCCCCTTACCACCCCCATCCAGAGGCAGAGAAACCCTACACTTTTGCTGTGTCCCAGCTCTCTTGAGTCCTGACCCAGTGCCCCACCACACACACCTCTACCAGAGCAACAGCAGATGGAGAAAACAGAGGTGGGAGAGGAACACCACCATTTCTTTCCCCCACATTTTGCCCTGTTAAAGACTTTTTAAAAAACCAGTCACTATAAATTCATCAGGAAAAAAATTAATGACAAATGGAAAATGATGGACCAATTTAATGATCTATAATCAATCATAGGAACACAGCAAATGAAACCACTTCAATTTCATTTTATTTGACGGCTTATTTATTCAAATTACGGATGGCTGGGCTTATTCCCAGTCCCGGAATTAACTTTCAATCCAGCAACAAGGAGAGGAGAGTAGGTATCATCCCAGGGACAGATGATGCCACCTGTCTTCATTCTCCTGTTATCATCTCTACTTTGGGGTGCCCCAGACTCACTTGTCCTCACTCCCAGCGCCTAGCTGGGTCTTTCACAAATCCTCCCTTCTTGGGCTGAATAAGTCCTGTTCTGTGGTAAATAAGCTTGCTTCTAACTCCTGGATCTAAACAAGCCTGAGGTCTCCCCAGGCTCTCCATGCTGAGCTGTCCTCTTGGGTGGGACTGCTGTCTCCCCCCAAATCCCACAAATTTTATAAGTTTATAAGCTGTGTTTTCATTTTTGTTTAGTTTAAAATATTTTACAATTTCTCCTGAGATTTTTTCTTTGGCCCACGTGTTATTTAGCAGTGTGTTGTTTGATCTACAAGTATTTCAGGATTTTCCCGTCACTTTCTGTTATTTCTAATTAATTTCATTGTGGTCTGAGATTAGATGTTGTGTGATTTCTATTCTTCTAAACTTGCTAAGGTGTGTATTATGGCCCAGAAGGTGCAGGAAGGATCCACACATCCTGGAGCTGCATCCAAAACATTGCATCATGGTTATCTCTCTTAGAAATGCTGCACCATCCACCCTCTCTGCAGCATTACCTAAGACCCCGCCAGACCCACTCCAACTCTTCCTCACAAAATGTCCTTCAGAGCTCCTAGTCCTCTAGAATATTTCTTTGCCTTGATTCTAAATGATTTCTGCATCGTCCTTCACATGTTCCCATGATGGTCAGGGCTCATGTGCAATCACAGAAACCACCTTGCAGGTTTATGCAGAAAAGGAGTTATAGAAGGGATTAGGGATGCACAAAATCATGTGGGCTGGAAATGTGGCTTTGGGACTGGTTCTCCCATTGCAGAACTGGACCTTTGCTCAGGAAGCCCACCCACCTTTCAGCTCTCAGCCACAAGCCACACCAGCCACGCAGATGCCCTCTGCCTCTTATTTCCATGGCCACAGAAAAACCAAATGCCTTCTCCACTGTACTTGCCGGCAGAGCAGAATAGAAGCAGCAGCATATCCAGGTATCCTGCACCTAATTGTCTGGTTGTCACACCCTTACTGATAGTCCAGAGGTAAGTGAGTCTGGGAAATGCAGGTTTGAACTCTCTGGCCTCAAGAAGGCATCTCTAAGGAAGCTGAGATGAGAGAAGTGGCCAAACATTATCTGCCACAGCCACCACAGCCCTCAGCCTTGCTTGCGACCCACTCCCCGTCACGATTCCTCATCACTGTTCATTCCTTTGGATCCATAAATAATAGTGTTGTGCTTTACTGTCCCCTTCCCAGGAGAGACAGAGAAAGGGAGAGAGAGGAGTGTGAGAGAGAGAGAGAGAAAGAGAAAATGAGAGAGAGAAGGAAGGAAGGAGAAAAAAGTCTTATTAGAACCACCTTGAAGAAAGGGACTGATGTGCTTTCCCTGAGCAGGGCGTGAGGTCTGGTGAGTGACACAGAAGCCACGGGAACCAGATGACGCTAAGTGTGCACAGGAGCAGATCAAGCTGGAGGTACTTTTAAGGGAGAAGCAAGGATATAAGCAGCCCCAAAGTAGCGATGAGGGCTATCACAGACTCTATTTAGACAATCTCGTGCCACTTCAGGTCAGGTTTTGGCCATTAAAAAGCATGTATTGAATGGAGCACTGGGTGTTATATGCAAACAATGAATCATGGAACACTACATCAAAAACTAATGATGTAATGTACGGTGAGTAACATAACATAATAATAAAAAAATGCTTAAAAAAAGCTAGGAAAAACCTTCAGTTTCAAAGCTCATTGGACTTGGGAATTACAGGTCAAGGATTGTCAGACATGATACTTTCATGCTATCCCTGGTTTCTCATTTCGGTGTCACACATCTGTAAGGTAGGCAACTCATTCTATAGCAGAGAAAACCAGAGCTAGGGGCAGGAAAGATTGCCCTCATGTGGTCCTGGCAGGTGCGCAGTAGTGAGGTTGAAAACTGGCTGCAAGCCTTCTGACACTGTTGGAATGCCAATGTTTGTGGAGGAAGAACTGGGGGTGGAGGCCAATGTTGATGTCATGGGGAACACCTAATGGTTACCCCAGATTTAGTATTCAGAAGACGCATGTATTATTCAGGACTCTTTCCGTTGCAAGAGACTACACCAACTCAAGGGCAGGTGGGGTACTTACTGGTTTGTGAAATGGGGACTGCCATAGAAGCATCTGGCTTCAGGCATAGTTGGACCCAGGGGATGGGCAGCTCCAGTCAAAGTTATGATTGGCCCAGTTATTCCTGCCCGGTCCGCTGGGATGGAATTCTCTAATTGGCTGGATCTGGGTCACATGTTAATCCTGTAGCCAGAAGATGGGGTCAACCCCAACCGAGAGAAGGAAGGAGGGGTTGTCTCCTCAAGACAGCTGGTCAGACAAAACATATGTACCTTCAACCCTACACCATAGGCTAATTTAAGCCCTAAATTGGCCTGACACCCACAAAGAGAGGGAAGGACTCTTTCTGAGACTGAAAATCCTCTCATGGGGTGAAGGACTCTTCTCCAATACCCATTTCTCTCCTTCACCTGACCGTCAGGCTCAGCAAGTCTGCAGGGGCATATTAAAGTATAAAAGCCACAGAAACAAAATTGAAAATAAAATTTATGACCCTTTTTCAAACCAATATCCTAAAGCTGACCAAGACAGCCAACCAGATATAGTCCCCTAAATTGCAGGAGAAATTTAACGGGCACTTACATTAAACCGCACAAATGCAGCGGGGAGTCTTGGTCATTTTCTAGCTCCCCAGGGAATGGATGAAGAATGTCTCAAAGATCTTACTTGAGATAGAGAGAAGGTGTACTTGCCAACAATCAGCTCATCTCTTTCTTATTTCTGCGAATCTCATTGATGCTCATCCATTACTGGGTCCTCAGGCCACCTTGGCAGGCCCATTATTGCTGCAGAAAAGTTCTGAGGAAGCCAAAGAACTTCTGTTTCTTTGGCATAGAGATGCAGGCAATGGGGCAAATATTTGGGCCATATGTCTTGCCAAGGATGGTCCATTCTATTTTGATGTGACCCTTCTCCTTCCACTGGATGGATAGGGGCCATGGTTAGGGCTGGCCACAAAACCTAGCACCCCCCCACCCCACTGCCCCTCATGGAGAGCCTCTCCAAGATGGCAGGGAGAAGACGATGAGCAGCATAGACCCTACACCTAGAAGGCTCAGAACGTCCCACGGGGCAGGGGCCAAATTTCAACTATGGCTGGCCTATTGCTTGCCCATCCAACAGCTCTTCTCCATTCTTTCTTGCTGATGAACTCCAGGTGTTTCTGGGTGGCAATTCGCCCAGCAACGAGGAATGAATCATGAGTCCCTCCACTGGTGATGGAGGGGGTAGAAGCAAGCATGTCACCAGTTTGGCCAACGAAACATAAGAAGTCTGCTAGGAAATTGTGGGGTCATTTTCCTCCCCAGTTAGAGAAAGGGATAAGAGGAAAAGGTTCCTTTTTTGCTGATCCCACTTCTGTGGCTTTGTACACATGGTCTCAAGCTGTACAGCTTTGAGTTGCTGCAGCCATCTTAGTGAATCTCAGAAGGGCCAATTCACAAGCACTGAACCACCTTGTAGTTGCCTATCCCTGCTTCCTGTTGGATTAGGTAATAGATCTGTATTGCATGAAATGGTATTATATCCTGTTTCTTGCTGCTCAAAGCAACCAAATATTATACTCCCAGTTAGCCAGCTGGCTTGAAATAGAACCTGAATAAGATGCCAAGCTAGTGCTCATCTTACCTACTTGGAATTGCATTTTTAAACGTTTTCCACCCCCATGTGAAGCATGTACAGAATGATTGATATACACTTGCATGGGGGTCATATCTCCACTCCCATCTGGAATTGTCAGGGCGAATTGTTACTGACAGCCACTGTAACCTTGTATCTCACAGCACTACTAGATCATTTGTATTTCTCTTGCTTTTTAAAACTTACACTTTTAATTTTTAGATCATTGCAGGTTTGCCTGCAGTTGTAAGAAGAATACAGAGAGATACAATATACCCTTTACCCAGTTTCTCCCAACGGTGGATAACATCTTGCAAAACTATGGTATCCTGTCACACCAGGAAATTGACATAGGTACCATCAAGACACAGAACATTTCCATCATGACAGGAATACCTCTTGTGACCCTTTATAGCAACACTCACTTTTGTCCCACACCACGCCCACCTTAAACCCTGGCAACTGCTAATCCATTACATGTTCTCCATTCATGTAATTTTGTCATTTCAAGAACAGTACAGAAATGAACTCGTATAGCAAGAAACCTGTTGGGTCTGTTGGCTTTTCACTCAGCATAATTCCCTGGAGATTCATCCACCTTGTTTAATGTATCAGGAGTTATTCCTTTTTATTGCTGCGCAGTGTTCCATGGGATAATGTACCACAGTTCAACTGTTTGCTCATAGAACATCTGAATGGTTGGTGTCCAGGTTTTGGCTACCATGAATAAAGCTGCTATGAATATTCATGTACAGGTTATTTACATGAACTTTTAAGTCTTGATTTCTCCAGGATATATGCCCAGGGACACAACTGCTGTGTTGCATGGTAGTTGCACATTTATGTCTTAAGAAACTGCCAAACTCTTTTCCACAGTCGTTGTTCCATTTACATTTCCACTAGCAATGTGAAGTGAAGTGCTCCAGTTTCTCTGCATCTTTACTAACATTTGGTGTTGTCACTACTTTTTATTTTAGCCATTCTGATGGATGTGTAGCAATATCTCATTGTGGTTTTTATTTTGCATTTCTCTAATGGCTAGTGGTGGTGAACATCTTCTCATATGCTCCTCTGTACCTGTATATCCCCTTCAGTGAAATGTCTTTTGCCCAATTTTCTAATTTTTCTCTTACTGTTGAGTTTCAAAGTTATCTATTACAGATACTAGTCCTTTGTCCTTTACGTGGTTTGCAATGTTTCCTTCCAATCTGTAGCAGCTTGTCTTTTCACCTCTTAAAAGGGCCTCTCATAGAGAAAAATGTGATGAAGTCAGATTTATCAATTTTCTCTTTATGGATTGTGCTTTTGGTATTAAGTTTAAGATCTCTTGGTCTAGTCCCAAATCCCGAAGTTTGTCTCCTATGACTTTTTCTCTTAAAATTACATAGTTCTACATTTTACATTTAAATCCATGATTTATTTCGATTTACTTTTTGTGTAAAGCGTCCAATGTAGGCTGAGGTTCATTTTTTTTCACTGTCCAGATGCCTAGTTTCTCAAACACCATTAATTGAAAAGTCTATCCTCCCTGTATTGAATTCTTTTGCACCTTTGTAAAAATTCAGTTTGGCATATTTGTGTGCATCTATTTCTGGGTTTTCTTTTATGTCCCATTGGTCTATGTGTCTCTCCCTTTACCAATACCACAGAGTCTTCATTACTGCTGCTAAATAATAAATCTTGAAATTGGATAGACTTACTCTTCCTGATTTATTCTTCTTTATCAAAATTGTTTCAACTCTTCCAATTCTTTTGCCTTTCAATATAAATTTTAAAAACTATATCTGTATCTGTGTATATACCTACAAAAAAAAAAAAAAAACCTCCTGGGATTTTGGTAGGAATTTACATTTAACCAGCAGATACATTTGGAGAGAATTGGTATCTTTACGATATTGTGTTTTCCAATCCATGGACACAATATGTCTCGCCATTTGTTTAGAGTTTCTCCAAATTCTATCATCGGTGTTTTGTAATTTACAGCATACAAGTCCTATACATGTTTTGTTAGAATTACACATAAGTTTTTCTTTTTCTTTTTTTAGCAATTGTAAATGATACTTTATTTTAGATTTCAGCATCCATATATTTATTAATAGTAGAGAGAAATACAATTGAGTTTTGTGTGTTGATGTTCTTGAGTCCTTGAACAATGCACTTCTTAGTTCCAGCGTTTTGGGGGTAAATTTCTTGGGATTTCCTACATAAATAATCATATCATCTGCAAATAGGGACACTTCTAGTTCTTCCTCGCTGATTTGTATAATTTTTATTTCTTTTTATTACCTTATTGCACTAGCTAGACCTTCCCTACTATGTTGAGTGAGTGGTGAGAATGGGTATCTGTCCCTTATTCCCAAATTTAGAGGGAAAGTATTCAGTGTTTCAATTAAGTATTGAGTACAACGTTAGCTGTAAGTTTTTGTAGATGGCCATTGTCCAGTAGAGGAAGTTCTCCTCTATTCCTAGTTTTCTGGGAAACCTTAACTCATGAATGTGTGTTAAGTTTTGTTAAATGCTTTTCTGCATCAAGTGATATGATCATATGATTTTTTTTGCTTAACCTGAACAGGATTAGGATTGGATTATATTGATTGATTTTTGAATATTGAATCAGGCTCGCACCCTCCGAAAAAATACTACTTGGTCACAATTTATTATCTTTTTTTTTCAAAATATGTTATTGAATTGGGTTTTCTAACATCATGTTAAAATTTTTTGTATCCATATTAAAAGGGGATATTTGTCTTTAGTTTCCTTTTTTGTACTATCTTTGGGTTTGTATTAGGGTAATACTGGCTTCATAAAATGAGTTGGAATGTGTTCCCTCCTCTTCTATATTTGGAAAGATTGTGTAGAATGGGTTTTAAATATGCTTTAAATGCTTGGTGATGCCATCTGTTCCTGGCGATTTCTTTCTCGGGAATTTTTAAACAAACAAAAATCCCTGGAACTAATAACTGATTAGAGCAAGGTTGCAAGATACAAGGTAATATAAAAAAAAAAAAACAATTGCTTTCCTATATACTAGTAATGAACAATAAGAATTTGAATGAAAAACATAGCACCACTTACATTGGCACTATAAAATGAAATATTTAGGCATATATCTAACAAAATATGTATATGATATATATGTGTATATATATATATATATATGGAAACTATAAAGCTTTGATGAACAAAATCAAAGAAAACCAAATAAAAGGAGATATATTCTATGTTTATGTATAGGAAGACTTAATGTTGTTAAAATGTTGCTTCTTTCCAACTATTGTTGATGTATAGATTCAACACAATCCTAATAAAAATCCTAGTAAGATATTTTTTTGGATACAGACAAACTGATTCTGAAGTTTATATGGCAGATAAAAGACCTATAATAGTGCATACAATCTTGAAGAAAAAGAAAAAAGTCAGAGGGCTGACACTATCCAATTTCAAGATTTACTGTGAAGATACAGTAATCAAGGCAGTATGGTTTTTGTGAAGGGAGAGACAAATGAAACCGAATAGATAACTCAGAAATTGATACACACAAATACACTCACCTGCCCTTTAACAAAGGGCAGCAAAGGCAATTTAATGGAGAAAAGGAAGTCTTTTCAGGAAATGATGCTACAGAAACAGGACAAACATAAAAAAAACTAATCCAGACAGACTTTACATCTTTCATAAAAATTAACTCAAAATGGATTATAGATCTAAATGTAAAACACAAAGCTATAAAACTTATAGGCTATAACATAAGAGAAAAATCTAGGTGACTTTGGGTTTGGCAATGACTTTTTAAATACACCAAAAGCACAATAAAAATATTGAGAAGATATATTTCATTAAAATAAAATAAACTTCTGTTCTGTGAATGACACTGTTAAGAGAATGACAAGTCATAGACTAAAATAAAATATTTGCAAACACATAACTGATAATGGAATTTTATCTAAATATACAAAAAACTTTTCCAAGTCAATACTAAGAAAACAAACAACCCAATCAAAAAGTTGGCAAAAAAATCTGAACAGGGACTTCACCAAAGAAGATATACTTCTGGCAAATAAGCATATGGAAAGATGCACATCATATGTCATTAATTTCAAAGTAAAACAACAACGAGTTACCACTATATGCCTATTAGAATCACCAAAATCCAAAACACTAACAATACCAAATGCTGGTGAGCATGTGAGCATTTATTAGTGGTGGATATACAAAATGGTACGGCCACTGTGAGAGACAGTTTGGCAGTTTCTTATGAAGCTAAATATAACCTTACTATTCAATCCAGCAATTGCACTTCTTGGTATTTACCCAAATGAACTGAAAACTTATGCCCACACAAAAACCTGCACACAGATGTCTACAGCAGCTTCATTTATAATTGCCAAAACTTGGAAGCAACCACAATATCCTTCAACATGTCAATAGGAACACAAATTGTTCTATATCCATGTAATGGAATATTATTCAGCACTAAAAAGAAATGAGCTATCAAGCCATGAAAAGACATGGCGGAATCTTAAATGCATATTACTAGTGAAAGAAGCTAATCTGAAAAGGCTCATACTGTATAATTCCAATTATATGACATTTTGGAAAAGGCAAAACCCTGGAGACAATAAAATGATCAGTGGTTGCCAAAGGGTGGGGGGAGATAGGGATAAATAGGCAGAGCACAGGGGATTTTTAGGGCAATGAATCTATTCTGTATGATACTATAATGGTGGATACATGTCATTATGCATTCGTCCAAACCCACACAATGTACAACACCAAGAGTGAACCCTAATATAAACTATGGATTTTGGATGATAAGGATATGTCAGTGTAGGTTCGTCAATTATAACAAATATATTGCTCTGGTTGGGATGTTGATAGTGGAGGAAACTGTGGGAGCAGGGAGTATATGGAAACTTTCTATACTTTCTGCTTGATTTTTCTGTGAATCTAAAATTGCTCTAAAACTGAAAGTCTATTTAAAAAAAAAAGCCCATAGAACTGTACAACACAAAGAATGAAACAATGCAAATTATGAAATTTAGTCAATAATAATGTATCAATATTGGTTCCCCCGTTGTAACATATGTACCACATTAAGGCAAGATGTCAATAATGGGGAAACTCGAGGCAGACAGTGTATGGAAAATCTCTGTACTTTCTGCTCAATTTTTCATAAACCTAAAACTGCTCTAAAAATGAAAGTCTATTAATTTTTTAAAAAACTCCTTAATAGCTATAAGTCTATTCAAATTATCTAATTAATATTGGGCAAATTGTGGTAGTTGGGGTGTAGTTCAAGAAATTGGTCTTTTTCATTTAAGTTGTCAAAGTTATGTATTTGCAGTATTTTTTTCATTTTCTTTTCGATGTCTTACAGAGTCTATAGTAATATCCACTGTTTCATTTTGATATTGGTAATGTTTGTCTTCTCTTTTTTCTTTGTCAGTCTTGCTGAAGTTTTGTCAATTTTATTGGTCTTTTTTTGAATTTTGGATCAATTCTATTGTTAGTTTTATTGATTCTTTGAAAAAAGGCATTTGGTTCATCTTTTCTAAAAACAGCTTTTTGTTTTTCTCCATTCTTTTTCTGTTTTCAATTTCATTGATTTCTGCCAATGTCTTTGTTATTTCCTTCCTTTTACATGTTTTGGCTTTATTATGCTCTTCTTTTTCTGGATTCTGAAGTGAGAATTAGGTGATAAATTTGAGACTTCCCTCTTTTCTAATGTAAGTACTCAGTACTATATTTGCCTTTTAGCACTGACTTGGCCACATCTCACAAATTTTTGAGGTTGTATTTTCATTTTCATTCAGTTCAAAACATTTTTAAAATTTCCCAGGTAAATTCCTCTGTGGTAAATTCCTCTGGTAAAAACCTAATGATTATTTAGAAGTATGTTGTTCAGTTTCAACTGTCCAGAGATTTTCTTGTTTTCTTTCTGTTGCTGATTTCTAGTTTAATTCCATTGCAGATGGAGAAAACACTCCACATGGTTTCAATTCTTTTTAATTTGTTGAGTTTTGGTTTTTATTGGCCACATCTGATCTGTGGTGGTGTATGTTCCATGGGCACTAACAAGAGTGTGGACCATACTGTTGTTGGGCAGAGTGTTCTCTACATGTTAGTTAGATTCTGTTGGTTGATGGTGTTGAGTTCTTCTGTAATCTTTCTGATTTTCTCTCTGGTTTTCCTATCAATTGTTGAGAGAGAGATGTTGAAGTCTCCAGCTATACCTGTGAATTTTTCTATTTCTCCTTTCAATTCTATTAGGTTTTTGCTTCACATTATTTTTATGGCTCTGTTGTTTGGTGCATGCACACTCAATTTGCTATGTCTTCTTGATGGATTGGCCCTTTTCTCACTATATAATTTCTCTATCTGTGCTTAGTAATTTTCTTTTCTCTGAAGTCACTTTATTTGATATTAATATAGTTTCTCATGCCTTCTTATTAATGTTGCATGTAATATCTTTTTCCATCCTTCACCTTTTACCCTACCTATGTAATTATATTTGAAATGAATTTCTGTTAGCATATAGTTTCCATTTCAAATTTCTGTCTTTTAATCAATGTGTGTTTATCATTTACATTTAATATGATTGTTGCTATGTTAGGGTTTAAATTAGTCATTTTACCTTGTTTTCTGTCATTTCTGTTTTTAGTTTCTCTGTTTTCTTTTTCCTACTTTCCTGTGGGTTACTTGAATTTTTTTTAGAATTCTGTTTTGATGGGGCACCTGGGTGGCTCAGATGGTTAAGCGTCTGCCTTCAGCTCAGGTCATGATCCCAGGGTCCTGGGATCAAGCCCCACATCAGGCTCCTGGCTCAGCGGGGAGCCTGCTTCTCCCTTTCCCTTTGCCTCTCCCCCTGCTCATGCTCTCTCTCTCTCTGTATCTCTCTGTGTCTCAAATGAATAAAATCTTTTAAAAAAAGGAATTCTGTTTTACTTATCCATAGTGTTTTTGAGTGTATCTCTTTGTATAGCATCTTTATTGGTTGTAAATTATACATGCATAACTTATCAGTCTACTGATGTGAACATTTTACCAGTTTGCATGAAGCATAGAAATCTTACCTTCCCTTACATCCCTTTTCCCTCTACTGTTTATAGTATAATTGCCTTAAACACTTTTCTACATACATTTAGAATTTCTTCAGTGTTATAATTTTTATTTCAATTCTCAAACATAGAAAACGCAAGAGGTAAAACAAAATGTACTATATTTAACCTTATCTTTACTCATTCATTTTCTTTCCCAATGTTTTGTGAGGCTTTCTTTTATTATTTTCTTCCTGTTAATAGATTTTCCACTAGCTGTTCTCTTAGAATAGGCTTGCTGACAACAAATTCCCTTAGTTTTCCTTCATCTCAGAATGACTTGATTTCCCCCTTTATTCCTGAAGAATATTTCCTCTGAATATGGAATTCTGGCTTAAAAGTTATTTTATTTCAGCGCTTGGAAAATGTGGTGTCACTTCCTTCTGGCCTCCATGGTTTCTAAAGAGGAAATTTGCTTTCATTTGAATTGATTTTCTTTCCCGTAGGTCAGGTGTTGCTTTTCTCCAGCTGCTTCCAAGATTTTTACTTTGTCTTTAGTTTCCAGACATTCAATTATGATGTGTCTTGGCATGGATTTCTTTAGATTCATCCTATTTGTAGATCAATATCTTGAATCTGTACCTTTGTGTCTTTTGCCAAATTTGGGCTATTTTCAGCCATTATTTCTTCAAATCCTGCCCTTTTCCCCTCTTCTGGAACTCCAATGACCCAAATGTTAAATCTCATAGCTCCACAGATCCCTGAGACTGCTCATTTTTTCCCCAGTTTATTCTGCCTCTGTAGGATAGATTGGGTAATTATTATTCTTCTGTCTTCAAGTTCACTGATTCTTTCTTCTTTCTCTTCCATTTTGCTGTTAAGCCCACCCACTGAGATTTTTATTTCTATTGCCATATTTTTTCAGCTCTAAAAGTCCCATTTTCTTCTTTGTATCTGTTATTTCTTTCCTGAGACTTTCCATTTTTCATTTGTTTCAAATGTATTTCTAATTTCTCATTGATACATTTTATCATGGCTGCTTTAAAATTATTGTCAGATAATTCTAATATCTCTGTCATCTCAGTGTTATCATGTACTGATTGTCTCTTTCATTCAAGTTGAGATTTTTCCAAGCTCTTGGTACAACGAATGATTTTCAGTTGAAACCAGGATACCTGGGTATTATATTATGAGACTCTGGATATTATTTAAACCTTCTGTTTTAGATGGCTTCTTTGACACTGCTCTGGCAGGTGAACAGAAGGTACTGCCTTATTATTGCCAAGTGGGGCTAGAAGTCCAGGTTCCTCACTCGGCTTCCATTGGCACCAAGGAGGGGAAGGACTCCTTGTTACTGCTGACCAGGGGTGAGAATTCTGGCTCTCTAATAGGACTTGCTGGGAGAGGCAGAAATGCTTTACTACTGTTTCCCACATGGCTTCGGCTGACACCACAGGTCAGGAGGTGTGGTGCTCATAACTGCTTGGCATGGATTAAAGTCCCAGCTCCCTAAATAGCCTTCTCTGACACCATTTCATCAGAGAAATTGGAGCACTTTGCTTTATAATCTGGCAAGGATGGAAGTCTAGGCTCACCTACTTGGCATGGGTAGGGGTGGTGCCATATTTATCCTGGAGTGTTTGGCTGGACTAGAGCAGTTACTGACTAAAAGTTTTCTATCTTACTGGGCATTCCCTTCCTGGTCCTTTGGCTAGAGATAGCAGGCTTTTGTTGGGACTTTTTTTGTTTGCACTTGTTAGTGTTTCTAAGTTACCTGTTTCTTTAGCTCCATGCCTGGATATGTGAGGTCGAAAGAGAACCCAGAGAACTCGTCACCATGTTGTTTCTTGGGTCCTACAGTCCCCAGCTCATCTGCCTTCTTCTCTCAAACTTTCAGAGGCTCCTTATATTGTTTCAATATATAATGTCCAGTGTTTTAATTTTATTTAGTGAGAGAAATAGCAGAAGCATGTCTATGCCACCTTTCCTGGGCAATTTGCATTTTTAGATGTCAATTTTCCTTTATTTACTCAAGATCAGGAACTTAAGTTGGTTTATCACAGTACAAAGAGGAATACCCTTTAAAAATTTTGCAAATCTCCAAGACCACATTATATTGCTTTGGTTCTGAGGAGAATTTTCAGAACAAAAACTATCCTAATTCTACTCTAGTGTTAGGATGTAGTATAATTGTGTAAAGCCCATGGAAATGTTCAGACAGTTTACCAAGGATTTCAGGATACTAATTCACTTCTTTGTGGTTTGACTTTTATATAAATCTGAAACCAAATTTATTTATTTATTTGTTTGTTTATTACTGTTACTATTGGAGACTGAGACAGAATTAGAGTGATGTCAGTCATGCTGCATATCTGGACACTCTCCTACCCCCAACTTGCATGGGTCCTTTTGAGTCCCTAGGAGGGACCCTGGCAGTGCCCCAAATGGTTGCATATTTTATAAAATTTACAAGAATAAAGGTGTGGATTGTAATTGCTTATGATGACTTTGTTTCCACTCTGATTTCCCCTCCATTACATGTCTCCTCTTGTTGGGTGATTTTGGGGGTGGCTACAGATATTTTGGGGTGCTGCAAACTGTTAAGAGAAAGTGAACTGGGGAATACACTTAACATGAGTTCAGTGTGCTATATTTATATGATTCATAGTTACTTCGGTGTATAGTTAAATTATTGGAAGTCATCTTAATCTGGTTATTGCCCACTGTGTTGAGCCCTGGAAAGTTAAAAGAAAAGACTGGGACTAACTGAATAACAAATGTCATCAGTTGAAGGAATATTTCAGATTGGCCACTGCACAAGAAGACTTGAGATGCCTTGTAATCTCAATGCTCACATATGATGGGAATTTGATAAGATTTTTCCCAGACTGGAAATAATACAGAACTTTATTCAGTGATGACATTACTGAATTCAGACATTTCAGTAATGACAAGTTGTGAAGTTGAAAATAACTTTTCTAACCTATCAGTAAGGAAATCAAATTTTAATCATCAATGCTAAAAGAAAATTCCATTTATCTTTCAATTCTCTCTGTAGAAAATACTATTACAAAATTATCATCAAGAAACACAGGAAAGAGATACCTAAGGGTAAGTTAGAATAGAAAATTAATTTTTAAAATTACATTATTTGGGGCACCTGGGTTGCTCAGTCAGCTAAGCATCTGCCTTTGGCTCAGGTCATGATCTCAGGATCTGGGATTGAGCCCTGTGTCAGGTTTCCTGCTCAGTGGAGAGTCTGCCCCTCCTTCTCCCTCTACCTCTCCCCGCACTCGTGCTCTCTCTCTTGCTCGCTCTATCTCAAATAAATAAATAAAATCTTTTTTAAACCCCCCCAAAATAAATAAAATTACATTTTTCAGAATGTTGTGATATTTGATGTTTAAAATTTGTAACTTCTTGTGATTTATTTTCTCATTAAATGAATATTCACCTTTTACATCATACTTAGTTTTGTTTGCATTATTTCATATTCTTTTTTTTAAAAGCTTCCCAATATGTAAGCTTTGAGCCCCATGAATCTGGATCTGCCTGGATGCAGGCCATTCTTGTGGCTTGAGAACACCCACAGAACCACTTAGTTTGGTTTAGTCAGGAGGGGATTTATTGATGGGCATGAGAAGCCTCATGGCACCATCATGAAGACTGAAGGAGTCAGTTCTGGCTGAGTTTCCAAAACCACAGAACCACAGAGCTGGGCTTGCGGACCACAATGCCAACCCATCTCTACCATGCTGGGGCTGCTGCCCCCACCGCCACTGACTCTGGAACAGCTACCTCAGCTGCCCTTGGCATGCTCTCCATGGATGTCTGCCTGCCTGATGCTTCAAGATCCCCCTCTAGGTCACACTCACATGGTGTCTCCTGGGCAGACACCAAACCAGGTTGGGAAAGGGAGGTCAGTTTGGAAGTCAGGACTCACAATGCAGGGGGCTGTGAAAATGTCTGGAGGGGGTGGACAATATTACGAGCATCTCCAATGCCGACTGTCCATTACACTTACTGCATGACAAAAATCCATGGGGGTTCAGGTGTAGATAGGTCAGTAAGGCAGGGTCCCAACTTCCAGGACTCCCAAGAGCATGGGGGAGAGAGACTCATGCCCAGATGTGCCAAAGGAGAGCACAAGGGCTCTGGCCACAGGTGCCCTTCACAATCCTCAGACTGTTTTCTGACTAGGGAGGCTAGTGACTTGGACAAATCCTCTAACTGGTTTATTCCGAGGGAGCAGTGCCAAGGAATGACCTCCAGGGCCCCTACTTTATACTCAGTCACTGATGTTGGGCACGTGGGTCCAAGAGCCAGGGGTCTGGTTCTGATCTCACCACTGGCTGGTCGCAGGCCTTGGGCCAGCTGCCCACACTGCCAGGCCCGGGGTGCGCTTGTGAGGGTTGGCCTGAGCTTCCTTCCGGCTCCAGGACAAAGCGTCGCTTCGGGTCCACCTTGACGGCAGGACAATGTGTGGACCCCCACAGTGTCCGGGAGCCGCAGCAGCATCCACAGGTGGCATGGTCCTGCTGGGCAACTTTATCCCTGGGAATTGGCCGAGGGCCCAGGTCACAGGACCTGCTGTCAGATAGCTCAGCCTTCATCCAGAGAAAACAAAACACAGGCAAGACATATGATCTTCCTTTCCCACTTTCCCAGGGACCGAAGTCTCTGTAACAAAACCCAGCGGAGATGGACCCTCCTCAGAAACAAAACCCTCTCCCTGGCTGTCTTCTGGGGCAGTGGGGGGCTTGACAGGGAGCCCCGAGAGCTCTCCACCACGGGGCCAGGCCAGGCTGGGACGGCTGCCTGGAACCCACACAGTAAGGAAACGAAGCTCCCCTCTGCTCTGGAGCACTTCGCCAGAGTGGGGAACAACCTGGGGAGGGGTCGGCGTAAGGAATATCAGAGAGGACCAACGTCCCCCACAGTTAAGGGGAGAAATGGAAATCCTAAATAGTAATTCCAGGACACACCTGTATTGGGGTGATGCCAGGTGCCCCAAGGGCCTAAGGGCGGGCCCAGAAAAATCCCCGGCCCAGGGTCCAGCCTGTAGAGCCCCCGGCCAACAGCTGCGGTCCTTCCTTTCCTGCCCTTCCCATCCGCACGCTCCCCTTCCTGCTCGGGGCCAGCACCCCAGGTCCAGCCGGCGGGGTCTTGGCAAAGCTCCACGCTGCATTCTCAGAGAGATTTTACTCTGGCAACTCAAAACGAGTCCCAGAAAGTCTTTCCTAGAAAGGGCTCTTTTCTTTGACCTGATGGCTCCCACAACCCCCATTAACCGTCCCCCCTGTCTTAGTTGCTCCTCTCCGGCCACCTGCCCCTCCTGCTCCCTCACTTTCCGTGCCTCAACCAAAGACCTTCCTTCAGGTCACCCTTTCGCAGCTTCTGAAGTCTGACCGAGTCCAAGAAAGGTGCCAGCTGATGGGCAGGAAGGGCCCAAGCGGCGTGATCTGCTTGCAAGGAGCCCGGTCTGCCGCCCTCCCTCCGCCTGCTGGACCCGCGGCTCCCTCTGCGGATACAGAGCGCTGCCAAGTCACAGAGCTCAGAGGCGTGCCTAGCAGCCTGGCACCCACGCGCTGCTTGCCCGGGCTCACTAGTGAGAGGTCGATGAAAGAAGGATCAAGTTTCATTGATTAGAAGGTTATTCTGGAGAAAGGCAGGGAGACGAGAGAGAGAGAATGGAATTACAAATATATATATACACTAATACACATACATACGCCCTGCGGGCTATCCCTGTGGCTTTAGTCACCATGAGACACCAAGGACCCTTGGCTTGTATGTCCAGCCCGACTGCTCCCGGGTTCCAGACCCAGAGACCCAGCCACCGCTTGACACCTGCCCTGGAGCTACCTGGCCTCGCAGCATCGTCCCTTCCGCCAGAAGCCTCTCCCACCCCACGGCCTCTCCCACCCCACGGCCATCCATCACCGGGTTTTCTCAGTCGTCTCTCCCAACGATTCCTCGGATCCCTCGCTTTCCAGCATTGGCACCAGCGTCCGGGATGGTCCCCCCACACCCTATGCAGAGCGGCACTCAGCTCTTTCCCCAGAGGGGCCCCCTCCTCACCGCTCCCTCACTGTGGCCTCGGGCGGCTTGCTCAGCATCCGTGGCTATAAAGTGGTTGATGTCAGACGAGCTTTGGATAACTGGTCGCTGATGTGAGTGACTATGCTGCACTCCCCCAGTTCCGGTCCCCATTTCCAAAGCCGGGCTGGGGGCTGCCGGTCGCAGGGGCTGGTGGCAGAAGCACTGAGGCCTCGGCTCGGCCCCTGGTTCCCTCTTCCAGGGATGCGCACCCATCGGGCTGTGGGTGCCCCCCGGGGCAGAGGCCGGCGGCTCCTGCCCGCTGAGGTTGCCCTCTCACCTCCAGAGCTCACAGGGCTGGGGGAGCTCCCTCTTGGCTTCCCTTCCAGTGTATTTCCCAGGCCTGGCGGGGCCTCCCTGTGGGTGTCCCTGACATGCGTATCATTCCAGAAGTTCCTGGCTCTTCCAGCCTTCCTCAGCAGCCAATAGGCCCCGAGACCACCCAAGTGTGTCTGGAGCAGGGATCCAGCTTTAAAGAGATGCTGGCCCCTCTTCCTCCTCACCTCATGTCCAAAAGAGCTGGAAGCTTCATCCAGAGGGCCTGTGCAGCCTGGTCCCTCTCTCGGCACATCCCAGCTGAGGAGCAGACATGCCTGCTCGTGGCCACCAGACACCAGGGCTCCCGAAGAAGGGGACCAAAGTACACATGCCCGGCCCTGGAGCTCCGCCCTGCCCGACAGAAGGGGTACGTTTGGCAGCCTACCCAGTAGAGACACCTGTTCCTAATTCCCTTGAAGATGCCATATGTGCTAATGGGGTCTCTGCCTATTTGCATAAAGACCGAGGCATCTGCTAGGACAGAGATGTCAGGCTTGGCCAGCCACATCTATCCAGACAGCCAGGTCACTAGGGGAGGAAAACCGAAAGGGCTTTTGCACCAGAGATTCTACAGAGAGGTGTGAGCATGAGCAATACGGCTGGGGAGCCACCCAGCAGAGCACGAGAGTGAAGGGCATGCACCCCTCGGCCACAGAGGGCCACAGCAGTGCTTGGGGAGAGACACTCCTGCAGGGCACAGGAGTCGGGGGGAGGGGGACAGAGGGGCAGGGGGGCCGACTTACTTCTGGGCGTTGTAGGAACGCAAGAGGATGCCCAAAAATATCAGTGCCGGAAGGGCCCCAGTATCAGTGGAAGACGTAGATGTCCCCACAAATGCTCTGCTACTGGCAACCGGTCCCCACAAGCCTGGGCCCCTGCATGCTCTGTCTCTGGGGAGCCACCCATCAGGGCTCTAGGCCCCAGGTGCAGGGTTTCCCTTCCACGCTCTCGGAAATTATCTAGCATTGGGAATCTGGGACCATTCCCACACAAACAGGGTTGCAAGAGCCGGGAGAGCAGAAGCAGGGCTCCGTGAAGGCAGCACCATATGCTAATTACCCCTCCCCCGTCCCCCCTTCCCCGGGGGACTCGGGACTCAGCCAGGTTGGCCCAGGCGACTGCATCATCCTTTATCATCCTTTGCATTTCTCCCTGATAGCCTTCTTCTGACTCCTGAGACGGGCCTGGTCCAACCTGATTTCGGCCAAATTAGTGACTGTCACTCCGTTTCACAGGACTCTCCCGCAGAGTGCCAGAGAATCGGGCCACCAAGAGTCACCAACTCACCAGCCCCGCCCAGTGACATGGATGTGGACTGCGGTAACTTGGGGGTGTAAGTAAAATAAGGACCCACCCCCAGGACTGTCTCCTACAGGTCTCTTCACACCTGTGCACAAAGTTGGAGGCACAGGATTCTCATCCCTGTGAGTTGTGACGGCAAAAGCACATTCCGTCAGGGGCTGGGGGCTGGGGGCTGGGTAAGTAAAGCAGGAACAGTGCAGTGGAGACCAACCCAGCCCCGAAAACACAGAGTGCACTGGGAACGTGCCAGTGCGTGGTCTCTAAGACCCACCCTGTTTCAGAGATGAGACTCAGGAAAGAGCGTGTGGCTTGTCTAGCAGCACATGATGCGGTCCCCACTGAGGCCACCACACCGAGAGCCAGAAGAGCTGAGTGCCCCACATCCTAAGGATGCTGAGCCATACACCTCAGCAGGTGGCTCGTGAGTGTCAGACCCTAAAGGGGGGCTACCCTTTCCGGGCAGACTTGCCAAGAGGTCCCCAAACCACTTTGAGCCCTTCTAGAAGGCCGTTTGATCAAGGAGGCTGAGAAAGAGAGTTTCTGGTTAGAGAGCTTTGGGGACATGCCCGGCCCTGGAGCTCCGCCCTGCCCGACAGAAGGGAGCTCTATGATGTTGTCCCTGCTCCCACTGTGGGGAGTGGAGGAGGGGGTTGACATTCTTGCCCCACCTCAAGCCCAGAGTAGAGGCTCTGAGGCTCCTGGCACCCAGGGCAGGGAGCAGAGCATGGAGAGGGACTCGAAGCTTGCAGAGGGGACCCAGAATCGGGGCACCCGGACTTCACCTTGGCCCTCCTGCAGGAGGGAAGCTGGCTGGCAGAAGGGCTACAGTACGGACAACCTGCTTGTCCACCTTAGCAGGACAAAGGAGACAATGCAGAACGTGTCTGAGTTCAGGCCATCTTGACCAGACTTTGCTCAAGAAATGACCCGCAGGGACAGGGACACCAGCAGGAGGTTATGTGTGCCATAGGACACAGGAAAGGGGTCCCCAAAGAACCCCTAAAAGTGCACCAGGAAAGAAAGATGGCTTTGAGTCTAATGAGTGGAGGAGAAGCCCAAAGAAGAGAAGGAGTAGGAAAAGGGGAAGAAAGGGGTGTGAGACGGAGGGATGCAGAAATGGAGGGATCCAGGGGTGAGAGGTGCAGAAATACAAGGATGCAAGGAGGAGGGAATGGAGGGATGGTGGGGGTCACGGGGAAAGCAGGGATGAGGGATGACAGTGTGAACCATGCTGGGAGGCAGAATACAGGGCTGCAGAGATGCAGGCAAAGGGATACAGGATGCAGGTTTGAGAGATGGAAGGAGGAGAGAAGCCGTGTTGAGGAAAGCAGGTGCAGGGAGGTAACCAGTGGGGACCCAGGGATTAGGGATGTAGGGGTGTGGGGGGATGGATGCAAAACTGAATCATGTAGGGCTGAGGTGTGCAGCAATGGTGGGGGGAAAGAGTGAGGGAGGCGGCACTGAAAATCCAGGTTTTATCTTAACTCTTCCAATATTTAAATGTGGGCGACAAATTTAAATTTGGGTAAAATACTGAGCCAGCTGAACAAAACATGAGACTCAAGCTCAGGGGCACCACACAGGCCTTTGGAGGTCAAGGTGAAGACGGTCCTGGGGAGCATGACAACGGGCAGCGAGCCCTCGCCGAGGCCGGCCGTGCATGCAAGGGCTTTGGTTCTGGGTGCAGAGGCCGCCAGGCCCCTGGCTGAGCTGCTCCTGCACATGGCAGGCTGTGACTGGAGGTTAAGTGTGGGGCAAGATCTGGCTGGCAGGCGAGGGCTGCCCGTGCCCCCTGAGGGAGCCCAGAGCCTGGGAGGCGGAGGCCCTGCAGGGAGGAGGTGCAGGTGAGGCCCCTTGAAACCCTGGCTGGGCTGGTGCCCGGGCTCACACCCAGATGTCCCCAAGGGCACAAGCTGGAGGGTAGAGAGCATGGTGCTGGTTCACAGGGCACTGTGAGCACGCCGCTGGCCCAGGGAGCCACGATGAAGGATCTGGCCCCATGGGGGTCCAAAGCAAGCACGAGGCCTAGGAGGCACAGAGCCCAAAGCAGGCAGGTGGGGATGGGGTCCACCTGAGAGCTGTCTCCTAGTCCCTACCATCGCCACCATCCCCACACATAGCTGGAGCTGTGTCCTTTTGCCAATAGCCTCCGTCCTCACTGACCTGTCTGCCCTCCACGGTGCCAGGCTCCATCCTGTCCTGCACCCTGGCAAAGAGCGTTTGTCAATGTTTGTGCATGACAGCACGAGACACCTTGCTTATTTCGCAGCCCCAAGGTACGTTTGAGAGAGGAGGACACCTGCAGAAGAGCATCCCTTGCCCAGTATCTCCAGGTAGTAATGAGGACACCAGGAATTCATAGCCTTCTTCCATTAGGCTAAGGTCCTGGGGGTGGGGAGAGTTGGGCCTGGCCCCAAGGCAGCAGCCAGATCAGCATTAGTGTTTGGAACCAACTGCTTGAGCCACCAACTGGGGCAGCGCAACCATAAGGTAATGTCAAGTTGATGCCTTGGAGAGCCGGAGGTAGGTGCGGTGACAGGTGTATGTGCTCGGTGCAGGGTGGGGTTCAGAGGAGGAGAGCGGGCCGGGGGTGCTTGGAATTGGCTGAGCCAACTCTCCTCTGACGAAAGAGACCCTGGACTCCCTGAGGTCCCAGGCATGCCCAGGGCCCTGCTTCCTCAACCCCCCTCTCCCCCATTCCTCTGGGAGGGAATTTTCAACTCTCGGGACTCACAGCTGGTTCCGACACGTGGAGTCTCGGAAAATCAGACAACATGGGGCCCCCTCGGGAGGTTTTCATCTGTATGTGGCAACAGCAAGGCAGTGAATTAATTAAGCCTAAAGCAGAACAGTGCTGGGCCCGCCCCACCTGGCTCAGGCGAGGAAACGTGGAGAACATCCACCAAGGGATGCTCTTCTGTAGAGCCGGTTCCTATCCCCAGCAGAGACCTGGCTGTGAGATCCCACGCGTGGTCCAGGACACCATCCAGGCAGGCAGACCCGGGGGTGGAAATGTCCTCTCTGATCCCATGGTCCTGGGCTTCAAGGCTGCCAACAGGCTGAATTGAGCTCCCCAGAAAGAAGTCACCCCAAGGTCCTGTAGCGGGACAGCAGGCCCCCAGGCTTGGGAAATGCTGCGGGGTTCCAGAGCCACCCTTTCTGCCCTTTCCTCCATTCCACCCTTCTCACTGCTCCAAGGTACACCCAGACCATCCTGATCATGACCATGGCGAGGGCGTTGCCCACCCTAGAAGGCAGGTGACGCTGCTGTGTGCACACCTCGGTGACAGCTGGAGAAGGGCCACAGTCAGCTGGAAGTGTTCCCCCCCACGCCCCCGGGCTTCCGCAGCCATCCAATGTCAACTGAGCACCTGCTGTGAGCAGGGCGTGGTGGCAGTCACTGGGAATCCGCTGGAGAACGGGGGGGGGGGGGGGGGGAGCGCACAGGTAGAGGGGAGACAGCAGCCCTCCGGACACCACAACAGTAACACATGACTGACTTCACGGAGGAAGGTCCTGGGCGGTGGGTACACCTGGACGCTCAGGCAGGGGCCCCAGGTGCGACCACTTGCAGTTAGAGCGGAGCTGAGTGGGGAGCGGGGCCCAGGCAGAGGCAGAACATGCGGGCCACTGAGACTCCTGAGAGGGTGGGAGGGCCGGCAGCAGAGCGCACTGGCTCCATTGGGAAGTCTGAACTTTCTCCTGAGAGCCAGGAGGGGTTTTAGGGTGAAGGGTGACCTGCGAAGTGTAAGAGACCCCTTGGGGAGAAGGCAGGTCCAGGGCGGCCACGATGGGGTGGTGGTGGAGGAAGCAGAGGAAATGGTTGATGTCGAGGGAGGGACACATAGGAGGGGATAGGCAGCCCTGTGGCCCCTGGGTCCTTCGGGCCCTCGGGTCGTGGCTCACCTGGGCTTACAACCCTCAGCCTGGCCTTGGTCCCCGCAGTGTCACAAACACCTCCTGAGAGAGCTTAACTGTACCCGATGACCACGGTGTGGGCCCCAGTCATACGAGACCCTAAGTACCGTCTCACCAGAGTCTGGGAAGGCAAGGAGCTATCTGGTCTTTGGGTACAGCCCTCACAGCAGACGTGTGCCCTCTGTTACACCCTGAACGTGGCATTTCCTGGTCCTGGGTCCTCCTAAGCTTCCAACTTCCTGAAAATCTTCCCTACCCACCCAGCGCCCCAAGACCCAGCCTGGGGTAACTCAGCCTTCCCCAAGCCCTCAGTCTGGCTTCCCCCCACCTAGCTCAGACCCCCCTGGGGCCCACGTAATGTCAGTAGAATCCATCAGCCATTCGGTCCCTGAGGCCACCTGTGGGGCAGGTCTCTGGCTGCCAGAGCAGTCCTGATGAGGCCACCAAGCAGACACGCCACCAGGGCAGTGCAGTAAAGGCAAGGGACATGACCCCCGGGGGGCTTGGGAGGATCATCGCCTTCCGGGGCAAGAACCATGGAAGAAGGGTTGGGCCACATACCGGTCCTGCAGAGCTGAACGGGTGGAGTTGGGTTGGGGGGGGAGGTCTCGTGTTGGGAAACCACCCCCCTTGACGTGGAGAGGACTTGACAATGCCACCCACAGAGGCAGGAGGGCAAAGGGTGAGGCCTCGGGGGCTCTGCCACTCGCAGAGCAAGTGACTCCACGTCTTCCAGCCTCCGATCTCCACTGGGACCACCGGACAGAGATTCACAAAGGGGCCTTGGGGACAAAATTAGCTTTATAGCTAGAGATCAATTATTACGCAAATTAACATATGCAGAACAGACAAGTCACCAGAAGTACCCTTTTCTCGTCCACTTTGGCTTGTTCGCCGTCATTATGTCCCAACCTCCAAGCAGGCAGCACAAGGCAGGCATTGCATTGGGAAGCCAGATGTTAAACAGACGTGTGCCAAAAGTCATCATTTAGCATTCGAACGTGCTGCAAGCAGCCCGGCCAGGTGCCCCTGGTCATATCGGAGTCCTGGACTGAGCACCCCATGTGGGACACGGGAGCTACAACTAAAAGTCATGGTTAAGTCACTCAGGGAGGACCAGTAGCATCTCATTCCCATCAGGAAGGTGGTCTCCACTCCCTACCCACACTTCCCACGTCCCTTCATGTTCCCTGCCCTTCATATAATCCCCACGGCTCTCTAAATGCATGCCATTGTCATCGTCCAAATAGTGGGTGGGGCGGGGTCTTGGAAAACAAAGACACACATGTGCACAACAGGTGGATCTGGTCGGTCGCTACTAGGTGGGCGAAATAAAATCTAACTTACAACCACAGTGAGGCGCGAGTGTGCAAGTGTGTGTGTGTGTGTGCGTGTGTATTTGGTGATGACACAGGATGGCGTGAGGGCCCCTTATCCTGTATCAGAAGGCGCATGATTTGTAGAAACACTGACAAATGTGTTAATTGGAGGATGAACGGCTCTGGGCACCCTAGGTCTGTCAACCTTGGATTATACATCATAAAGGAGATCTTGATAAAAGAGTGAGTGCACGGCAGTGACATCTCATTGATTCAGCCCTGGCAGGAAACAACGAAATCTAATTTTTAAGATAACTTGGGTTACCCCTGTAATCACTCAAACTTACAAATTAGCATTTTATCAGAAACATTGTTATCCTTAACCGAAGTATTCTGACCACAATTTAATCTTCCTCGGGGCCGCCTGTGGGAGATGGGTCATTCTGCGGGCTGTGATCAGGACAGCTTCAGGAGTAAGGGCGACTGTTTGGCCCCAGAGGAAAGGGCTCCAGGTCACCGCATCTTTTTGCCTCGCATCTACCATGTGGCTGAAGCAATTGACAAAGGACCATAGGGATCAATTATAGCAAAATGGCCAAGGTTAACATCATCATAATCGGTTGAAATGCTCGGGCTGAGCTGACACATAATGGATTGCATTGCCATCCGTCCAGACTTTGCCGAGGGAACAGAGAGGCTGGAGCTGATGCTGGGAGGCAGGCACACGCACCCATCTCATAACCCCAGGGTGCTGGGAGTGACCCCTGGGGCCGATCTGCAAGCTCTGGCAGTTTATGCACCACAGCGCTCAAGACCATCCGGCCTTGTTACTGGTTGGCTTTTACCCCAGCACGTTCCATGGAGGATTTGAGGTGGCAACCACCTGTCACCCTGAGCTTGGACCCTCTGCCCACCATCACCAACTAAAGGCTAAACCCTCACTCATGGTGACTGTTGCCCGAGCATGCTGTGAGAACAGTCACAAGTCACTGCGACTGATAACAGTAAAAGTAAACCAAAGTTTGCCATCTTCTTGTTTGTAAATTAGCGTGGTTTATAAATATCAAATATAGCGGTCATGCATTATGCTGACTGTTTCATACAGATTGTCTCATCTGGTGTCCACATCAACTCAATGAGGTAGCAACCAATAATACCCCTATTTTACAGATGAAGAAATGGAGGCCTCGAGCAAAGACCACACTGAAGTATTCAAGAGCTCTGCAGCCCAAGCTTTCCGCAGCTTTGCTGCCTGCCTCCTCATCAAGACCCACTGCCCGACCATTTCTGCCACATCACTTGTACTCTGGTTCAGGAGAGAGAGGGGTACAGGGATGGCTGGCCCACTGGCCCTTGCCTGCCTCCCTCCTGAGTGTCACAGACCAGCAAAGTATTTATAAATCTCCAGTTTCATCATCTACTTTCAAAAGGTTTTCATGATTATTATACAAAAAACTAGCTGAATTATTTACTTCGTCGAGCAATTTCCTCCCTTATGTAGCCCACACCCCAGCTGTTCTGGTTGCATTAGACGCTGTATCAGGTCCTACAGGGGCAGGTCACTGAGGAACAGCACTTGGCTGCTAGGACCGGACCGTGGTGTAAACGAGAGAGCATTTTGTTTCTCCCTCATGGAAATGAAGGCAGAGGTGGGGTGGAGGCTCCGCTGTGTCCTCAGGGACCTTCTGTCTTTCTGCTCTGCCTTCCTCGGTGTGTGGCTCTATCACGAAAGTCATCACATCCCTGTCCCAGCCAGAAGAAAGAGGAAAAAAAGAGCAGGCAGAAAGGACACAGGCTCCTTCTTAAGGAGTTGTGTTTGTCAGGGTTCGGCCCCCAAAACAAAACATCCAGAAACTACACTTGGTACGTCAATCCAAAGGAGGCCAACACAGGGAGCTGGAAGGTGGAAGGATAAAGAGTAAATACGGATGCCTAGATAGTGGTGACGTCACCAGCCAGCCCGTGCAGCCCTGCAGCTAGGGCGGGGGAACAAAGGAGAGAGGTGGTGTGGCCACAGCTCGCAGCTCAGAAGAGGGTTGTGCCGCACCTCGGGAGGAGCAGCAGGGCTGACGCTGGGAGAGCCCAAGGGAGCAAAGGCTCATTTGTCCTCCACTGCGCAATGAGGGAGTGTGCGCACAATGGGAAGTTCTGTGCCGTATGTGGGAAATTACAGCAACCCAGTAAATCAGAACCACTGAGGGTTGAGAGGCACCAGGAGTGAAGTTTCTCCCTTGCTGCAGCCAGCTAATAAAGCTTACCTTTTTGGGCCATTGATGTAACCCTGGTGGTCTTAGGTTAGTGGGCTGTGACAGGTGGAGGGCCCAGCATGATCCAGCCAAGACCCTCAGTCCTGCAGACCAGGTCCTTGACGTAGTGATTGCGTGCACACCCCTTGAGTCACCTTCTGTCTGAGGCCACATCCTGCCTGCGACAGCAAGGTGAGTGTCAGTCTGAGCTCCAAATATCTCACTAAGCCCTTCAGGGAATTGAGTGTTGTTTGTCTGTAAGGGGTTGTCGACAAGGAGAGGGCAGATGTGGATTGAGTAAGTCCCTCCTCAAGCCACCTCCAAGGGCTACGTCTGCCCTTGCTCTATAGATGTCTTCTTACAAATGAACAACACTCAAGACATGGACAAGCACATAGTTCACAGGAGGGTCCTTGGCTCCACAGTTGAGGACAGCTGGTTCTGGGCCACGTTCTGGAGACATTAGACTGCATACACATCATTCTACCAACCACCACAATTCTTGAGGGATCACTTTAGTCTGAATCTGTGCCCCAACCAGGCCAAATACCTGTTAATTCCATACCTCTACATTACAAGTCTTACTCATACAAATGCCATTATTTCCCTAAGGACAATCGGAAGTCACAGTGGCCATTTTGGGTAACTTTTGACATAGACAGGATTGCTATTTTGATTGGCATCTGAAAACAAGTAGAAAAAAACAATAATCCTGAATATCCAATGGCTTACATTCTTTTACTTGGCATGAGGGGACCTCTAAACTCAATTCAAATTCTAAAACTGTCTACCTAGAAGATTTCCCAAATCCCAGGTGAGAAAGGAAAAACTTCAGTGATGAATTCAGACTCATGCCCGGCACATACACCCCAGGCTTTTCTGACCTCCCCTGGCCAGTCCATGTGTGGTTGGGCCAGGAGATGGAAAGCCTTGCATGGGAGAAGCTAGTTGGCATGACCCTAAAATTTTGCACACAAGGCTGACAAATCCTTAAAAACACAAAGTAGGAACTCTGCCAACAGAGACACTTGTCAATATTGCAAACAAAAGAGTAGCTGGCAGTTAATCATCCCACCCTAGCCACAAAGAAACAGCAACTCTAAAGTTCTGAGGTAGGGGCGCATGGGTGGCTCAGTTGGCTAAGCGGCTGCCTTCAGCTCAGGTCATGATCCCAGGGCCCCAGGATTGAGCCCCGCATCGGGCTTCCTGCTCCGCCAGAGGCCTGCTTCTCCCTCTCCCACTCCCGCTGCTTGTGTTCCCTCTCTCACTCTCTCTCTCTCTGTCAAATAAATAAATAAAAATCTTTAAAAATAAAAAAATTAAAATTAAAAAAAAGACATCTATGTCTAAAAAAAAGTTCTGAGGTATTCTGAAGGGGCTCTAAGGGAGACGACAGCCAGTTCCCTCTCCTCTTCTTTTCCACCCCCTCTTCCTTCTTTTGTTCCATCTCATGAAAAACTTTGGAAATTAATTGCAATAGATTGTATTTTCTATAAATGTCTACTACAGTATTCCTAGTTTCCTATGCTTTTCCTGAGTCTACCTACTCCCTCAATAGGAGATGGAGTTCATGTCCATTCCCCTTGAGCTTGAATGGGCCTTTGTAACTGATTTAATGGCTAGACTGGGGTAGAAGTCACGTTGCAATGACTTCTGGAGCTGGGCTAGAAGAGGCAATTCAACTTCTGTGTAGTCAACCACCATGCTGTAAAGGATGCCCAACGAGACCCATGCAGAGACAACATGGAGGGGTCCACATGGAGAGGAAGCACAGGCAGGTGAAGAATGAGCCATCAGATGATTCTGGCCCCATTCTTGGAGTCTCCCAGCTGCAGTGCCTAGTGATCATGGGACAGAACACATCATTCTGCTGTGCTGTGTCCAAATCTCTGATCCACAGTATCTGTGAAAGTAAGTGATTGTTTTATACCTTTAAGCTCTGAGGCAATTGTTACACAGGCCATAGAAATTCTTTTTTTTTTTTTTAAAGATTTTGTTTATTCATTTGACAGAGAGAGACACAAAGAGAGAGGGAACACAAGCAGGGGGAGTGGGAGAGGGGGAGAAGCAGGCTTCCCGCTGAGCAGGGAGCCCGATGTGGGACTTGATCCCAGGACCCTGGGATCATGACCCGAGCCGAAGGCAGACGCTTAACGACTGAGCCACCCAGGCACCCCAGGCCATGGAAATTCTAACATTAAATAATCACAAAAATGTTCTGTCATTATGTGCACACTCCAGAACTAACCACTCAGGCAAACAAACCTAACACAAAAGAAAAATAAACTAGGTTGTAAGGTCTCTTAAAATCCACAGGAGATACTGTCCTATTTGGTTATAGAGAGCTTATATAAATTTAAAAGTAGACAATTCAAGAACTTCCAAAGGAAAGAGAAAAAAATTCACCCATTGGTTTTGTGGTTGACTCAAATTTTTTCAAAGGGAAAGAGTTTAACTGTGATATTCATTAATGACCTTGGTTACAAAATAAGAATAAAAGCAGATCATTCACAGCTTTTAGCTTTTAAATATGGCTGGGAAACTCTTTTAAAGCCTTTTTATAAAACAGAAGGATATAATTGAATAAAAAGTTCATGAAATGTTCTTGATAGATGACTGTAGACAAATTAGAATGAGTTCGTAATTTTAATTTAAAACATCTAATCTCTGCTTCCATATAGGATGTAGAAAGCTGCAAGGAACAATGAGAAAATCTGGATAGTTTACAATTAGGAGTGCCCAATTTTTCTTGAATCTACCAGAGATGTAAGGTTACAAGGGAACCAAATAAGCTGAATTCCAGTGAAGGAGCAGACCCTCCTGCAAGAGGAAATGCAGTGCACAACCTGTTTCCCCTTTGGCCAAGCACAGGAGAAGCATGGCCATCAGGAGGTATGAAGACATTAGGTAACATTTTAGCAAATCATTAAAAGCCAAGTGTGGGCCTAGATGTAAGTTTGGAAAGGCTGAGGAATCCAGATTAGGCGAATCAGCACCCACTTGTTCTCAAGGGAAATATTAGGAGCAGAGCAGAGGTGTGGGGAGTGACAGGCATGTGAGGATGCAGGAAGAGGCAAGCTGCTTTTGGAGGATAGGCACAAGGCCCTGCCCCTTTCCCGGATCCAACCCTCCTATGAAGGAAAAGCCAGAGACAGAGAGGGAGGGGCACAGGTAAAAGTCCACTGCTTTTCAAGAAAGACTAGAAGCAAACCCCATTTGCCTCTGGGAGAGAGGTAGGAAACCTCTTGCCCCAAGAACCCAGGGAAAAACCCATGGCTATGGTGGGAGTGAAAGGCAAGAAATCATTTTGGGCCTAGGATCTGACACCAATACAAGCAGAGGTCTGTTACCAGTGATGGGGGAAGGTCAGGAAACTCCCATTCAAAAGCAGAATTTAGAGACAAGGCAGAACTGAGTTGCCATGGGAAGGTTGGGCAGGAATGCTGAAAAAAGCCCCGCACTGAGGTTTACAATCTGTCTCAGAGTGAGGCTGGACCAGGATAAGAGAGTGGCCCCTCTCACCAGAGGCCTAGTGTTGAGAAACAAGTCATAGCACAATCCCTGATGGAGAGACAAGAGTATAGAAGGAGCCTCCCAGTGGCACAGCTATGAAAGGAAAGGCTGAAAGGTGAAGGGATTATCAGAAACACTGAGAGAAACCATCTGGTGCCCCAGTCCCCACTATCAGCACAGGTAAAAGCATCCCACATTTAGAGAAATTGAAAGTGTCAGCTGCTCTACAGGTAGAAATAGCAACAACAAAACCCAAACCTGGTTCAACTCCTAACTGGATGCACTGAACCTTGAATACTAAAATCCAGACAGAAGAGGCATGCTCATTTGCAGGTGTAAATGCAATTTACCTCAGTCTGTACTGTTCTTCTACACACAGTGTCTGGCATATAATCAAAAATTACAATTTAAAAAAAAGTAAGAGAAAACAATCTAGAGATAAAGCAATCAGTAGGAAATCGATTTGATGACCCAGATGGTTGGAACTATTAGACAGGGATTTAAAAATAACTATAACTAAAAATAACTATAAAAATAACTATAATAAAAAATACTTATAATAACTGTAACTATAAAAAGAACTTAACTTAATATGTTAATGCATTAGTGGAAAGGGGGGATACAAACATGAACAGATGGGGAATTTCACCAGAGAGATGCCAGCTATAACAAGGAGTGAAATAGCAATACTAGAAATAAAGTATATGATACCATAGATGAAGAATTCTTGTGACTAGTGCATAAGTAAAATGAATATAGCTTTGGAAAAATCAACAAACTTGAAGATAGGTCAATAGAAATGCTGTGAACTGAAACACAAGGAGAAAAAAGTGGTGAAAACAAATCAAAGCATTCAAGAGCTGTGGGTAGGACATCATCAGATGGTCTAACACACATGTAATTAAAGTCACAGATGGAAAAGAATTTTAAGATAATGTGAAGAGAAGAAATATTAGAAGATAATAGTCAAGAATATTCCCCAAAAATAATAATAGGCATTCAACTACAGATTCAAGAATCCAGAGAACTCTAAGCAAAATAAACAGGAAAAAGAAAAAAAACACCAATACCACCAACCCCTCCCCCAACCCCCCCCCCCACACCTATACACATCATTGTCCAACTGCTCAAAGCTGA
Organism: Mirounga leonina; assembly: GCF_011800145.1. Lineage (NCBI taxonomy): Eukaryota > Metazoa > Chordata > Mammalia > Carnivora > Phocidae > Mirounga > Mirounga leonina. Next base: position 9,024,655 of record NW_023270464.1, on the reverse strand, counting down.
AGAAGAAAGGTTGAAGGCAGCCAGAGAAAAGCGGGAAGTTACACACAGAAGAGCAAAGAAAGAGTTACAGAACACTTCTGATCAGAAACTATGCAAGCCAGAAGACAATGGAATGGCATCTTTAAAAGTGCTGAAAGGAAAAATAAAAGCCTTTCAACTCAGAATTCTATACTCAGTGAAAATATCTTTCGAAATTAAGGTAAAACACATTTTCAAACAAACAAAACCAGAGAGAATTCATTGACAGCAGGCTTGCATCATAAAAACTGTTAAAGGAACTTCTTGAGGCAGAAGGAGTGCTTGATAGTCACCCCAAGCAGGGCAGGATGAGCCTTCCCCACCCCCCACCACACCCCCCATCCTGGAATAGTTGAGATGTTGAGACTGATAATGCCATATACACCAAGAAGATATGGAAAGGTTTATTATTCATGGGATTTCCTGAGGAGAGAAGGGCAGGCAAAAGCCAGTCCAAATGGCAAGAGCAAAGTGGGGCCAGTGACTTTGGCTTATACTGTGACTGAGGATAGGGCTGAGGAAAGGGTTCAGGCACTCGGGCTGGGGTTTGTGTGGTTTGAACTTCCTGTGGGCACCACGAGAAGGAGTATTCAGGTTTTCTTATCAGCTTTCTTAATGGCTTTTGCCCCACATGTGGGGCAAAAAGGAAAGAAGGAGGAGTGGGCCTCGCAAGCTGTGAATGGTCCAACATCAGAAGTGGAGTCTTACTCTTTATTACATGTAGTGTGATAGCAGGTGGAAACTTGGATTTAAAGAGGAATGAAGAGCATTATTTTTAATCATAGTAAAAGATAAATTCACAGCTTCTGGTTCCAGACAAATGAGTAATCACACTTCACCTAATTCCTCCCACTATTTGCAACCATGAACAAAATACATAAAACCACCATCAGAAACTCTAAGAGATGGAGATGGGAAGTTGGGCTGACCAGAGACCTTGAGGAACAACCAGGCAGAGATTTCCTTGGGTTTTTTGTGTGTGTGCATGCGTGTGTGTGTGTGTGTGTGTGTGTGTGTTTAGCCTCCTACATACCCTTGTCTGAGTGCTAGAGACACCCACAACCCAGAAATGTCAACAGACCCAGACCAAAAAACCCAAAAGCTCCAAAGAAACCTTGTTCTCTCTGGCCAAAAGCTTTGACAAAGGGGAGTCCTACAAGATGGAACCCACTCTACTCCAGATGGAACTCCTCACAAAAAGCTACACCACCACTCCCAACCTTCAGCGGCAGGGACTGGAGTCAGGGCTGTCAACCATCCCTGCCCTACACTAATGAGGAGGCAGCCTCCCTCCTCCCATTGGGAGGATGGCAATGGGGACCATACGCAGAGACCTGTTGACCATGCCTGCACTAATGAGGAGATCCAGTGGGATTTGGGGCAGACTTTGGAGTGAACCCCCACTAACTTTTCTGATCCTACACTAACATGAGCAGAGGTGGTACCCCTCCTCCTCCATTCCTAGCACTGCAGCGACTATGGAGGGATCCCTGTCTACTATCTCTGTCCTGCACTAAGCAAATGTCAGCAAAAGGTGGTGCTCCTCCACCACCTACTGGTGTATCAGTTGCAGGGACTATAACTACTCCCCTGTGTGCTAAGCAAACAGCAACAGAGAGGCAGTACCCTTCCCCTCCAATCAGAAAGTGAGTGAGGGGGTAGGGCGGTTACAGGAAAACAAACAAACAAACAACTGGAGACAGGGACACTTTACATCTGTGTATGATATCCTGAGCAGACCCCAAAGCAGTCAACCCATGACCAACCAGAATCAAAACATCAAGAGATTGGAGAACTTAACTTAACATCAAATACTGCTCTTATTTCAGATTGGCCTCTGAGCAGCATACAAGATGAGCAGGCCAGAATAGCACAGCAAACTAAACGGACATTTGAACCACAGCCCACAAAAGTGTGCCAGAACATGCCCTCTGAACCTAAACAGGTTGACTGCCTGCTGAGAAAGATTTAAATAGAAACCAGAATCTCTGTAACAACACTCAAAATGTCCTCGTTACCCACAATTACTCATCATACTAAGACCAGGGAAATCTCAACTTGAATGGGAAAAGACAATCAACAGACATGAACACCAGGATGACACAGATGCTATAATTTTATGGGACAAGGATTTTAAAGGAGCTACCACAAAAATGTTCCCAAAAGCAAGTACTAGGACTCTGGGGGGAAAAAGAAAAAAATACAAACCTTAAGCAAAGGAAAAGAAGACTTAAGAAGAACACAATAAAATATTGAGAACTAAAAAATAAGGTAAGCAAAATTTTAAAGCTCACTGAATGGGCTGAATAGCAGATGGAGATGACATTAGAAGGAATCAATGAACCTGAAGATAGAATAATAGACATTATCTAATCTGAACAGATAGAGAATCGATTTTTAAAATGAATAGAATCTCAGAAACATGTGGGACAATAACAAAAAAAAAAAATCTAACATTCATGTCATCAGAAACTCAGTAAGAGAAGAATGTGGTGTTGAACAAATACTTAAATAATGACTGAAAATTTCCCAAATTTGGCAAAAGACAAACTTACAGATTCAAGAACTTAAGCAAACCCCAAAAAGGATAAACTCAAAGAAATCCATGCCTAGGTATATCATAATCAAATTGCTCACAACTAAAGACAAAGAAAAAATCTTGAAAGCAGCCAGAAAAAAAAAAAAAAGTATTACCTGCAGCTGTAAAATATTTAAATGACAACGTATCTCTCATCAGAAATTATGAAGGCCAGAGGCATCTGGGTGGCTCAGTCAGTTCAGCATCTGACTCTTGGTTTTGGCTCAGATCATGATCTAAGGTCATGAGATTGAGTCCCATGTCCAGCTCCACACTGAGGGTGGATGGAGCCTGCTTAAGATTCTTGCTCTCCCTCGCCCTCTGCCCTCCCCCTCACTCCCACACACTGTCTCTAAAAAAAAAAAATCATGAAGGCCAGAAGGAAGTGTTATAACATTTTCCAAGCACTGAAAGAAAAAATTGTCACCCAGAATTCTGTATTCAGCAAAACTATCTTTCCAAGATAAAGGTGAAAGAAAAGTATCCTCATATGAAAAAAATTAAAAATTTCATCAGAAGACCTGCACACACACATACAAAAAGCTAAAGGAAGTTCTTCAGACAGAAAGTGATAACAGAAGGAAACCTGGAACATTAGGAATGAAAAAGAGCAACAAGGGCGCCTGGGTGGCTCAGTTGGTTGGGCGACTGCCTTCGGCTCAGGTCATGATCCTGGAGTCCCAGGATCGAGTCCCGCATCGGGCTCCCTGCTCGGCAGGGAGTCTGCTTCTCCCTCTGACCCTCCCCCTGCTTGTGCTCTCTCTCTCTCAAATAAATATATAAAAATCTTTAAAAAAAATAATAGCTAGTTCTACTCTCTGTCCTTCTCCTCAGTGTTAGGAAAACCAAATATTCTAGGGGCGCCTGGGTGGCTCAGTTGGTTAAGCAACTGCCTTCGGCTCAGGTCATGATCCTGGAGTCCCGGAATCGAGTCCCGCATCGGGCTCCCTGCTCAGCGGGGGGTCTGCTTCTCCCTCTGCCCTCTTCCCTCTCGTGCTCTCTGTCTCTCATTCTCTCTCAAATAAATAAATAAAACCTTTAAAAAAAAAAAAAAAAGAAAGAAAAAGAGCAACAGAAAGTGTGTATTAGTTTTCTGCTGCTATATAACTAATCACCAGAAACTGGGAAGCTTGCAACAGCACATGGGGATCAGGAGTCTGGGATGGCTTACCTGGCTTCTCTGCTTCAGGGTCTCACCAAGCAGCAATCCAAGTGTCAGTGGGTCTGTGTTCCTTTCTGGATCTTAGGGTCTTATTCCAAGCTCACATGGTTGTTGGAAGAATTCAATTCCTTGCAATTGTAGGACTGAGACCCTCAGCTCCTACAGCTGCCTACAGTTACCTGCCATGTGGCCCCCCAAATATGTTCATATCATAGCAGCTTGTTTCTTCAAGGACTCCTGTGATTAGCTTACCCCCATCTGCAACAAGGCAATGTGAATCAGTGGTCCACTTCTGTCAGGGAGAAGTCAATGAAGCCCAGCAGGGAGCTGAACATGCACCCCAACCTAAACAGAAGGGTTTAAAAAAAAAAAGAAAAAAATCAAACAGGTCTCACAACACAATACCCCAAATGCCCAAGATACAATAAAAAATCACTTGTTATATAATAACGAGGGCAATCACAACTTGAGTGAGAAAAGATAATCAAAAATGCCAACACTGAGATAACTCAGATTTGGAATTATCTGACAGGAATTTTAAAGCAGCAATAATAAAAATGCTTCAATTATGAACACTCTGAAAACAAATAAAAAAATAGAAAATCTCAGCAAATAAATGGAAGATATAAAAAAGAACCAAAGAGGAACCATGTAACTAAAACTTCAATATTTTAAACTAAAAACGCACTGAACAGTCTCAGTAGTAGATTGGAGATGAATGAGGAAAGAATTAGTGAACTCAAAAAGAGATTAATAGAAATTTCCAATATGAACAACCTGAGAAGACAGACTAAAATTTTTTTTAAAAAGAATAGTGCTCAGTTGGTTAAGTGTCTGCCTTCGCTCAGGTCATGATCCCAGGGTCCTGGGATCAAGTCCCACATCAGGCTCCCTGCTCAGTGGGGAGTCTGCTTCTCCCTCTGCCCTTCCCCTCTGCTCGTGCTCTCTCTCTTTTGCTTCTCTCTCTCTCAAATAAAAAAATATATATATATAAAAAAGAACAGTACTTCAGGAACCTATGCGACAATAAAATAGTAAAATCTAACATTTGTATCAGAGTCTCAGAAGAAGTGGAGAAAGAGTATGGGGCTGAAAAAAATTTTTGAAGAAAAATGGCTGAAAATAATTTTTAAAAATTCAACAAATCTAAAAGTAAGCAGGAAAAGAGGAAAAAGAATGGATGGAACAAATAGAAAATAACTAACACAATGGCAGATTTAAATCCAAACGTATCGCTAGTGATGTTAAGTGTAAATGGTCTAAACCCCCCCAATTAAACAGAAGAGATTGTCAGATTACAGGGAAAAAACAAGACCAAATATATACGGTCTAAAAGAAAATCAGCTTAAATATGAAAACACAGGCTGGTTACAAAAGTAAAAGGATAAAAAAAGATACACCAAGCAAACACTAATAAAATAAAAGGGGAGGTGTTTATACTAATATCAGACAAAGTAGACTTCAGAACAAGGCATGTGACCAGGGTCATTTCATGATAATGAAAGGGTCAATCCATCAAGAAGACATCACAGGTTCCTCAAAAAATTAAACAGAATTACCACATGATTCAGCAACCCACTCTGAGATTACCCAGAGTAACTGAAAGCAGGGACTCAAACAGATATTTTTACAACCATGTTCATAACAGCATTATTCACAATAGCCAAAAGGCAGAGACAACCCAAATTTCTATCAACAGATAAATGGATAAACAAAATGTGGTATATACAAATAATGGTATCTTATTCAGACTTACAAAGGAATACAAGTTTGACACATGCTATAATATGGGTAAGCCTCAAAGACATTATGTTAACAGACACACAAAATAACAAATATTGTCTAGTTCCATTTATACGAGGTACCTAGGGTCATCAAATTCACAGTGACAGAAAGTAGAGTGGTGGCTGCCAGGGGCTGGGGGAGGTAGACTAAGGAGGTGTTTAATGGGGAAGAGTTTCAGTTTGGGAAGATGAAAAACTTCTGGAGATGGATGGTAATGATGGTTGTACAACAATATGAACTTACTTAATCCCACCAAATTATACACATAAGATGGTTAAAATGGTAAATTTTGTGTTACATACATTTTACAACTAAAAAAGAGAAGTCATCACAATCCTCAATGTGTATGCTTAACAATAGAGCAACAATTGATAGAACTGAAATGAGAAATACATAAATCCACCGTTACAGTTGGAGACCACAATACTCCTCTGTCAATAATTGATAGAACAAGTAGATAGAATATTGGCAAGTATGTAGAAATCCTGAAAAACACTATCAACCAACTTGACCTAATTGACATTAATAAAACAATTACCTGGAGCAATAGAATACACATTCTTTTCAAGTGAGTATATGACATTGGGCGACAGATGATATTTTGAGCCATAAAGCAAACCAACAAATTTAAAAGAATTAAAATACAAATTTTAGTCTCTGACCACAGTGGAATTCAACTAGAAATTACAAAACTGTATCTTGAAAACTCCCATATATTTGGAAATTAAATGATATATTTAAAGATAATCCTAGGGTCAGGGTGCCTGGGTGGCTCATTCGGTTGAGCGTCTGACTCTTGGTTTTAGCTCAGGTCATGATCTTGGGGTCGCGAGATCAGCCCTGCACCCAGTTCTGCCCTGGGCAGGAAGCCTGCTCGAGATTCTCTCTCCCTCTGCCCCTCCCCTGCTCATGCTGTCTCTAAAAAAATAAATAAATAAAATTTAAAAAATAACCCTTGGGTCAAAGAGGAAGCCAAATGAAGACTTACAAAACACTTTTAATTGGACACAACAGAATTTGTGAGATGTACCTAAAGTTTAGGGGGAAATTCACACCATTAAATACTTCTATTAGGAAATGAGAAATGTCTTAAATCAATGGCCCAAACTTCCACCTTAAGAAACTAGAAAAAAGTGGGGGAGTGTTGCTTGTATTCTGTATTTTTTTTTTTTTTTTTTAATCTAGGGGTTAAAATCACAGCCTGGCTACTAGATGTAGTACTGGTTACGACATTTTTCCCTTTCTCAGGATAAACTCACACCGGCTGCCCCTTTTCTTTTGCTGTGAAATGAGTTCTTTGATCAGAAGCAATTTTGTGTGAAGCAGTGAAGGCGGCTACGGGAGGCAAATTCACATCCCATATATACACTCCAGGCAGTTTCCATTTTTTTAAAAAACAGCTTTCTTGAGATATAATTTGTATATCATAAAGTTCTCCTGCTTTTTTCACTAGCACAGTGTTTTTGAGGTTTATCCATGTTATAGCATGTATCAGCACTTCATTCTTTTTATGACTAATAGTCCACTGTATGGATATACCACATTCATGTATGCATTATTCTTCAGTTGATGGATACTTGGGTTGTTTCCACTTTTTGACTATTAAAAATAATGCCACTATGAACAAGTTTTTGTATGGGCACATGTTTTCATTTTTCTTGGGCATATATATCCAGAACTGCTGAGTCACATGGTAACTGTTTTAAAAATTTAAGATCTTCTCAACTGTTTTCCAAAGTGGCTGCAATCATTTTACATTCCCATCAGCAGTGTAAGAGGGTTCCAATTTCTCCACCTCCTCACCAATACCTATCATTGTCTTTTTTTTTAAAAAAGATTTTATTTGACACACAGAGAGAAAGCAAGTGAGTGCAAGTGCACAAACAGGGTGAGCGGCAGGCAGAAGGAGAAGCAAGCTTCCCGCTGAGCAGGGAGCCTGACATGGGGCTCGATCCCAGGACCCTGAGATCATGACCTGAGCCAAAGGCAGATGCTGATCCGACTGAGCCACCCAGGCGCCCTGATTGTCTTTTTGATTATAGTCATCCTAGTGGGTATAAAGTGGTGTGTCATTTCTTGTGTTCTTTTTTTTTTTTTTTTAAAGATTTTATTTATTTATTCATCAGAGAGAGAGAGAGAGAGAGAGAGAGGCAGAGGGAGAAGCAGGCTCCCAAGGAGCAGGGAGCCCGATGCGGGACTCGATCCCAGGACCCCGAGATCATGACCTGAGCCGAAGGCAGACGCTTAACGACTGAGCCACCCAGGCGCCCCTCTTGTGTTCTTGTGTAATGTGGGCAACTTCATGTTATCATGTGAATAAATTCCCCTATTTTTCTTCTCAAAGCCCCGTTTGGAAGTCCTATTTTGTGTTCTATTTAATGTTGTGTGGTCTGACAGCCAGAGGGAAGGCAGGGAAAGCTCAGCTGGAACTACCTTTCCTAGAATACCTAGTCTCTGGTCTCTTTACTGAGATTTTCAACATGTTTCTCTTCCCCTCACTAGGAAGTGCATTTCATGACCCACGGAGGTCACCTTGGGCTTTGGAGCCTTTCTCTGGTTTAGTGTGGGACCCCCATATCCATCAGAGAATCCGTGCTGCTGGTCCAGAAGCCCCCTCCCCTGTTTGTTCCCAGCAGCCCCTTCCGCTCCCCGCTGCAGTAACCCGGGAAGGATGAAGCTATGCCCCTTCCCCGGACCAGTCTGTTCCTCTTGCGAGTCAGTTGCTGGATTTGGCAGATTCACCAGGACCATTTGCGGGAGTAGCCTGGCACACCCGAGCAAAATTTTTTTCTTCTCTGACCATTTTTTGACATTTTTGACATTTGGTTGTCTTCTTCCTTGTTTGCTGATGGGTTCTTTCTGTTTGTTTTTTGCAGGAAGGAAGTGCCAGTATTACTATATCGTGTTTGTGTCATCAGGCATTTTTTGCAAGGGAGCTGTTGTAAGCCACTTTATCCAGACATCCTTAGGAATACTTTTAGAGATTTAGCTTAATTCTGGAGATTCCCCATTATTCACTCTTTGAACAAAGTCACTGTGCACCTACTGTGTGCCATGTAGGGACCTCAAAGGGGGCTACAGCACAGCACCAGAGCCCTGCCCTCATGGAACCTCCTACTTAGTAAATTACGTCCAAGTGTCTCAATCAAAGCTTCCTTATTTTGCATAAAAATGTGTTTGTAAAAGACAATGTCAATACTCCAAATTGAAGGATTTATACCCAATTCATCTAGGTTACAAATTAACTTACATACCCTCCAACATTCTGTGACCCTTCCAGCAGATATAGTATGGCCAGAAAGGAAGCTTCAGAGCAGAAGGGAAGGAATCTGCCTTCATTTTTAAGGTCCTGATGTTGTATGTGAAAAGCTGCATCAGATACAGCTCGTTTTCCACTCTTTGCTTATGGGAGGAGTTAAAATCATTTGCAAATTCCTTAGCTGATGATATGCCAAAAATAAATGCAATTCTGGCAGAAAGTATTAAAGACTTGTGGCAAAGAGAAGACAGCTTGAGATCTTGAAATATTAAGATGTTCAAAAAAAATCTCTTTTTATAAGCACCATAAACCAGAGCTGTTCCTCAGCAATTTGCAGAAACCAGATTAACACGGTGCTAGAGCCAGTTGCTGCACATCGCCTCCCAGCAGCCACCTCAGCTGCACCCCCCGGAAGACCTCAAGTCCTCCAGTACCTCTAAGGCAGCGATGGCATTAACTCAGCCAGCAAAAAATCAGAGCCACGGGGGCAAGACATTGTGCTCTGGACGACGGGGGAGACAGAAATAAGTGACACGGCACCTGCCCGGGCAGAATTACTAAGGCGAGTGGAAGAGCCCTGCCAAAGCAAGGCGGAGATTCCTAGGACGAAGTAGTGACATACGGCACGCTGCTGTGATAAATTCTGAATTTCCAGAAAACTGTCAATAGAGGGTGATGACTGATACGGTCCTACCTGATAGGGACTTAACGGTCCCTAGTCAGAGCTCACAGCACACAGGCCTAGAGCCTGAAGGTCAGACCCAAACATGACCTTTTTGCTGCCAGCAGAGGCCCATGGACTTTTCTAGAGATCACACCCACCCTCTCTGGTGCCCTTGGGAAGTCTAGTTTTATTAGGCCTTTTTTTTTTTTTTTTTTTTTTGAGGGGCCATGTATGAGCTCATCATTCACAAATTTGTTTAAACTGCATTTGGAAATCTTTTCCTCTTCCTGCTAGTTCTCTGTCGCGGAGGTCATCAGCTCCACCAAATCCTGGATAGGAAGCATCCCTGATTTGCTTATAATTTTTAGGTCCCCAAGACTATCCCCTTCTAAAAGTTTCTCAGGAATTAGAGCAATTTCATTTATACATCTCCTTTCACGGATTTTGAACCTTTCAAACACTGGAACTTCATGACTGAGCTCAGATCCCAAAGCCATAAAGATGCTCAACTGGCAAAGCAGGAGCTCCCTACTTCCTCCAAGAGCACTGAGTGCAGCTGGTGATTCCCATCACTTCCCCGGCTCCTCGTGGGCTAGCTCAACAGGGAAATGTTGGCGAGTCTCTTCTGCGTAGAGCTAACTACGGAGGAGATTCAGGGGAAAATTTTATATAGTTAGCAAAGGAGCTGCTTCCTTGTAGGAACAGAAGCCTACTCAAGAAATAGTGGCTCAAGCCAGAGTCTCGTGTACCCATGACAGACGAGAATGTGTGTTTGCCCTGGAAAAGAAAGGTCCATGCAAACTAGGCTACTCCCATCTGAAGCACTGCCCATGCCCTGTGCCTCTGCTCATGTTCCTAGGAAAGAACCAGTTAACCTCAGCAGCTTCTAGAAATATAATGGAAATGTACCACCTAGTGACCATGGCTAGAACTGTTAACACAACTAGACCGAAAAAACCCCTCTGCAGAAGAGATTCTGAGCGTCAGGCCTTCTTAACTGGCAGGTTACTACACCAAGGTGGTTCAATTCCCCTGTAGTTTACAGGTAAACTATAATTAATAATCTTGTGAAGAAAAGATGCCTTTTCTTTCCATGAGATTTATGGGAACATGCTGAGAAATATTTTATAGCTTCTGGATCTGTTAGGCTGGTTGAGCCTTCTAGCTATTAACACAGATGTTTAAAAAGTAATACTCAGATACTCTAATTTGAAATAATGGTCTTTCTTTCCACGAAAGGGCCTACAACAGATTTATAAAGACTTGAAGACATTTCTCACACTGAAACACACTGTTTAACTTCCACTGTGTGTCAATGAGCCAGCCAGTTATGAATACATCTCTTGAAATGGAGCAAGGCTCTGAAAAATAAGACTTTTACCCCAGTAAGAGTTATTACGATTACTCGATTCCATCCTAATACAGAAAACAGATCTATGTACTTCTTAAAGGAAACTGTAGTTTTATTAATTTTCCAGTACTCCTGCAAATATGTTACTAACAAAATTCAAACCAGAGCAACTACACACAAAAGTTCTGCCGTTTACTTCAAGCGTCATATATAAAGACCAGCCTACGGAGATAGTACACTGCGAAACGTACAGAGGGAAGTTAGGTACAGAACTTTTTTTTAGCTAGAGAATAAAAACACGTTCCACTTTCTGCAAACATAACTGAAAATCTTTTCAAGGCTGGAGATCCAAGTGACATACTGACTTAATCTAAAACTAAAGTCATAGGAATTACGCAGATTTTCAATCACTGCAGCTTCTGTTCTAGTTTAAGTAAGTTCATATTTTTTACACTTGATCTTAGCCAAAAGGCCGAAAGCGATGAGTAAGTTTAAATTTTTTCACAGAAAAAAATAAATTTCAGGCAAATAAAAACAAATTCCAGATAAACATGGTTTGTTTTTTATTTATTTTTTATAATTTTACCTTCATCAAGGCAGGCAAAGTACAGATGCTGTACATAAAAACATACATTACTCACAGCACATCAATTCCTACGGGCAAAGAGACTGCTAAGCACTGCTCCTCTCTGAAGCACATAACCACAGCTAAATGTACAAAGAGCCATCTGCTGGTCCCACGTAGCCAACGCCAATCAGCAGGACGTCTATCAGCGTCCATATTCCCAGGCCGCCGAAGCTGAAGAGCTTGCCAAGGCCTTCCCGCCACTGGCCCAGGTAGAAACGGTCGGCTCCAAACCCGCCGAGGGTGATGCTGCAAGAGCAAACGGGTTATGGGGTGCGAGTCCATCAGTCACCCTCCAGCCACAGCCAGCTATGGCTCAACACTGGCACGAAGTCACACGTGTGAAAGGGCCTCAAATGATCACAATCCTTTGTGAGGACACAATGCCTACTTCCCAAATTCACGACACCAAATAATCACGGGCAAGAAGTCTGTTTAAATGTCAAAGGTAAACAAACAATTTTTAGCTGTGCTGAAATCTAATGGTTCCTCTTTTAAAGAAAAGTAATCCATCTCATTGCTTTTTAGTCTTGAAAATGGCACATGCGGGGGAACAAAGCAGGGAGCTAGTCCAACAGAAAGGACACGAACACGGAGTCAGGAGGTGGGGTCGTGAGGCCGTCCCAGATCAAGTCGTCTGAACTCTATCACTCATCTCCAAAAATGGAGTGTTAAGAACAAATGACTCTTAAGGTTCCTTCAAATTCCAAGATATAACAATATTCAGACAACTTCTCATTGTACTTCTTTTAAGCTTATTAAGGAACATTTCCAAACACATAAAAGAAAGTTGAAGACAACAGTAGCCCCGACCCAGCTCCACCACTGATCAGCATGTGGCCAGTCCTGCTGCGTCCGTAGCCCCCCTGCCCCCATGCCGGAGTACGGGGACGCAAACCCTGGACATTATCCCATTCAGTGAATATTCTGAAAGAAACTATGTTGAGCTCTGAAAAGAAAATGATGCTAACTTTTTAAAAGTCAAGTTGTAAAATGCACCACGGTAACTTAAGATGTGAACAATCAAGGGGGAGGTGGCTGACAGGTGTAAAGGAACGATCTCCATAACTTTTCTGTCTCAAGTTATTTCAAAATAAAAAGGTTATTTAAAAAAAAAAAAAAAAAGTCCATTGTTCATTTTCATTTGAACCACTGCTGACAAAGATGATGGCCAGTTATCAAATCTCATTTTTGTTGTATCGAATTTTCTACCTTGGACTATTCTTTTACTCTCCAGCTGGGGCTTCCCGCCAGGCAGGCTCTGCTCTGTCCCTCCCCAGCCCAAACCCTAAAGCAGTGCTGCTCAACAAGGGGCAACTTAGCAGTCTCTAAAGACATTTTTGCTTATCACACCGTGGAGTGCTACCGGCATCTAGTAAATAGAGTCCAGAGAAGCTGCTAACCGCCCTGCTCGCCCCACAGCAAAGAATTATTTGGCCTGAATTTCAACAGCGACGAAGGTGAGAATCCCCTGACGTGTCACGCTACAGGCCACAGGGTCTCAGTCTCTAGTGCCAAACCTTCAACTGTAGATGCTCCAACTTTTTAATCAGTGAATAATCGGCATCACACCTGCCCTTCCGTCTGGGAGTAAGAATTGGTATTTTTTCCCCCAAACTGTTGAAAAGTTTTAACAAATTCAAGCACATTTTTATGTTAAAATTATAAGTCCATAATTATCTCTGGATGGTGGAATTAGAGGTGATTTTTAATGTTTTATCTCAATTTTTCCTATTTTTAGTATGGAGTATATGTTAGTTTTTATAATAAAGGAGGAAGTTACGAAAAATTAAAACTACAAATCATAAACCTATCTATTTCAAATAGTATATATCATTTTACCGACTCACATACACTCAGGATGGAAAACCCTGACTGGTTCTAATCTATAATAATAACTCAGTAAGGCATCTCTAGGATGTGCAGACATCTTGGGAGAAAAGCAAACATCCTGCCATTAATGTCCACGAAGGTCCTGGTCTGATCATCTAAGTAACTCCCTGCAGCTACGTTTCCTAGGGCCTCCCTAACACATGTGAAAGAATCTAAGTCAAGGAGGAACTTGGCTGAGCTCAATGCATGGAAGATTCCACTGATCCCAATGAATCTGAATGGCATCCTTTACTTACTAGTAGCCAAGCTTACCTCAGGGCCAGAGCAGTAGACCACTTATAACCTCCAGTCCAGTTGCAGTACAGCATCTTTGGAAAAGTGCGGTTACCTTAAAAAAAAAAGGGGGAAAACACTACATAGAAACGGGTATAAAAATATTCTTACACAGAGATTAGTGGCCTTGTAATTTAAAATCTAAAAGTCAGCTCTCTCTACAATAATTAAAGTTTGCTACAGTGACTGGTAAAAAGAAAGCCCTTACCATCTACAAACATACATTTAATGTTTAAATCAGTTAAGTAAGGGTTACAGCTTTAAGTATGTGAAGCTATCAAGACTTAGATGAAGTTTAGGGCAAATAAGACAGTGTGGTCTTATTTATCAAACAGGTAAATCAAGCAACGGGGAAAGGAGAGAGAGCCCAGCCCAGGCATACAGAAACACTTCCTATGGGACGCAGGGCACACACAGATTGGCCTGGAAGAGTCCAGAGACAACTAGCTATCCATGTGGGATAAAAAGTAAACCTGAATCTACTTCACACCATATACCAAAACCAATTCCAGGTGGATTACAGACCTATATGTGAAAGGTCAAACTTCAACTTTTAAAAGAAAATATAGGAAATAAAAGGGCTATGAGTTGTATTAAAAAAAAAGTCAAGCTCTATCCAAAAGATACCCCCAAAAGTGGGGGGGGGGGGGAGTTAAAATCTGGGAAAGGATTTTAGGGACACCAAAAGGTTATTATCCAAAATATGAAAGAATTCCCAGAAATCTTCAAGAAAAAAGACAACATTTATGAATAATAAGTATTGGAGAGCATGTGCATCAAGAACAGTTATGTACCAATGGTGGGAATGTAAACTGTTAAAAGCATTTTGGACAATAATACACGCTAGAGAGTATATTGCTAGACACAGCCCTGCACACGTGCAACCAGTAGGTATGTGCAAAAAATAATAGCACAACCTGTGAGAGCAAAAAACTGTAAATAATCCAAATATATAGAACAGAGAAACTATGATACAATCTTACAGTGGATTATTATACAGAAGTAAAAAAAAATAAGTTAATAAGACACATGGATCATCTTAGAGCCATGTTGAGAGGAAAAGAGGAAGGACAAGACCATAAACAGACTATTATTTTATGTAAGTCTAAAACAGGCACTACTGAATAATGTTATCATCCTTTAACTTATTATTTACATGTGATAGAAGGACACAAAATGTAAAGAAAAGCAAGCGGGATGATAAGAAAATTCATCTACGGGTGGTTAGCTCTCAAGAGAAGCTAAGACAAGCAGGTGCAGGAGAAGCACTCAGCTAGCTGTCATGGCATCTGACTGCTTTAGTCGGTAATTTGGGCAAAACGTTATTACTGTACATTATGCTTTATACCTTACACATTGTTTCTTGGGTTATCATATACTACATTTTAAAAGATAAGAGAATTGCATGGGGTGCGTGGGTGGCTCAGTTGGTTGAGCGACTGCCTTCAGCTCAGGTCATGATCCTGGAGTCCCGGGATCGAGTCCCACATCGGGCTCCCTGCTCAGCGGGGAGTCTGCTTCTCCCTCTGACCCTCCCCGCTCTCATGTGCTCTCTCTCTCTCATTCTCTCTCTCAAATAAATAAATAAAATCTTAAAAAAAAAAAAAGATAAGAGAATTGCAAATTTTCTGGGGGTTTTTTTGTTTTTTTAGTTCACTGAATTTATTTTTTTATCTTTCAGTGGACACACAATGTTACATTAGTTTCAGGTGAACAACACAAGAAGTAATTCAACAACTATATTATGCTATGCCGGCCACAAGCGTAGCTACCATCTGTCATCACTGAGTTTATTAATGGGGCTTGCTGTAACTAGAAAGTGCTAATAAATGTTTCTGATTAAACAATTTAAATTTAGGGCGCCTGGATGGCTCAGTCAGTTAAGCGTCTGACTCTTGGTTTCGGCTCAGGCTGTGATCTCACGGTGGTGGGAATGAGCCCTGCATCGGGCTCCGTGCTCAGTGCAGAGTCTGCTTCAGATTCTTTCTCCTTCCGCCTCTGCCCCTCCCCACTCACTCTCCCCTTCTCTCAAATAAATAAAAATCTTAAAAATAAATAAATAAATAAACGGGCACCTGGGTGGCTCAGTCAGTTAAGCGTCTGCCTTCAGCTCAGGTCATGATCCCAGAGTCCTGGGATCGAGTTCCACACTGGCAGCCTGCTTTTCCCTCTGTCCCTCACCCTGCTCGTGCTCTCTCTCTCTCAAATAAATAAACTCTTTAAATAAATAAATAAATAAATAAATAAATAATTTAAATTTAATTCTCAAACTGCTAATTAAAGTTCCACATGTAAGCTTAAAGAAAAGTATTTTGCTCACGAATTTCCTTGAACTCCAACTCACCCAAGCAATGAATGTGGTCCCTCACGGTGCAGTTGGCAATGTAACGCTGCCTGGGACAGGACACCGTCATGCAGCTGGTGGAATTGGAACACTCATAATCGGTTTCTGGAAGCTGCCAGCAAAACCTGCAAGTCATGTTGATGATGAAGTTCTTTTGGGATTTGAAGTCTTGATCCTGTATGCCAAAGGACAGAGAACGAATCTATCGTAACAGTTTGTTAATATGTCAATAAAAATACAAGGCACAAAACTCCTAAAAGACCTGTGAATAATACTAGCAGAAAGTGGGAGGAAAACAGGTACCAAACCAGTATGTACGCAAAATAAACGTACACAGTATGATCCTTTCGTCATAAAAATATACACCCAAAAATATATGCCTAAGGAAAAAAACCTACATAAATTTACATCAAAATAACAAAGGTTATTCCAGGATGGTAAGATTATTTTACCACTTTCACAGCTAAATTTTTCATAATTGAGCATGGGTACTTTTATAATACATAAAGAAAAAAGGGAAAATGTATTTTATCAAGCCACAGAGTCACAGGGAGCTGGAAGGACAGATGAGTACATCTGTTCAAGGTCACTGAGCTGCAAGTTATGTGCAGGACCCATGGTCCCAAACCCCAGTCTGATGCTCCTAGAAGTACAACACATGGACTGGCTGCTGAGTCTCAAATCCTCCTGAATATCTCCACCTGGGCCCAGGACCTCCGGGCTGTTACTGCTGCTCACACCTCTACTCAGTATAATCAACCAACAGGTCGCCCCAGAAAATCACTCTTAACTTTGAAAGAGCCACATGTTGAGATTCAGCCAAGTGTTCATTGTTGGCGCTAAGCTTTTAAGACTGTAGATTTTTTTCACTTCAATTTAGAAAAACCATTATTTTGTTTTCTCTTGGAAGAGTAGCACTTGTTGTGTGCTGCACCTTTGGAAATTACAGGAAAAAACCGGTAACCTCTCTAGAGAGAACTACTTTTAATCTTTCATTTTTAATTCCTATAATACAGATTTATGTAAGTGCAATTATACTGAAAGCATTTTGTATCCTTTTTTCCCCACTTGACATTATAATGTAATACATAGTTTTCAAAATCATTTTTAAATGGTCAATCATCTCTGGAAGTATAAATTTACTAATTTTTTTGATCAATGCAAAACTGCGGTTTATGAGTAACATCCAAAACTGGGGAAGGCACCATTTGATTTAGGCAGTATCGTCTGAAACATCTGTGTATCTCTAGTAATGCACTGATAATGCACGCTTCTTATCAACTGTTTTTTAAACATCATAGTCGTTTAAATGTGGCGAATGTGGTACAGATTCCCAGGACCAAGGGGGGAAGCTGGTCGGTCCTGTCTAGCCATGAGCAGCCACTGCCCTCCCCAGCAGCAAGCCCTTTGCTTAGTCTCTGGCCTTCCGGGGAATCTATTCTATGCATGAGCGTGTTTATGTCAGATATATTTCTTTTTTTTAATTTAACTTTCCCACTGATATTCACTTTTCACTGAATTCTGTAGCTATCAGTAAGTATCTTGAGAGCTGCCTAGTTCTTTTTAATAGCTGCTATTTATTTCATTTCATAGTGAATCATAAACAGTTCTCTCCTGGACATTAAGCTTGTTTTAAATCTCTGTCCGGGTGAACAACGCAGCTAAGAATATCCTTAGGCATATTTATTTGCATCCACGTACAGTATCTGTAAGATAAATTCCTAGACGTGGAATTGCTGGGACAAAAGATATATACATCTGTAAGATTCACGGATGTGACAATTGCCTACAGGAGGCTGACCAATCTGCCCACCCACTAACAAGACAGTGTCCCTTCTGTCTTCATGTACTCAGAGTGTTACCAAGCTTTTTTATTTCTTTGCCAGCCTGATAGGTTTAAAAATACATCCACTTACATTTCTTTAATTATGAGAAAAATTAAACATTTCTTCATATGTCGAAAGCCCATCTGTATTTCCCTTCCTCTGAGCCATCTACTTATGTCCTCATACCATTTTTCTATAGCACTGTCATGTTTTTCTCATTGGCTTTTAGGAAATCTTTACATATTATAGATATTAGTGCATTAGTTGTCACAGGTGTGAGAAATACTTTTTCCTAGTTTGCCATTGATCCTTTGCCTTTATGCTTTTTAAGGTCATTTTTAGCAGTCGAAGGTATCGATTCTTTCTTTTACGGCTTCTAAGTTTTATTTCATATTTAGAAAAATGTTTCCTACTTTGAGATTATAGCATAACAATCAAGCTTTCTCTGCTTACCTTGTGGCTTCATTTTATTACATTAAATTTCTGATCTTTCTGAATTTATTTTGGACAAGAGAGGGATT
Source organism: Mirounga leonina (assembly GCF_011800145.1). Classification (NCBI taxonomy): domain Eukaryota; kingdom Metazoa; phylum Chordata; class Mammalia; order Carnivora; family Phocidae; genus Mirounga; species Mirounga leonina. The sequence continues at coordinate 9,006,356 of NW_023270464.1, read as the reverse complement.
CCACTTTTCTCCCCAGAGCAACCCGGGCATCCCAGCACTGACTGAATCCATCTTCTCTCCGGATAAGTACAGACCCCCTCAAAAGCTTATATATAGTAAAAAGATGTTACCTTTCCCTCTGTGAAACAGCTGTCATTACTAAGAGCCCAGAACCCATCGGAAGAAATTACACCTGCTTCAGATACACTAGCAGTCTGATAGCTTCTCCAAGTAACGCAAAACAACATTTCTGACAAGCACACTTCCAGCGGACATCAACTGGAGCAGGAGTGATAGGACATGGCAGGGGATGCAGGGTTTTTACATTTATTTCTGTAAAAGAATCCAGGTGAGATTCCCTTAGCCTGGGAGTTCTTATTCAGCATGTCTGGAGAAGGACTAGAAGAGTTCATTTTTTGGCCAGTAAGTTCAAAATAAGAGGGGGCAGGGAGGCACCTGAGTGCAAGCATGTGCAGATGAGAGAAAATAAGCATCTGCATGCTTACACAGGGATGGTCGTGGATGATTCCTTCCTGAAATGGTAACTTATTTACCAAGAAGGGACCCTACAGATCTTCGTAAAACAAATAAACACACGTGACTTGCCCTGGCTCACCAGGCAACAGTGGTCCCAGGACCCATGTCTGCAGGCAGTCAATTCATGTTTTTACTGCTCTCCACTTTCAAGAACAGACCACACTCTCTTGGGGCAGACTTCCAAGTCCTACACCTGAGGACGGGGCACCTGTGATTTGACAGGACTCAGGGTCACTGGCCAAGGGAGGAGGCAGGTGATGTGAAAGCTCCTGGAGGAGGAGGAGAGAAAAAAGTCCCGCCCAGGACACATCTCAGCCAGGGCCTGAGCACGGCACCAGGCACCATGACCAAGGAGTTCAGAAACTTCCCTTAAGCTTTGTAACTTCTCTCTACACCTTTGTTATTTTTCCTATCTTCTGCTATTTCCTACTAAATGAAACAGTTTATTTTGGAAACATCTAAAGAAGGAAGAAACCGAGTATCCTGTCTCACCCAGTAACCAGTGCTTGGAGTGAACATCAAAGCCTCCGAGGCAAACCACAAAGGAGGCTAATTCTGGAAGAGTTCCCCCATTTTTCACGAAGTACCTACTATCTGTCAGACCTATGAGATAACATTTTTTATTTTTACATTGGAGTACAGCTGACACACAATGTTATGTTAGTTTCAGGTGGAGAGAACATTTTTCAAAGCCTTCAAATTAGTAAGTTTCACCATTAGGTAATTAGGGAGAATACTGTATTTAAGATTCAGCAACAAAGACTAATAATTCAAGGGCAGTCATGAACACTATCTGGCACCTACGCTCAATTTTCCGGTGTGCTGATACAAGATATAAAACGGCAATACTTAAGTTTATGAAAACTAAACTGAGACACTGAGAGCACAAAATCTTTTTTTTTTTTTTTTTTAAAGATTTTATTTATTTATTTGACAGAGAGAGAGGCAGCGAGAGAGGGAACACAAGCAAGGGGAGTGTGAGAGGGAGAAGCAGGCTTCCCGCGGAGCAGGGAGCCCGATGCGGGGCTCGATCCCAGGACCCCGGGATCATGACCTGAGCTGAAGGCAGACGCTTAAGGACTGAGCCACCCAGGCGCCCCGAGAGCACAAAATCTTATTTCCTCTTTGAAGAGAAGCCTTCCTTGCTCCCTCTCTGATACTAGACTTCATCAAGAAAATTACAGAAAGAGTGCAGGGGTGTAAGAAACTTTCCAGTCTAGCCCTCCACAGACCAAGTTCCAAAGATTGAAGGGGGAAGGTACCCTGTTCAAGTGACAGAAATGCTAGGACTGCCAAGTCAAAAGAGATCTGCAAGAGAGGACATGGTATGGAATCTGTTTCTTCCTGTTCAACCATTTCCCAAAAGTAGGGTTCCACAGAAACACTTTAGAAAAAGCTGTTCTGGGCCCATCTGCTCATTTCCCTCATTTGACAAGAGACAGATTAATAAGCCACACAGCTAGTTACGGCAGGGCCAAGAGTAAAACACTACTTCATTATTCGTTTCTACTCTTCCTCTCACCCAGAGAGTGGCCCCAAACAAGGGAGTGTGCAATAATTTTAACCTGGTCCACTTGTTAAAAAATGCAGATACCTGAGTCTCCCTGCCCTGTTCACGTTTAGCAGGCCAGGGGCTGGCTCCAGAAGTGATTCTAATGGCAGCCAGAGTCAAGCAGCTTGGAAGCAGGTATCCCTAGAGCACTCTATGGAACACCCAACTATGAAAGCCTTCCTAGGCCTCTTCCTGTCTGTCAAAATATCAGGAGATGGGATATAGGTGTGATGACTGTAATAGGGTCATTTCTAATAGGCAACAGTGCACGTGAGCCTTTTCTATTTCTGACTTTCTCTAAGGAGTCTGATAGTTGCTCCAATTTCGTTTGTCAAGAAACTGCCATCTGAACCCTGGCAACCAAACCTCCCTTGGAAAGGAAAGTTTCAGTCTTCTGATCACAGTCTTTGTTCCTAAAATATGACTTGCGGAATGCAGAGCGCTTTCTTTCAGGATTTCCCCCACAGTCAAGTCTAAACTGTACTTAGAACTTGAGGTTTACAGTCAGTTCATTTAAAATTAGTAAGTTGCAGTACTTACAACACAGGTGACGGAAGGTTTGACCGTGCAGTCAAAGGTGACAGGCTTGCCATAGACACAGGAGAAGTTTGTCTTGCATTCTACACAGTCTGCAGGAAGTCTGCTACACAAACCATTACTTGGACACTTCATCACATAAGGTGGGATATCAGTACTTTCTGTGAAAATTAAGAGGGATGCTTATTCTAATATTGATCAGCATCACAGGAGAAAACAATTTCCTGAGGGTAAGGGACACGATTGCCAGCGATGAAATGCTGCACTGGAATGGAAAATGACAGGGCTGGAATCAGAGACACCTGCAATTAAAGCAAGGTTCTGCCACCAAGCTGTGTGACCTGGTCCAAGAGTTCAACAGCTAAGTAAAAAGAATTTAATTACTGCCCCCCAAATGAGCATGAAAATCAAAGGTACTTATGTACATACAACGTATACACAAAGCTAGGTGTAAGTTTGGGCCTCAAAAAAATCTACTCTGTAACAAGATGAAAAATTAAGGCTTAGAGAGGGTAAGATTTGTTCATGATCACAGAGTGACAAAACTGGAACCACGACCCAAATCTCTGTTTCTAATCCAATATTCTTTTCATCTGAATTCATTGATTTGGTAATTACAACACTGACCCTCCAACTGTATCAATCAGTACAATAGGGTACCAACTGTAGAAAATGTTCTCTGTCATTATTCCACACTGGTACTTCAAAAAGCCATAATTTGCTAGTACCACTTACAGTTTTATACTACCCAAGTTCAACATAGTTCTCCATATTAATAGCTTGTTTGGTGGGTTATAATTTTTTTCCCAGCCAACCTTCCCAGGAGTACAATATATTTTTATCAATTAAGAGAGGCTCATTTGCAAGTATACTTGGGGGAGGAAGAGACGCTTTCAATAACATCCAAAAGAATAAAAAATTCTTGTGCTTTCTCTATAATTTGTGTTTTAAATTCAAGTATGCTCCTGTCTTGTAGTAGTCTTAACATCCAAATAACAATCAGTAAAATACCTCTGCCAGTTTCAATTCATTGAAATAATGGAACTTTAAAGGGATGAACTATAGAGACAAGGGTTCTGTTTAGCAAAACACACTAAGACTCATTTAAAACTGATCCTACTTAAAGTCACTGGATTACGTAATCAATTCTACTTTTCTTTTATTCTGATTACTCTTGTGGCTGGAAGTTGGACACTTAGAAATCACAAAGCCAAAATGATTTTAGAGGGCCAGGCTAACTTCACCACCTTAAAGATGAGGAAAGTGATGCTGAAGGGGTGAATAATTTGCTCAAGCTCCCAGTAGCTCAACCAGACCTACTGTCCAAGTCTTAATCTGTCTGTGATCCTTCCATTTCACACAGCGCTGGGAGGAGCCTCTAATGTCCAACATCAGGAATGGGGCTTAAGAAGAAAAAGAAAATTTCTGAAGGGAAAGAAGCACTGGTTGAAGGTGATCTTGATGAACGAGGCGGAAAAATAATAAAGAGACAGAAATGAGGAATGTGGAACTGGAAAAAGAGATGAGGCTGGAATTGGTACTGCAATATCAAGACAGTCTACAGAAAAACATCTGTGTATCCGTCTTTAGTTCACATAACCTAAAATACAATAAAAATTTCAAAAAAAATTGTAAAGTTATTTTATCTTAAAAAAGGAAGAAAGAAACCACTAGATATAAATATACACATTTACTAGAATAGAAAATGTCTAGTACCTGCTGCCCTGGGAACTACTGTGAAAGTACGTGTTGGGCCCGGATCCTTTATTGACTGAGCCAGCGGCTGCGACTGCTCTAAATTTAAGGATCCTACAATTAGAGAAACATGTTATCCTGGGATATGAAAACCTTGGTTTGTGTGGTTAAGACGCAAGGTCCACACCAGGCCAATAAATGCGCATGAAAACATCACAGCTTGACTGCCCAGAAAACTAAACAAAGAAACGCCAATGGGGTCGACACCAATGTGGATCGATAGGCAACTAGGGAACAAAGCGTGGTCTCGGGTTCCAGGTCCGCTTCCCCGGCCGAGACCCCAACCCTCGGTCACCCGCTCCAGGGCTCATCAGCCGCGCTCGGAGCCTCTGGGGTTCTTGAGAGGAGGGGCGGCCGCGGAGCGGGCGGTCAGGAACCCCCAGACCCGGCTGCAGAGACCTGCTGCCCCGCGCCCGGCACTCAGCCTCCGCCCTCCGCCCGCGGGCCTAGCGCGGACGCTTCCCGCAGCTCCCGGGGGCCTCGCTACCGCTCAGCCCGACCCCGCGTGGACCCCGGCCTTTAACTCACCCCCGCCAGACAAGACATAGAACTGGAAGAGGAAGAGCAACACCCGGCAGAGGCGGCGCAGGGTCCGCAGCGGGACCGCCGCAGCCGCCATGTCGCCGGCGCGCGCACCTCCGGCCCGCGAGGCGGGACTAGGCAGAGGGGCGGGGCGCCGGCGCGCGCCGTAGGGGCGTGTGCAGGCGCGTCCCCGGGGAGCCCAGGGCGCAGGCGCGGGCCGGCTCCGCGTGGGTTCTGCAGAACCGCGCGGGCCGCCCTCCCCGTTGCTGGGGTGGACGTGGGGTGGCCGCGACCTGTGAGGTTGTTTGGTTTCCCAGGTTTCCCCACGGACGAGGCGCTCACTTCTCCTTCCATGGCTAGCGACCGGGAAGGGTCACCGGGACCGAAATTCACACCTGAAGTGGCTGCAATCAGAGGCGGGCAGGTTGGGGAAGTTGGCCATCATCTCTATGTGGATGGACATGTATGTTTAGAGGTTAAAAACTGCTCGGTACTCTGCGAAGGTGTTGATGACGTATTTGATTGCATACCGAAAAGGTACTTATTTGCAAATGAAGAAACTGTGGCACAAACCCAGTAGGGGAAGTGACACCCCACGCCAAGGTGTGACAGGCAGCCTCAAAGGACGCCACCCTTTCCTGCGTTGCTGATCTGATCAGTGCCCAGCTAGCATCTCTGTGTGGTCAGCTTTGGGTTCACCTTTAGCCAACTCTTTAAAGACACTCCAGAAAGTTCCTTTGAGATTGGGAGAGGGCAGTAAATATACCTGGCAAGTATTCAGGTCCAGAAGTACTGGGACAAGAACCCTGGGATGTGAAAGGGGGGTCCAAAGCATGGGCCCCTCCCTGGAGAAGGCCAGCCTTGGGGAGGGGAGCTGAACCCCTGGGCCTCTGGCTCCCTGTGTGCTCAGATGGCAGACTGCACCTATTTTTGTCTCAGCATACTTTCTCCTGTGTTGTTGACGTGCGTTCCTCCTTCCCACCCACCTGCCACAAGATTCTTTTGGGGGCCTTCTGACTCCCCACTCCTTCACTAGCAGTTCTGATAAATGAAAAGAATATACCGAATGGTGTCTGGCACACAATAAGACCTCAATAAATATTACCTTAAAAATTACATCACACAATTTGCACCTCTTAGTACTATACAGGTCTGATACATAATACAGTTTTGTTTACTAACTGTTCAGGATGCTAAATAATAAAGATGTTGAGAAGAGAGAGCATGTCTTAAATTTATTTTGAATTCCACAGCATCTAGCCATATAACACCCAATAAATACTTCTTGATTGGTAGCTAAATTCTCTACTGGCATAAAGCTGTTTCAATTCGGTTCTGAGCAGTAAGGCGTTCCTCTCAGTTAAAATCAGAAATCCATTTGAATTGTGAAACTGAATAAAGGGAACCTCATTTAAGATGGAGCCAGGAGGCCAGAAGGGGGAGCTCTCATGCCCTACCACTCCTAATGGACTACAGAATTGTACTCCAAGAGGCGCACCTTGCATTCCCAACAGGAAGAACCTCTACTTTATTACCCCAGCAAAAAGAAGAAAGATTTTCTCTTTGCCTGGGGACGGTCCAGCCAACGAGAAACTGTCACAACCCAGCCAATGAAAAGCTGCTACACTTCAACTCCCAGTTTACTCCAGTGTCCTTTTTGTTTATAACAGCCCTTCCAAACTCCCTCCTGCCCCCTTTATAAAAAAGCAGCCCCCTCTCCTTTGTTCTCCAGACTTGTCTATGGTTTTGTGATAGCTTACATGTCTCAAATTAAAATTATCTGCTATTCCCAAATGAATCCATTTTGGCTGGTAAAATAATGGACAGTTTTATTTTTAAGGTTAACAGAGTCTGTAAATCAGTAGAATGTCATCTCATGAAAAAAGTAATTTAACTCTAGGGGAGCAGCTTACTGTGGTATAAGCCCATAGCTGAAATACTGGAAACACTGTGTGTTGTCTTTTATTTAGGAATTTATTTTTATTTTTTTATTTTTTTAAGGATTTTATTTATTTATTTGAGACAGAGAGAATGAGAGAGAGAGAGCACATGAGAGGGGGGAGGGTCAGAGGGAGAAGCAGGCTCCTTGCTGAGCAGGGAGCCCGATGAGGGACTCGATCCAGGGACTCCAGGATCATGACCTGAGCCGAAGGCAGTCGCTTAACGAACTGAGCCACCCAGGCGCCCTAGGAATTTATTTTTTCTACAGATGAACAGTTGTCAATTAGAAGCATTAAAACAGCAACTCTTAACCTACACCGCAAACAACAGTAGATTCCACAATACTGTATTTGAGGTTCTGAGTCCTTTGTCAATAATCCAGTATTTAGTACTAGTCGCTTCTTTTGTGGCTGTTGGTTAATTAAAACAAATTAAGTGACGATTCAAATTTTGGAGATAACGTTTCAGTGTGAACTTTAGTAAAACAATCATAAAAATACCTGAGATGTATTGTCCTAGAAAATAAGATTTTCCCTTATATTTAAACAAGCTTTGCAGATTTTAATCTGAAGTCTATCTTTTGAAAACCACAATCTCAGCAATAACCTCTCCAAATCTTCATATCCTAGTATTTCCCTCTTTCAATAAATAACATTTCCCACTTAAGTCTTTCAAGGCATTTGGGAAATTAAAAATCTCCCAAGCTTGTCCTCGTATTCTCTTCAGACACATTAATGAACTAAACTTTTTATATCAGCTAATTATTGTCTCCTTTCTCACTGTGCCCATCAGTGAGTCAAAAGTTCTTAGAAGTACTAGCGATAAAGAAAAATGCATTTTTAGGGGTCAAAACAAGGTTACATAGAAGCAAGTACAAGGAAGAACTTCAAAAGTCTTCCTCAGCATTTAGTGTACGTGATTTCTTGAGATTCTTCAACTTATCAATGGCAGAAGTTACAGAAATCTCTCCATGAATTTTGTTGTCTCTTGTTCGAACATTTACAGCATTATTTGTCTTTTCCTTTTCTCCAACCACTGTGGAAAAGAAAGGGTAATAAACATATCTTAAATAAGTGATTTACTAAATATTAAGTCAATAGTCATATGACACATGTCTTGAGTTCTTCTTCAGTATTAATCACTAATTATTAATCTAATGACCATGAAGTCAGCCTCTGACAGTAAATTTCTTGAGAGAAGGAATGACTTCTAATCCCCTCTTCCTTATTGTCCACTTGCACAAACACATATTGTAGTCTTGGGGCACAAACTGGAGCAGGGAGAAAGGTCTCCCTGACTGCATATGCCATATGGCATATGGGTATGACAGACCCCCTGACTCCATATGGCAATATGGGTAGGCACCAGACCCATGCCCAACCAGACAATCAAAATTTTCTGGAAAGTAGGTAGAAAGTTTCTCTCTAGTGCCCCTTAGTGTGGGATGATGCAGCAATCTGCAGGCTTGTTTCTTGCCATGTGGAAGGAAGAAATTGGTCACCAGGTAAGGGGAATAAAGTAGATATTCAAGAGAAGCACAAAGAACCAGAGCAAAGTAGGAGCTAGAAATGAGGAGAAACAGTCCTGATAAGGGTTGAGCAGCTTGCTCCAGTTACTCTTCTAATACTCGTCTAATTTAATTCTACCTTCCATGTCAGGAGATACTCCATTACCCTTCCAATAAATTCCATCTTTGTCTAAGTCAATGTGAGAGTTCTGTCACCAGAAGGAGCCTGATTGAAACATCACACTATCTACTACACAGTCAAATACTTTCTATGACAAATTGCGGATAGGACAACCCTATGCATATTTATTTTACCTCCTACAGAAACATTCAACTTACTGGAGATAACAATATCATGCCTGGAGGCATCCAGGATCAGCTTCTCTTGATTTCTGAATCATTTTAAAGTCAAACTTTTAGATACCGCATCCAAGTACTCATATGTCTTAAGGACACTTTGTCACTTAAATTCTTTTCTTCTGATCACCTTAAATTCGGCATCTTTCCCACTGATTAATTTAATCCCAAAAATTAATAATAAATCAGAAAAGCAAGGGAGAATATTTGAGGCCTGTCACATGACTGAAACATAAACAGCATAATTCTACTGATGAAATCATTTTCACATTTTTTTCCTTGTTGGCTTGAGATATTAACTACTGCTAGTGATACTATCCCACAGGATTCACGTGAGGTTTTATAACTCTTATTCCAGCAAATAACAAAGAGTATTTAAGAACAACTAACCAGGAACACCATGGACTGTTCTTTGTGTACAGGTAATAAACTGTCATAATCACATAGTTATACCATATTCATGTAGTTACACCATTCACCACTCACATAGTTATACCATACTCATGTAGTTTATACTATATTCAGATAGACCAGTTTTTGGAATTAAAGTGAAAAAAAAACACAAGCATTTGAGAAAATATAAACTTAAGTTACCCAAAATAAAATTATACTGAGCCAGCTGCGCATTTCGTATTTTCTTATTTAATGTACAGCTATGATCTAAGTCAACGTCGGCCATGAACCCTTCTTCAAAAAATGCACTGGACACCTACAAGAAAATAAAACACTTTCATTATGACGATATTTATGGTAGCCAGCCTCTGAGATGACCCATAGGGTATTCACACCTTGTGTCGTCTCTGCCACATTGTACCAAGTGGCTCTATGTAACCACAGAGAAGGGCAGAAGTGATGGCATGTCACTTCTGAGATGAAGCTAGAAGACTATGGCTTCCACATCTTTAACATCACTCCCTCTGGGGAAACCAGCTGCCACGTTGGGAGGGATATTCAGGGAACCTCTGAAAAAGCACCCGGGGTGCAGAACTGAGGCCTCCAACAACGAGGTGAGTGAGCCCGCGGAAGGCAGCCCTGGCCAGCGGCACAACCAGAGGCTCCTGAGGGGCCCTGAGCCAGCAGCGCCCAGCCTCGCTGCTCCCAGATTCTGACTTGCAGAAACTGTGACATAATAAATGCTTGTGGTCCCAGGTTGTTGAGTTTTGGAGTTATCTGTTATACAGCAATAGACAAGTATTCTTCCTTAATAGAGCCATGTGGAAAAGAATAACTTAAGTATGAGATGTTTTAAAATCCCCATTTCTCAAAAACATTAAGAAATAAAATAGTCCTGATCCAGCTACACAGACGTGACTCAGATGTTACTCTCAATTACTGAAAATGTGGGTTGCTAAAGTAATGTATTAGTTATGCAATATTTTAAGGCACAAATAACATTCCAAGTCAATAACCTTCACAGATGACATGCCGAGATTATTATGTACTTTTCTATCTCTGATTTTACCTGAAGTGCGTATTTTTCACAAGTTGGCCCCACAGGGATGACCATTATCTGACGAGGAGAGAGCCAGAAAGGCCTGAAAAATATATAAAATATGTATTTTCAAAATCTAATGATGATTATGTATTATGTGATTTAAAACATAGCCAAAGATTTTTTTAAAGTAAGACTTCACAAGACAGCAGATTCAGCAGAGTGGTGTGGAAGTAAACCAAACCACATTGAGAGCTAAAAAGCAACAGGGTAGACAAAAGGGGAAGCTGGGAATTATGGGAGGAAAGGGAGAGAAGAACAGGTCAGCCACTGGGTCACACCACAGGGCAAGTGCATTCCTGGGTATTTACCCCAGAGAAAGGAAAACATGTTCACACAGAAACCTTCCCACTAATGTTCATAGCAGCTTTATTTATAACAGCCCCAAACTGGAAACACTCCAAATGTCCTTCAATGGATGAATGATCAAACTGGTGCATCCACACCATGGAACACTATCAGCAATAAAAGGGGACCGACCACTGAGACTTGAAACGAGTTGGATGGATCTCAGTGGAATTCCACCGAGTGATTAAAGCCAATCCCACACAGTTGCACACCGTGTGATTCCATTTATGTAACATTCTTGAAATGACAAAATTATGGAGATGGAGAACAGATGAGTGGCTGTCAGAGGAGGATGATGGGGGTGGGGTAGGAGATGTGTGACAATAAAATGGTAGCACGAGGAGTCCTCATAAGTAACAGAACTGTCCTCTATCTTAACTGATGGTGGGTACACAGGTGCTCAAATTTTATAGAACTCAACACACACATACACACAAGTGCATGTGAACTGGTGAGACCTAAATAAGGTTGGTGGATTGTATTAAAAATTTTCCGGTCATGATATTGTATAGAGTTCTGTAAGATGCTGCCATTGAGGAAAACTGAGTAAAGGGTATGCTGGACCTTTATCCATGATTTCTTACCACTACATGTGAATCTACAATTATCTCAAAATGAAATTTAAAAAAAAAAGATGGGAAGTTGGGTATAAGCAATGTTTAATGCGGGAAATATTTCTTCATCAGTACTTTGTCTGAAGGTGAAAGGAGATGCCGTGGGCACTACCTGGCGGCACCTTATGAACACTTAGAAATTTAGTCTTAAATTACAAAAGCAAAATAACACATATGATAAAAGTAATAATACGTATAATAAAACACGGGAATACAGTGGATAAAGTGAAAAGTAAGCATTTCCTTTTGAGTTCTGTCTTCACCCCATCCCCAGGGGAGCCACATTTTAACAATTTCTATTTTGAGCTCTTGGAGAGGTGTCCACCACAACTCTGGCAGGCGTCTGAACTCTGGATAAATGGATTGCACAGCCTGTGCCCTAAGTCTGCATGGTGAGGGACAGCCCATTGAGTGCACAGCACCATCTCCTGTCTCCCACTCCATCTCCTGATTCCACTAGTTCTTTTTAGTTTTTCTAGCACATTCACTGCCACCACTCTCGGGCGAGACACCACCATCTCTTACCTACATTAAACTATTTAAAACAGGATCAACCAGAAAGAAATGTCAACGTGTTAACTCATACTTACGTAGCATGCATGTTCTTTTGGTTTATCTGTAACTTTAACAGCTTGGACAACCCATGATACCTAAGTACATTTCTCTAAGATCACAAATCAAACTTCAGGGATGTACACAGACTCTAGCTACCCAGAACCTCTTAGAGACCCTCTGCTTGGGGAATTTCCCACCTTGTAGTGCCTGCTGAGAAATTTGCTTTCCCCAGCTGCCCTAGACATGTTCGAGTCCAGGCACGTGATCTGGCATGTACAAGCATGGTGCACGGATTTGGGACAGAGTAGCACCTGGGGGGAGGTACTACATGGAATCAATTCTGGCAGGGGTGGTGTGGAGACATAGAGCTCTGGGGGAGACCTGTGGGTCAACAATGGGAGCGCCCCAGGGTCAACAATGGGAGCTGCAGGGACTGTGCCCATCGACAGCAGCACAGAACTAAATGACAACTAAACTGTGTGAGCAGATCTCAGTCAATTTCTTCAAAATGAGATGGGAGACAAAGATGTCACACATGGTTGCTGGGCTGCAGCATTTCCACCTCCACTGGATGCACCATCACAAGATGGATCATCTGCCACCTGGTGCCTTGACTGCCAGTAAGGCCAGTTGCTTCTGGGGGCACAGTAATACTAGCAAATCCCACCATGTCAGCTCAGCACCTTCCTTCTTTTGCTAAAAAAAAAAAAAAAAAAAAAAAAATTACTTCCATGGTCAGAAGCATTATCGTGTTTCTGACCATTGAAGCCCAGTAAGTATTTACATGGTGCTGTTGACAGATGCATGGGAGGAAGGAAGAGCTAAGCAAATTCCAGAACTGATATCTTCTCCAGTGAGGACAAGTCACTGGCCCTTGCGTGATGAGAAGGACCCAGAAAGCTGACTGTTCCCCAGGATTATGGTTCCACAGGAGGGACCAGGACTGAACCCTACTGATGGCAGATTGAGGCCTCAGAAGAGGCATTGCCAGAAGGAACGTGGGGAGGCCCATGTTGTTGAGCCCGTATCCCCGAGTGGCCACTTTGTTCGTGAACCACGGAGCAGCCACTGGGGGAAGAATGAAGCTGATGGTAACCACAGAATGGGTCCTCCTGTATTTGAATCTTTAAAAACACCCAACAGTGAGGGTTTGGGGTGGGTGACATCACCGTCATGGCCCATTCTGAGTGATGATCCATGTTCCTCCCCCTCATATCTACTTGTCATCTATTTCCAATCTAATTACTTCTAGGTCTCTGACCTTGTGGCCAAAGCAGTCACCAGAGCCCAGGCATGGCTGTAACTCCATATGTCTGGCCATTTTTCCTTCCAAGGAAAGAGGACTATGAGATGTACTCAAATTCCTGCACTCGGGGGCATTTCCCTTCCACACTTCTCCCCATTAGGTTTGTGCCAAAGTATTTTTCAGAGCCATTTGTGAACCAGGTTTACGTGTTTTTCACCCCATGTTGATTGGGCACCCCCAGAAGGTGAACAACAAGGGTTGAAGGAGGGATGGCCATTCAGCAAGGGGTTGAACTGTACTCCCAGGGTCACCAGACGCAACCAGATCTTTAAAGGACTTGAAATAGGTGAAAAGATAACTCTTCAATTCTACTGCATTCCCCAAAAGGTAAATGATACAGTTTTAGGTTGTGCTGCTTTGTCTTCTTTGTTTTGGTGTCCTGACATGGCAGATTCAATAAGAATTAATTACTTGCTATTTGGATACTTGCTAGTTATAAGGCAAGAGCCACCAATTTTTTCGCAGTAATCCTATCTTGTTCAAAATGTTCAAAATGATAGACATACAGCTTTTCTTTTCCATATCACTTACCATTTCCCCCCATAGTTTTCTGAGAGGATGGCTATCATTCGTTCCACTGACCCCAAAATGGCTCGATGGATGATCACAGGGTTCCTCTTATCGTCTCCATCCTTACTAAAAAATGAAAATTATAGATTTATGTATTCTCTTAAGATTCAATAATAACTATCTTCTTGCCTTCTATTTAAAAGTTATTTTCCTGAACTAGGAAAAACAACAGATTCCTTATAAATCATCTTTAAGCATATAATGTGCTATGTATTAGAAATAATAATACAAACCAAGGGAAAATGAAATATGTAGGAAAAAGCCAGGTAATATTAGGACACTATTTCTACTATAAGTCTACTGATTATCTTTGATTCTAAACTATTGGCTGTGATCAGTTTACTAATATTGATGGGCAATCTTGCAAATTATAATTTTTAAAAAATTAACTTTATTTTGAACTATGGCTTACTTCACCAGTACTATGTTGAACAATTGTCAGACACTGAAGAAATAAAGAAAATGGATTTGTTTCTAAATTCTCATTTTCTCAGGGCACCTGAGTGGTGTAGTCGGTTGAGGGACTGACTCTTGGTTTCGGCTCAGTTGATGATCTCGGGGTGTTGGGATGGAGCCCCAGGTCAGGTACTGTACTCAGCGGGGAGCCTGCTTGAGATTCTCTCTCTCCCTGTCCTTCTGCTCCCCCCACCCCCACACTCTCTCTGTCTCTAAAATAAGTAAATCTTCAAAAATAGATTTTAAATTCTCATTTTCTCATAAACACTAAAGATGAATCATGGGATGAATTGTTTTGTGAGTTATAAAGATAGAAAATGAAATTTTAAAAAAAACTTGTACTGCTGTAATTAGTTAAGCTGAATGTCATTTTACATGTTTAATGATTGCTTATATTTCTAATTTTTCTTCAATTGCCTACTGTGCCTCTTGTCCATTGTCTATTGGGAATGCGGGAGTAATTAAATTTTTTTTTAAGATTTTATTTATTTATTTGAGACAGAGTGAGAGAGAGAAAGAGCACAAGAAGGGGGAGCGGGAGAGGGAGAAGCAGACTCCCTGCTGAGCAGGGAGCCCGATGCGGGACTCGATCCTGGGACTCCAGGATCATGACCTGAGCTGAAGGCAGTCGCTTAACCAACTGAGCCACCCAGGCGCCCGAGTAATTAATTTTTATACATATATGTGAAAAAGTGTCTATATATAGTATACACATACACACACACACACACACACACACATATATATATATACAGTAAACAAATATATGAAGACATATTAAGGAAATTAACTCCTTTTCTAATGTGGGAAATTGAAAATACTTCTTCCAAGCACATTTATTTACTTGTCCTTTGCCTGTTTTGGTACTATCTTTTCTATCATAAGTTTTTAATTTTGGACAAGTCAAGGCTGTCTTTCTCTCTCTCTCTTTTTAAATTTTTATTTATTTATGAGAGAGAGAGAAAGACAGCAAGAGAGAGCATGAGCAGAGGGGAGGGACACAGGGCGAGGGAGAAACAGACTTCCCACCAAACAGGGTGCCCCATGTGGGGCTCGATCCCAGTACCCCAAGATCATGACCTGAGCTGAAGGCAGATGCTTAACTAACAGCCACCCAGGCGCCCAAAGCTGTCTTTTTCTTTATGAATTTTAACAGTAATGTTATATAAAGAAAGAACTTTCTCCAACATAATAGAGATATTCAATATATTTTCTTCTACTACTTTGGATTTTTAAAAATTCCAGTGTAGTTAACATACAGTGTTATATTAGTTTCAGGCGTACAATATAGTGATTCAATAATTCCATATATTACTCAGTGCTCATAATGACAAGTGTACCCTTAATCCCCTTCACCTTTTCACCCATCCCCCCACCCACCACCCTTCTGGTAACCATCTGTTTGTTCTCTAATAATTAAGAGTCTGTTTTTTGGTTAGTCTCTTTTTCTTCCTTTGTTCATTTGTTTTGTTTCCACATATGAGTGAAATCATACGGTATTTGTCTTTCTCTGACTGGCTTATTTTGCTTAGCATTATACTCTCTGGCTATACCCAGGTTGTTGCAAACGGCAAGATCTCATCCCCTTTTATGGCTGAGTAATATTCCATTGTAATATATATAGCACATCTTCTTCATCCATTCATCTATTGATGGACAACTGGGCTGCTTCCATAGTTTGGCTATTGCAAGTAATTCTGCAATAAACATAGGGGTGCATATATCCTTTCAAATTAGTGTTTTTGTATTCTTTGGGTAAATACCCAGTAGCGTGCTTACTGGATCACAGGGTAGTCCTATTTTTAATTTTTTGAGGACCCTCCACGCTGTCTTCCAGAGTGGCTGCACCAGCTTGCATTCCTACCAACAGTGGAGGAGTGTCCCCTTTCTCTACATCCCCACCATTTGTTGTTGATTTTAGCCATTCTGACAGGTGTGAGGTGACACCTCATTGTGATTTTGATTTGCATTTCCCTGATGGTGAGTGATATTTAGCAACTTTTCATGTGTCTGTTGGCCATATGGACGGCTTCTTTGGAGAAATGTCTGTTCATGTCTGCCCATTTTTAATTGGATTATTTGTGGTTTTTTGTATTGAGTTGTATAAGTTCTTTATATATTTTGGATACTAACCCTTTATCAGATGGGTCATTTGCAAATATCTTCTCCCAGTCAGTAGGTTGTCTTTTAGTTTTGTTGATTGTTTCCTTCACTATGCAAAAACTTTTTATTTCGATGTAGTCCCAATAGTTTGTTTTTGCTTTTGTTTTCCTTGCCTCAGGAGATATATCTAGAAAGATGTTGTTATGGCCAATGTCAGAAAAACTACTGCCTGTGTTCTCTCCTAGGATTTTTATTGTTTCATGTCTCACATTTAGGTCCTTAAGTGATTTGGAGTTTATATTTCTGTATGGTGTAAGAAAGTGGTCCAATTTCATTCTTTTGCAGGTAGCTGTCCAGTTTTCTCAACACCATTTGTTGAAGACACTGTCCTTTTCCCATTGCATATCTTTGCCTCCTTTGTCAAAAATTAATTGACCATGTAATTGTGGGTTTATTTCTGGGATTTCTATTCTGTTCCACTGATCTGTGCGTCTATTTTTGTGCCAATACCATACTGTTTTGATTACTCCAGCTTTGTAATATAACCTAAAATCTGGATTTGTGATGCCTCCAGCTTTGTTTTTATTTTTCAAGATTGCTTTGGCTATTCAGTGTCTTTTGTGGTTCCATACAAATTTTAGGATTGTTTGTTCTAGCTCTGAAAAATGCTGGTGGTATTTTGATAGGGATTGCATTCAGTGTGCAGATTGCCTTGGGTAATATGGACATTTTAACATTTGTTCTTCCAATCCATGAGCATGATATGTCTTTCCATTTGTTTGTGTTGCCTTCAATTTCTTTCATCAATGTTTCATAGTTTTCAGAGCACAGGTGTTTCACCTTCTTTGTTAAGTTTATTCCTAGGTATTTTATTATTTTTGGTGTAACTATAAACGGGATTGTCTTCTTAATTTCTCTTTCTGCTGCTTCATTATTGATGTACAGAAAGGCAACAGATTTCTGTACATTGATATTGTATCCTGTGACCTTACTGAATTCATTTTTCAGTTCTAGTAATGTTTTGGTGGTCTTTAGGGTTTTTTCTAGGTAGTATCATGTCAGTACTACTTTAATGAATTTTTTAAAAATAGTTTATCCAGCTATAATTAATTTTTGTATCTAGTGTGCAATCTAGAATTTCACATTTTCCCTCCAAATGGACAGCCCAGCCAATTGTCCCAATGTCATTTATTGAACCCGCCCCCTCCCCACAGGTTTGAAATGCCTCATTTCCCATGTACTATATCCTCACATAAGTCTATATCTGGATGGTATTGCTTCATTCATATATAGCACTATTTTTTATTTGAAAAATTTAACATGTACAATTTGTGGTGAAGACTCTTTAAAACATTTATATCTACTTTTTTTTTTTTAAAGATTTTCTTTATTTGACAGAGAGAGAGAGATAGCGAGAGCAGGCACACAAGCAGGGAGAGTGGGTGAGGGAGAAGCAGGCTTCCTGTGGAGCAGGGAGCCCAATGGAGGGCTCGATCCCAGGACCCTGGGATCATGACCTGAGCCGAAGGCAGACACTTAACCTACTGAGCCACCCACCCTGAGACATCCCTATGTCTACTTTCAAGAATAATTTTTTAAAATTGTGTTAAGAAATACAGTATTACCAGTACTTTAAAAACCTCTCATGCACCCCTCCTCAGTCATATTCCCCTTCCTCCCATCATTGCTTTTCTTGGGGGTTTTACTACCACTGAGTTTCTAAGGAAACCAACAAGCAACACACACTGTGTAGCTGTGTAATGCTGTGGTGGGACCACCAGTGGTGAGGGAAGACTCCTTAAAGAAGAAGCCCTAACGAGTTTAGAATGAAGTAATAAACTCTTTGGTTTCCCTGAGACTTTACAGGAGCCCCTTCCACGGGAGTCAGCATGAGTCCAGGGGAACACAGGTTCACCACGGTCCAGGCACCTGGCAGCAGCTGGTGTGGACCAAGTTCAGGTCATCCCACAGTAGGGCAGTCAGGGAAGTGGCCATCGGTACTCTCTGCTTCTAAGATCTTCAGCAATCTCTAAATCTCAAGAGGTGGGGGCAGAGCAGAGTGCCTTGGGTTCTTCTCACAGTGTTTTGATTACAGATTTAGATGAGTATTTTTGGATATCTCTCCTATGAACCTTATTTCTTTGGTTTTGGGACTGTCTTGTTTTCTTAAAACAAAAGACGGCTCTGTTTGCTAATCTCTGTTCTTTTATTTTTAAAACATTTTATTAGAGAACATGAAACATATAGAAAAGTAAAGAGACTAGTATAATGAACTCCCACATAACCCTCTCTCAGCTTCACCCAAATGTCAACTCACAGCTAATTTTATTTGATCTGAATGCAACCCATTCCTGACACTATCCACTGCTCCCATTGTAAGCCTCATGAAAATGTTCCTGGTAATTGTTCCTAAAGTCCACTGGTCAAATTCCTTAAATAGACATGAAACTTTGATGACATGTACCTTACACTTAATAATTCCCTCCTTCCCTTCCAAAAAAAGATGGAAAAAACAAATTATGACTGTTAACTGTAATGAAGTGAGTTACCCCAAGATCTGTGCATAATTTTCTCAGAAACATAAATTTCACATTATTGCAATAAATGTTATATGCTATGCTTACAAATTTCTTACGAGAAATTTGTATCTAAAAATATTAGCTAGCTACTATTAAAATATACACATACAAGGCAAACAAACAAATAAAAACAGAGAAATCCATTCATTAGAGTCACTTCAAACATTAAAATTGGATATCATCATTGCCAATCATTTCTGCTAAGAGCCATTACAACCTGACTGCAGGCCAAATCCTATCTAGATCCCACAGAAAGCTCTGGGGTGGGGGTAGGTAGCTGAGTCCTGTCCTGCTCAGATACGAAGAAATAATTCATTCCATAAAATAATCAGTATGGTATACTCCTGAATGTTACATAACATTGTTTTTCTATAGGGAATGAAAGAGAAGCAGGATGATTCTTTCACAGGCCCCCAGGTACCAGAAATTTCTGTCCCATCATTTCTATCAAAAGAACTAAAATCAGGTCTAGCCTTAAGAAGGGCAAATAGTGACATAACCTATATGCACACATCTATACATTCAGATGAACATTAGAATTAATGCCAGCATCCCCAAAAATAATCCCAGTGGATTTTGTTGGCATTACATTAGATTTATAGATAAATCTGAAGAGAATTAATATCTTCCGAATATTGATTCTTCCCATTCCAAGAGTGTGGTATGAATTTTCATTTAAACAACTCTTTTTTCTTAAATTCCACATATGAGTGAGATTATATGATATTTGTCTTTCCCTGACTGACTTATTTCACTTAGCATAATACACTCTAGCTCCATCCACATCATTGCAAATGGCAGGATTTCATTCCTTTTGATGGCTGAATACAAGAAAGAAACAGACGAACATATGGGAAGGGGGAAAGAAAAAAAGGAAGAGAGGGAAACAAGCCATAAGTGACTCTTAATGACAGAAAACAAACTAAGGGTTGATGGAGGGAGGAGGGTGGGGGATGCGCTAGATGGGCGATAGGTATTAAGGAGGGCACTTGTCATGTTGAGCACTCTGTGTTGATGTAAGTGATGAATCACTGAATTCTACTCCTGAAACCAATACTGCACTGTATGTTAAATAACAAAATTTAAATTAAGAAAACCACACACACAAAATAAATAAACAATGCTTTTTTAATAGTTTTTGATAAAATTTTATGGCGTATATTCCATATAAATATTATACATTTATAATTCTTGTTAAGTTTACTCCTAGGTATTTTACTTCAGTACTGTTGCTTCTGAAATCTTTTTTCCCCACTGCATTTCCTAGCAGGTTATTGCTAATATATATGAAAGCAAATTGATTTCTGCATTTTGACCTTACTTAACTTTATCATTAGTTGCCATTTTTCTCCATTTGATTCCGGTAGATTTCAAGACATCTTAACATCTACAAGTAATAACAATTTTATCTTTTTACTTCAAATATTTGTACTCCCAGAACAATTCTAAGTAACAGTACAAACAGTAGGCATAATCCCCTTCTTTCCAAAAAAGTTGAGGTGTTCTTGTTATTTTCTAATAAATATTCTTTGTAATAGTAAGGAAATTTCTTTCATCTCACGTGTATGAAATGAGATTTCTCACATCTCACGTGAACTCGTGTTCATCTCACGAGTATGGATGTTAAATTTTGTTGATTGAATTTCAGCATTGTTGAATTTAATGAATGACAATAATATACTTTTTAATGCTGAACCAGCCCTGCTTTCTTAGAAAAAACCTTATTTGATCATGACGATGACCTTGATGCTCTTCTCTCCTTTTCCCTTCATATCTAAGCTATGAACAAATCACACTGGTTCTACCTTCAAAATATACCCAAAGTATCTCTTTAAAAAAAAATCTCTATTACTACCACCTTATTCTAACTGTCATCATCTCTTACCTGGCCTCCAGACCACTGCCTCCACTCTTGCTCTCCTACTCTGTTTTCTACCCAACACCTAGGATGGATGGATGGATGGATGGATGGATGGATGGATGGATGGATGGACTGATGGACTGATGGACAAATGGAAAGAGGAATGGATGATGGATGGACGGACTGATAGACAGATGAATAGAGGATGGAAATTGCCTTAGCTGATCTGCTTCTCCTCCGCATCCTCCTTGAATGCCCATTAATGCTCAAATTTTGTTGAACAAGTTGGGTCATTTCAGGATTAACAGAGTGCCATTACTCCTCATTCTTTTTGATCATTTTAGTAGGTTCCTGGGAAAAGATGGGTTTTGTAAACATGAACTTAAGATACCATCTTTCCTAAAAGGCCCAAATTTATTTTTGAAAGGTCTGTGCTTTCTCCCTCATTCTCCTAAGCATTTTTATTATTTTCATGTGCTGATGTAACGCTCAATATGTAACACTTCGACTACTCCTTCAGCTCTTTAACTTATAACTCTTAGTGTAGCTCTGTAACTAGGAATCAAAACACAAGATAAAGAATACAAAATAAAAGATTTTTTGAGGCTTGGACAGAAATTGAGATCAATCCATAAAATCATACTGGGAAAATGGTGGTTGTTCATTTATTATAAGAATTTTATTAGGGGGGTGCCTGGATGGCTCAGTTGTTAAGCGGCTGCCTTCCGCTCAGGTCATGGTCCCAGGGTCTGGGATCGAGCCCCACATCGGGCTCCCTGCTCGGCGGGAAGCCTGCTTCGCCTTCTCCCACTCCCCCTGCTTGTGTTCCCTCTCTATGTCTCTATCTGTCAAATAAATAAATAAAATCTTAAAAAAAAAAAGAATCTTTTTTTTTAAACATTTTGATGATCTTTTTTTTTTTTTTTTTAAGATTTTTTATTTATTTACGAGAGAGACAATGAGAGACAGAGAGTATGAGAGGGAGGAGGGTCAGAGGGAGAAGCAGACTCCCTGCCGAGCAGGGAGCCTGATGTGGGACTCGATCCCGGGACTCCAGGATCATGACCTGAGCCTAAGGCAGTCGCTCAACCAACTGAGCCACCCAGGCGCCCCCCCCCAAAAAAGAATCTTATTAGGAAGGGCTCTGGGTGGCTCAGCCAGTTAAGTGTCTGCCTTTGGCTCAGGTCATGATCCCAGGGTCCTGGGATCGAGTCCCACATCAGGCTCCCTTTTCAGTGGAGAGTCTGCTTCTCCTTCTGCCCCTCCCTCTCCCACTCATGCACACTCTCTCTCTCTCTTGCAAAAATAAATAAATAAAATCTTTTTTAAAAAAAGAATCTTATTAGGAAAATATTCTATTAAAATTATTGGATTTGAAACATGCCAATAATTTTTCCTTTTTTGTCTTTATTAATGTTGAATGAAAGACAACTCAGGGCACGTGGGTGGCTCAGTTGGTTAAGCGTCTGCCTTTGGTTCAGGTCATGATCCCAGGGTCCTGGGATCGAGTTCTGCATTGGGCTCCCTGTTCTGCAGGGAGCCTGCTTCTCCCTCTGCCTTTGCCTCTCTCTCTCTCTCTCTGTCTCTCATGAATAAACAAATAAAATCTTTAAAAAAAAAAAAGACAACTCAGCACATTATCTAATCAACACTATATCCAAAACTTAGACATGCTGGTAAGAGAAGAGTTTAAAGGGATGTTGTCATTTTGTCTAACTCAGATCAGGATGCTGGTTCCAGGCAAAATGGAGTAAGCATGCTCCATCCTAGTTCTCTCACTGAATACAAACATACACCCTGGAGAGAACGCATGGAACAGCCATCTGAGAACTCTGAAAAGTAAATGGTGCCAGGTGGATTGCTAAAGGAGACCAGAATTTGAAGTACCACCAAACCAGCAGTCAGTTTCCTGTAACTTTGTCTTCCAGTATTGTGTGGCCTGATGGTCTGGACTAAAAGGCAGCCCCAAACCAAGAAGTATGCACCGGAAGCAGCTTCAAGAGAAATCCTCATTTCCTGGTCAGGAGTCAGAACAAATAACTCCTAAATTTCAGAAAGAGTATGGGTTGAGGAAATCCTAGGGTTTCTTTTTCTCTTTTTTCTGTTCTCTTCTGTCCAGCCCCCAGGCATTCCCACAGAGGCAGGGACTAAACTGGCACTTAAAACTCTAAGAAATGGGATCCTTCTCTCTGACCAGAAGAGCTATGGTCCCACATGTCAGGGATGAATCACAGTTGCTTTTTTTTCTCTCTCTCTCCCACCTCCTGATGCTTGGTTTCTAGCACAGATACAGTCACAGAAAGAGCATGGAGAAGAGGGGGAGCTAAAGCCCCAGCTTTCTGGCCATAGGACTGTAAAAAGGTACCCTAGGGAATCAAAAGTGCCAGGGAAATCAGAGACAGGGAGGGCAATAGAGCTATCCCATAAAGCAGTGTATGAACTCACCCGGCCTCACCTCTGAACTGCAAATGCATAGGTCTGACCCTGAATAGCACACACCAGGCTTGAGAACTGAACCGTGTATGGGACTTGGCCACTAGGTGGCACACACACAGGACACATCTGAATAGCACTACCAAGGCTTTGAAAATTGAACTCACATTGGAACCACAGCCCACAGAAGGCATGTTGGAAATTAAGGCCTGAACTTAATTAACCCTTCAAATCGACTGCTAAAAAAAAAAAAAAAAAAAAAAGAAATCAACAATCTCTATGATTTAAACAAACCCAGCATCTCCTAATATTCAAACTGTCTGGGATGCAATCCAAAGCTACATGGCATATCAATCATCAGGTAAATCTCAATAGGTAAGGGGAAAAGACAACAGATTCCAACAGTGAGATGACAAAGATGGTGGAATTACTGAAGACTATAAAACAGCTATTATAAGCATACTCCAAGTGAAGGTGAACACACTTGAAAGGACTAGAAAGATAAAAGTCTTAGAAAAGAAACTGTGAAACTAAAAAAATACAATGATGGGAATGAACAAAATTCACTAGATGGACATGGCAGCAAAGGCGATGACAGAAAAGAATCAGTGAATTTAAAGATTAAAGGTAAAGGTAAAAGGATAGGAAAACCCCAAACAAGCAAAAGGAAGAAAATAATAAAGAGCAGGTATCAATTAAATTAAAAACATAATAGAGAAAAATCAATGAAATTAAGTCAGTTCTTTGAAAAGGTCAGTAAAATTGATGAAGCTCTAGAAAAATTGACAAAGAAGAGAACAAAGATAGATATATTATGAATGAAAGAAGATATCACTACAGTCTCACAGAAATTAAAAGCATAATATGTGTAATATTATGAACACTCTGCATATAAATTCAACAACTTAAATGAATCAATCCCTTGAAAAGCACAAACTATCTCAATTTAACCAAAAAGAAATAGGTAACATAAACATCTTCTATCTCAATGAAAATGAACTCATAATTAAAAACCTTCCCAAAGAAAACCTCCAGCAGTGGTTTGGTATATATATATACCATTAAAACCATGGATAGTTTTAATGGTATATTCTACCAAACATTTGAAAAAGAAATAACCAATTCTACATAATATCTTCCAGAAAATAAAAGACAGTGGACTACTTCCTAATTCATTTTGTGAGGCCGGCATTACTCAAATACCAAAACCAGTGAAAGATAGTGCAAGAAAAGAAAACCACAGACCAATATCCCATATGAACATACATGCAAACTATTAGGAGCTCAAATCCAGTAATATATAAAAACAATACACCATGAGCAAGTGGAATTTATTCCAGCAATGCAAAGCTGGTTCAACATTCTAAATCAATGTAATCCACCATATGAATGAGCTAAAAAAGAAAAGGCACACATCAATTGATCCAGAAAAGGAATTTGACAAAATTCAAAATCAATTTTGGGGGTGCCTGGGTGGCCCAGTCAGTTAAGTGTCTGTCTTTGGCTCAGGTCATGATCCCAGGATCCTGGGATCAAGACCAATATTGGGTTTCCTGCTCAGTGGGGAGCCTGCTTCTCCCTCTCCCTCTAACACTTACCCTGCTTGTGTTCTCTCTCTCTCTCAAATAAATAAATAAAATCTTTTTTAAAAATCCACTTATGATAAAAACTCTCAGAAAACTAAGAGTAGAGGAAAACTCCCTTAATTTGATAAAGAGCACCTACGAAGTCCTACACCTAACAATTGTACTTGAAGGTGAAACAACTACATGCTTTTCCTCCTAAGATTGGGAAGAAGGTGAGCATCTCCACCCTCATCCCTCTATTCAACCTAGAGCTGAAAGTTCTAGCCAATGCCGTGAGGCAAGAGAAGGCAATAAAAAGCATACAGATGAGAAAGGAAGGGTAAAACAGTCTCTATTTGCAGATGGCATGACTGTCTACATAAATCCCAAGAATTCTACCCAAAAAAATAAAAATAAAAAACAAAAACAAACAAAAAAAACCCTGCCCAAACTCCTAGAATATGTAAGTTCACCAAACAAGATCAATATACAAAAATCAGCTGTATTTCCCAATGAACACACAGGTGCCAAAATTAAGAATACAATACACCATCTACAACTGCTCCACTCAAATGAAATACTTAGGTATAAATCTATTAAGACATGTATAGGACTTGTATGCTGAAATCTATAAAAACTGATGAAAGAAATCAAAGAAGTTCATAGATTGAAAGATTCAATACAGTTAAGTCACTTCTACCCTAAACTAATCTTTAGATTTAATGCAATTCCAATCAAAATTCTCACTAGGGTTTTTTGTTTGTTTTGGTTCTTGTTGTTGTTTTTTTTAATAGATCTATTGAAAGCAAAAGAGTTGGAAAACCCAAAACAACTCTGAAAAAGAATAAAAGATTCACATTATCTAATTTTAAAACAATATCAAGCTACAGTAATTGAATCAGTATGGTATTAATAAAGGGATAATCAATGAATCAGTGGAACAGAATTGAAAATCTAAAAATAGGACCACACAAATGTGTCCGGTTGATTTTTGACAAAGGCCCAAAGGCAAGTCAGTGGAGAAAGAACAGTTTTTACAAAAATGGTGTTAGAACAATTAGACATCTAGATGCAAACAATGAACTGTGACTTAAACATCACATCATACACAAACACAAGCTCAAAGTGGATCTTAGATCCAAAGGTAAAACCTAATATTAGAATACTTTTAAAATAAATCATAAAGGAAAACCTTGTGCTTAGGCAAAGGTTTGTGCTTAGGCAAAGTGTTTATAGACATGATGCCAAAAGCATGATCCACAAAAGAAAAAATTTACAAATTAGAATTCATTGAAATTAAAAACTCAAGATTGAAGGGAGAGTTAAGACTTTCACTGTAAAAAATGAAAAAACAACAGCTATAGATAAGGAGAAACTGTTTGCAAATCACGTATCTATCAAAGGGCTTGAATTATATAAAGAACTCTCAAACTCAACAGTAAGAAAACAACCCAATTTAAAAATGAGCAAAAGACTTGAACAGACACTTAATCAAAGAGAATATATGAATGGCATATAAATATATGAAAAGATGTTAACATCATTAGCTACTAAAGAAATACAAAATTAAACCAAGGGAAAATACTACTACACCCCTATTAGAATGGCTTAAAAAAAAGAAAAAAAGAAAGAAACAAATCCTGAGAAAACCAAGGGCTGGCAAGAATACAGAACACCTGGAATTCTCATATATTGCTAGTGAGAATACAAAATGGCACAGCCACTCTGGAAAATAGTGTGTCAGTTTCTTAAAAGTTAAACACACACTTACCATATGCCCCATTCCTAGGTCTATACCCCAGAGAAATGAAAACTTACATTCACTCAAAAGCCTATACATTAGTGTTTATAGCAGCTCTACTCATAATCACCCAAAACTGGAAATGAACCAAATGCCTTTTTATGAGTGATTGGAAAAACAAATTGTGGTGCATCCATATAACAGCATACTAGTCAGCAATAAAAGGAATAAATTACTGATACATGCAAAAGCATGGATGAATCTCTAAGACATTATGCTGAGTGAAAAAAGCCAGTCTCAAAACGTTTATACTATATCATTCCATATATATATAGCATTCTGTAAAAGGCAAAATTATAGGGACGGACAACATATTCATGATTGCTAAGGGCAAGGGATGGGAGGAGAATATGATGACAGGTGAGCAGCACAGGAGTTTGCTGGAATGATGGAATCATAATTTGGTGGTGGCACACAACTCCATATGGGTGTGAAAATTCATAGAACTGTACACACACATACATACACCACACACATATGAAACTTTACTGTATATTAAGAATTATTTTTTTAAAAAGCTGTTGGTGTGCAGTGACAAAATTGCCTTTTTACTCTGCTCTCCCTGGCAAATACCTCACCCTCAAGATACAGACCCAATGTTCACTCTTTATAAAGTCATCCCTCCTCACATCAGGGAGTTAGCAGCTTTGATTGTTTTAAAGTACTTTGTTCATATCTCTAATCTTATACTTACTTATCTTCCTTCCCCCACTAGATCATGTCCTCAGAAAATTCTCGTTGATCCCCAAATACATTATAAGCAGGTACATAAATATATGAGTATATTGGGAACTGGGGACAGGAAGATAGTGGTGAAGTAAGAGGACCTTAGGCTTGCCTCATCCCATGAATACAGCTAGCTAACTATCAAATCATCCTAAATACCCCAGAAATCAAAAACATTCAACTGAAGACTGAAAGAACAAACTCCACAACTAAAGGGAGAGAAGAAGACACATCAAAGAAGGTAGAAAGTGCAGAGACATGGTTTAGGGGAGAAAAGGATCCTAGCTGCTGTGGTGTGGAGGGAGCCATGGTCATGTTGAAAGGCAAGAGAGAGACGAGCACACGGGGGAACACACAAGGAAAATGTTTCCCCATAGCCATTGGCTTAGAAAATAGAGGGACTGAATTTCATGAGTTCTTGCAACTAGTGGGGCTTTAAGCCTAGAATTTTAGAATCAGCAGGCTTGGCTGGGATAGAGCCTAGAGGGCACTGCCTTAGTCCTAGAGAGAAGGCAGGCAAACAACCCGGGGGGCAGACAGCATGGAAAAAGCAATCTGAAGAGTACCTGGGGCACACAGTGGGGAGAATATTTGCTCTTCTTGGAGTGAGTCCCTGAGAGGAAGCATTCATGGACAGGCCTCTCCAGGAACAAAGGAGCTAGCCAGCGTCATTTCCCTCCCCCAGCCTTCAGGAAAAACAGAGCCACCTTTGGGAAGCAGCGCAGTGTGGACGCTGGCTGCCTAACTTGCTCACACCAAATCCCACCTCCCCACCCCCGCACTCCAATGGAACTGCCCTTCTCGGTCACACTTACCTCAGTCCCAGTGCAGTGGGTCTCTCCCCCAGAAGACTACAAACCCCTGCCCACAACACATCTCCCAATCAGAGAGTTCTATAGGGCCTCAGTTCTAGTGGAGGTGATGACATGTCTCATTTCAGAAGCAGACCAGAGCACCCCTAGTTAAAACTCACCACACTCAGCCCAGGGACCAAACACTGCCCACATCAGGCAAGGAGAGCCTCTGCAGATGACCAGCTTGAAGGAAAGAGCAGCCAGAACACAAGAGCAGAGCACACAGCACACAATGGAGACACTCCCTAAAGTGCCAGGCCTGGGCACTATAAGACCTCTTCTTCATAAGGCCATTACCTTCAGGAGTAGAAGACATAACTAGATTTTCTAACACACAGAAGCAGGCAGAGATGTAGACAAAATGAGACGACAGAGGAACTTATATCAAATGAATGAACAAGATAAGGCCACGACCAGAGATCTAAGTGAAACAGATGTAAGTAACATGCCTAATGAGAATTTAAAGTAATGATCATAATGATACTCACTGGAATTGAGAAAAGAAAGGAAGACATCAGTGAGATCCTTACCACAGAGATAAGAATTAAAAAAGAATCACACAGAGATGAAGTATGTAATAAACGAGATTAAGAAAACACTTGATGCAAAGAACAGCAGGCTGGAAGAGGTAGAGGAACGAATTAATGACCTATAAGACAAAGTAATATAAAGTAATTAAGCTGAACAAAAGTGACAAAGAATTATGCAAAACAACAATAGGCTTGGGGTTCTCAGTGACTCCATCAAATGTAACAACATTCATATTATAGGAGTCCCAGAAGAGAGAGAAAAGAGGGCAAAAACTGTATTTGAGAAAATCATAGCTGAAAACTACCCTAATCTGGGGAAGGAAACAGGTATCCAGATCTAGGAGGCACAGAGAACTCCCATCAAAATCAACAAAAGCAGGCCCACATCAAGATATATTGCAATTAAATTTGCAAAGTATAGTGATAAAGAAAAAATCTTAAAAAGAGCAAGACAAAAGAAGTTAGTAACTCACCAGAGAAAACCCATAAGGCTAGCAGAAGATTTTTCAACAGAAACTTTGCAAGCCAGAGGATAGTGACATGATACACTGAAAGGGCTAAATGGGAAAAATCTGCAGCAAAGAATACTCTATCCAGCAAGACTATCATTCAGAATAGAAGGAGAGATAAAAAGTTTCACAAACAAGAACTGAAGGAGTTCGTGACCACTAAACCAGCCCTGCAAGAAATATTAAAGGGGGCTCTCTGAGTGGAAAATAGAGACCAAAAGTGACAGTATAAAGGTAGGAAACACAAACGTTGTAAAAATGAATATTTCTGTAAAAAATCAGTCAAAGAATTCACCAAAAAAGGATGTAAAATACAATAATGTACACCTAAAACATGGGGAGGAGAGGAGAAGAATGGGTTCAAACTTAAACAACCATCAACTTAATACAGACTGCTATATGCAGAAAAGGTTATATACAAACCTAATGGTAACCATAAATCAAAAACCACTAATAAACATGCAAAGAATAAAGACAAAGAAATCCAAATATATCACTAAACAAAATCAGCAAAACATGAAAGACGAAAGGATCAGAGAAAATCTCCAGAAACAACCACAAAACAAGTAATAAAATGGCAATAAATACATATCTATCAATAATTACTTTGAATGTAAATGGACTAAATGTTCCAATCAAAAGACACAGGGTGTCAGAATGGATTAAAAAAAAAAGAACCATCAAATGCTGTCTACAAGAGACTCATTTTAGACCTAAAAGCATCTGCAGATTGAAAGTGAGAGAATGAAGAAACATTTAGCATGCAAATAGATGTTAAAAGAAAGCCAGGATAACAATCAATACTTACACTGGACAAACTAGACTTTAAAACAAGACCGTAACAAGGGGCAAAGAAGGACACTATATAATCATAAAGGGGACAGTCCAACAAGAAGATATAACAATTGTAAATAGTTATGCACCCAACATAGGAGCACCCAAATATGTAAAATAATTAATAACAAACATAAAGGAACTCATTGATAATAACACAATAATATTATGGAACTTTAACACTCCACTTACATCAATGTATGGACATCTAAGCAGAAGAAGGAAACAATAGCTTTGAATGACACACTGTACCAAATGGACTTAAGAGATATATTCAGAACATTCCATCCTAAAACAGCAGAATACACATTCTTTTCAAGCGCACATGGAACATTCTCCAGGACAGATTACATATTAGGCCACAAAACAGGCCTCAACAAATTTAAGGAGATCGAAGTCATACCATGCACCTTTTTTTTTTTTTTAAAGATTTTATTTATTTATTTGAAGAGAGAGACACAGCGAGAGAGGGAACACAAGCAGGGGGAGTGGGAGAGGGAGAAGCAGGCTTCCCGCCGAGCAGGGAGCCCGATGCGGGGCTCGATCCCAGGACCCTGGGATCATGACCTGAGCCGAAGGCAGACGCTTAACGACTGAGCCACCCAGGCGCCCCTACCATGCACCTTTTCTGATCACAATGCTATGGAACTAGAACTCAACTATAAGAAAAAATCTGGAAAGACCACAAATACATGGAAGTTGAATAATAAGCTACTGAAAAATAAATGGACCAACCAGGAAATAAAAGAAGAAATTGAAAAATACATGGAAACAAATGTAAACACAGGGGTCCAAAACCTTTGGGATGCAATGAAGTGGTCCTAAGAGGGATGTTTACAGTAATACAGTACTACCTAAAGAAGCAAGAAAAATCTCAAATGAACAACCTAACCTTATACTTAACAGAGCTGGAAAAAGAAAAACAAACGAAACCTAAAGCCAGCAGAAGGAATGAAATAATAAAGATTAGAGCAGAAATAAATGATATAGAAACTAAAACAACAGAACAGATCAATGAAACCAGGAGCTGATTTTTTGAAAAAATTAATAAAATTAATAAACCTCTAGTCAGATTTATCAAAAAGAGAAAGGACCCAAATAAGTAAAAGCACAGATGAGAGAGGAGAAATATCAACCAACACCACAGAAATACAACAAATTATAAGAGAATATTATGAAAAACTACATGCCAACAAGTTGGACAACCTTGAAGAAATGCATAAATTTCTAGAAACATATGTTTCTATTTCTAAATTACCAAAACTGAAACAGGAAGAAATAGAAAACTTGAGCAGATTGATAACCAGCAAAGAAATGGAATCAGTAATGAAAAACTCCCAACAAACACAAGTCCAGTACTAGATGGCTTCACAGCGAATTCTACCAAACTTTAATTTAAAGAGTTAATACCTATTCTTCTCAAACTATTCCAAAAAATATAAAAGGAAGGAAAAATTCCCAATTCATTCCATGAGGCCAGCAAAACTCTGAGAACAGACCCAGATAAGACACCACAAAAAAAGAGAACTACAGGCTAATGTCTCTGGTGAACATAGATGCAAAAATCCTCAACAAAATATTCGCAAACTGAGTCCAACAATACATTAAAAAACCATTCACCACGATCAAGTGGGATTTATTCCTGAGTTGCAAGAGTGGTTCAATATTTGCAAATCAATCAACATGATACATCGCATTAATGAAAAGATATGAACCATATGATCATTTCAATAGATACAGAAAAAGCATTTTACAAAGAACAACACCCATTCATGATAAAAACCCTCAACAAAGTAGGTTTAGAGGAAACATCATAAAGGCCATATATGAAAAACCCACAGCTAATATCATCCTCAATGGGGGAAAAACTGAGAGTGTTTCCTCTACCGTCAGGAACAAGACAGGGATGTCCACTCTCACCACTTTTATTCAACATTGTACTGGAAGTCCTAGCCATAGCAATCACACAACAAAAAGAAATAAAAGGCATCCAAATTAGCAAGGAAGAAGTAAAACTTTCATAATTTGCAGATCACATGATACACTATATAGAAAATCCCAAAGACTCCACCAAAAAACTGCTAGAACTAATACATGAATTCAGCAAAGTCACAGGATATAAAGGCAATGTACAGAAATCTGTTGCATTTCTATACACTAATAATGAAACAGCAGAAAAAGAAATTAAGGAATCAATCCCATTTACAACTGAATCAAAAACAATAAGATACCCAAGAACGAACCTAACCAAAGAAGTGAAAGACCTGTACTCTGAAAACCATAAAACACTGATGAAAGAAATTAAAGATGACAAAAAGAAATGGAAAGACATTCCATGCTCATGGATTGGAAGAACAAATATTGTTAAAATGTCCATACTACCCAAAGCAATCTGCACATTTAATGCAATCCATATCAAAATAGCAACAGCATTTTTCATAGCTAGAACAAACAATCCTAAAATTTGTATGGAACCCCAAAAGATCCCAAATAGCCAAAGCAGTCTTGAAAAAGAAATGTAAAGGTGGAGGCACCACAATTCTGGATTTCAAGTTATATTACAAAGCTGGAGTAATCAAAACAGTATGGTACTGGCACAAAATCAGACACATAGATCAATAGAAAAGAACTGAAAATCCTGAAATGAACCTACAATTATATGGTTAATTAATCTTCAAGAAAGCAGGAAATAACATCCAATGGGGAAACGACAGTCTCTTCAACAAATGGTGTTGGGAAAACTGGACAGCTATATGCAAAAAAATGAAACTGGACCACTTTCTTACACTATATACAAAAATAAATTCAAAATGGATTAAAGACCTACATGTGAGACCTGAAACCATAAAAATCCTAGAAGAGAACACAGGCAGTAACTTTGACAATGGCCATAGCAACTTCTTTCTAGATATGTCTTTTGAGGCAAGGGAAACAAAAGCAAAAATAAACTATTGGACTAAATCAAAATAAAAAGCTTCTGCACAGTGAAGGAAACAAAACTAAAAGGCAACCTACTGAATGGGAGAATATTTACAAATGACATATCTAATAAAGGGTTAGCCTCCAAAATACATAAAGAACTATACAAATCAACACACAATAAAATAAGTAATCCAATTAAAAAATGGGCAGAAGACATGAATAGACATTTTTCCAAGGAAGGCATCCAGGTGGCCAACAGTCACATGAAAAGATGCTCAACATCACTCACCATCAAGGAAATGCTAATCAAAACTACAATGAAATCAAATGCAAATCAAAACTACCTCACACCTATCAGAATGGCTAAATCAACAAGAAACAACAGGTACTGGAGAGGATATGAAGAAAGAGGAACCGTCTAGTACTGCTGGTGGGAATGCAAACCGGTACCGCTGCTGTAGAAAACAGTATGGAGGTTCCTCAGAAAGTTAAAAATAGAACTACACTATGATACAGCAATTGCACTACTAGGTATTTACCCAAAGAATACAAAAATAGTAATTCAAAGGGGTACATGCACCCTGATGTTTACAGCAACATTATCTACAATAGCCAAACTGTGGAAACAGCCCAAGTGTCCACTGATCAACGAATGGATAAAGAAGTAGTACAGGGGTGCCTGGGTGGCTCAGTTGGTTAAATGTCTGCCTTTGGCTCAGGTCATGATCCCAGGGTCCTGGAATCAAGCCCATGTCAGGCTCCCTGTTCAGTGGGGAGTCTGCTTCTCCCTCTGTCCCTCTCCCTTCTTGTGTTCTCGCTCTCTCTCTCTCAAATAAAAATGTTTTTAAAAGTGGTGTATATATCCACAATGGAATATTACTCATCCATAAAAAAGAATGAAATCTTGCCATTTGCAACAACATGGATGGAGCCAGAGAGTATTATGCTAAGCGAAATAAGTCAGTCAGAGAGAGACATTCATATGTGGAACTCAATCCTATGTGAAATTTAAGAAACAAAACTAACAAAGTGGGGGGGAGGGGGAAGAAAGAGAGACAAACCAAGAAACAGAGTC
>NW_023270464.1:8843488-8972526 GCF_011800145.1 Mirounga leonina | reverse complement strand
TGGGTAAGGTCAAGGGGAAGGGCCTTGCCACTGTCTCTTGCTTTTCTATACCTCTGTACATGTAGCTAGGGAGGGGTGTCCTTTATGATTTATAGTGGGTGGGAGCAGGAGGCCCACTTTGATCTTCAGCCTAAGCCACATAAATTCTTTAATTTTAGACTGTAGTGAAAACCCTCAGAACTGCTGGTGATTGGGTATAAGTATTAATATAAGTGTCTTTGAGTCTTCTGGGTATTTCCTATGGATATAGCTTCCTTGGGAAGCACCTGGGCATTCCTAAGTCCCTGGCCAGAATACTGCCATACCAGCATCCAAAGTCCTGTCATCACCTCAATATATCGGTGCCCATGAGGGGGTTGACATTTGGGAATAAACTGCTAACAGGGAAGTCAAAGCAGTGGTGGTGGCTGGGGTCCAAAGCCAGAGTCATCAAGAAAGCTAACTCATGGGGTCCTGGCAGGATTTTCTAGGATCTCAGTTAGAGTGCGTCAGGTGCTGGTCTTGGCTGACATCCCAGGAGGCTCCCTCATGGGCCTGACCTTCCTAGAGCAGCTTGCATTCTACCTAGGACTGGAGAAGGCCACCACCACAGATTCATTTCACAGGTTGGGAGGCTAGCCTCTGCCTTACTCTGCTTCTGCAAGATACTGGAATATATTCTCAGAGAAAATGAGGACCTGCTGCAGGAGGGAACTAAGTGACAGGGAGAATTTAGGGGGCTCCCAGGGAATTAAAAAGCCAAAAAAGGGCCAGTTTGGGGGGAAAAAGCATAAAGTAGAGGGCACTGATCCTCACTGGGCCTCTGAGGACACAGTAATCAGACGGCCTAATAGGGACAGCCAAAGCTAAGAAAGCTTTCAGTTTATGCAAGGTATGGGAGGAAGTGTATGTCTGAGGGGAGACTGAACCACTGTAATTCACATCTGTGGACACTGCCTGCACCCTGGTAGAGGAGAAATCAAGATCTCCTTTTCTCCCCTACTGGCTGGCTATCCTTCTTTTCCAGGTAAACCAAATCTCTGGCTCCCAATAGCACTGTGGGCCTATGCTGTGGTACAGGCTGGGCTCTAAACATATCAATTTGCTTGGAATTTTGTGGGTGTGGGCTTGGAATGTTCTTAGGGATCTCAATGGCTCACTGGAATGCTGGAAAAGTGGGATGCAGGAGAGATTTGGAGAGGGTTATTCCGGCTCCAAGGAGCAGGTGGATTTACATAGATTCCAGGGGCAGAGGCCAGTTCAGGTCTGCTGAAGCAGCAGCTCAGACTCCCTTCACATTTGTCTGAGTGGGAACCCCATAGCTGAGCTTAGGTTAAATTAAAAAATTGGACATATAGAACATTAACCTATTTCTTTTGGATTTTAATTTTCACAAGAAAAAGTAGATTTTCTTTAGGTCACAGATTTCGTGAGGAAACTTAATAGAAAACAGGACTCACATCATTCAAATCTAGGGTATTTTTTGCTCCTGACATTTTGGTTATTTGGACAAGCTGTCATCTGATGGTTACACTGCATAGCTCTCCAGTGAGTTCTGCTGGGTTCCATAACTACACACAATCTGAGATAAGAAATAAGGTAATGGTGAACTGATGACCCAGGAACAATGTGGCCTTGGAGCTGACTTAACTACTGTCTCTTTCAAACCATTTCAGAGACATCTGAAGACAAAAAAAAATATATTCATCTCACTGATTCCCAGATCAGGGGTAGACATCATGGGAGAAATTCCCCCAGAGTGGAAGGATTCCCGTCTTCTAAAGGAACAATCAGTGAGCTAAAAGAGAGCAAAATGTTGGTGGGACAGCCCAGCCCATTCTCCCCGTGCCAGGCCCACACCTGGTCCACCCACTTTTTGGCCCCCTGAACGCCATGTATCGAGTGATAATAATGATAATACTACTACTATTAATAATGCCAACACGTAACATTTACTGAACACTTACATATGCCTGGCACTATGACAAATTCCTCACATAAATTATTCCACTTAAGCCCACCATAACCTTAGGTGTTATCAACATCATCGTCATCATCATCATCATTTCAGACCTTAATGCTTATTCTATAATTCACTCATGGAGCTAACCTTTTTGAAAATAGGCAAAACATGTTCCAGAGTCAAGCTCTGTGCCCTCTTTTCCTCTTCCTACCTCCATGTGGCTAGGCAGGGGCAGGCTGTCTAATTTGACTGTCTTCCTCTATGCAACAGATACGGAAGAAGGTGCATTTAGGATGGGCATGGGACAGTGGGGAAGAGAAGGCCCTAATTAGATCTCAAGCCTAAACCGCTTCTACCCAGTCTCTGCCTGCCTCAGTACCGAACAGAAAACTAACACTATCAATATAGTGTTCCTCTGATTCTTAGTTCCTTAATGATCTATATGATCATCGTCTGTGAGTATTCTATGAAAAGGTGGATCAACAGGCAGGTCAGGGTTTAGGCATTCCTGGGGTGTCTGGCCATAATACCATCCTCATTTCAAATAAAAACTGTCACAGGAAATGTACTGTATTCTTTTCATGTTTAGTAAGAAGGAAAAAAAGAGAGAGAGAGAGAAGCATCATGAGCTCCTTAATCTTGTTCTCCAAAGCTGAGATGTGACATATGAGTCTCTAGGTGCCTCTAGATAGAGGATAGCACTAGGGGCAGAGGCCAGATCAGGTCTGCTGAAGCAGCAGCCCAGACTCGGAGAGGATTCAAGCATCGGGTGTGTGCGTCTACATCTATGAATCACACTAAGCTGGCTCAACAGGCAACAGTTTACAATAAGCTGAATACACACCAAGAGTGCCTGCAAATCAGAGGATTCCTTTAAAAACTTAGGAAATTGGTTATTAGTGACTGAGACTGAAAGAGTATAAATAAAAACCTGATATAAACTTTAAACTATTTGAAACAAATATATTGTTACTATCACTGTTACGAAGAAAACTATACAACCACATTCTATAATCTGTGTATTTATCCCATAACTTCCAATTTAAACCTTTCTATTGCAAAGCATGGCATCCTCCTCATGCAAAGTAACTACAGTCACTCGGGTGGTTTCCACACTCACAGAAAGGAAGGTGTGCACTTTGTCTCCCCCTACCTTTTCAGCTTCATCCCATATCTCAACCTCTCCTAGGAAGTTTTTAGGTCTTGTTGACAAATTTAATTGAAAGGAGAAGCCAAATGTTGAGTAAACAGATTGCAAAAACTGCAAACAGCCGTTTATTTCTTCTTCAATCTGACATGAGAGCAAAAGAAATATTCTAAATTAGAGAGTTAACACCAAATTAAATTAAATTAAGAAATAAAGTATGGTTTGGAGGAGCAAGATGGCGGAGGAGCAGGAAACCTAAATTTCGTCTGGTGCCAGGAATTCAGCTAGATAGGGATCAAACCATTCTGAACACCTACAAACTCAACAGGAGATCAAAAAAAAAGAATAGCAGCAACTCTGAACAGAAAAGCAACCACTTTCTGGAAGGTAGGATGTGCGGAGAAGTGAATCTGAGGCGATATTCGGGAAGATAGACGGCGGGGGAGGGGGCCTCCGTCAGCCGCTTCTGGCAAGTGATAGAGCCGCGGAGCACAAAATCAGAACTTTTAGAAGTCAGCTCCGCTGAGGGACGTCGCTCCAGTGGCTAAGTGGGGGGTGGAACCCCCTCAGGGACAGTGTGGTCTCAGGACCCTCGGGGTCACAGAAAGAACAGGGGTGCCTGAGTGCAGCAGAGCTCCCAGGTGTTGGAGCAGGGAAGCTGGCTGCAGAGATGGAGCCGAGGAGTGGGCCCTCAGCTCGGGCAGGGTTGCCATAAACCATGATCCACGGCATAGTCAGGCCACTGCTCCTCCAGCAGGGACCCAACAAGCGGCAGATCCGGGAGACTCCCCTTCCTCCCCCAGAAGTAGCGGCACGGAAGCACACCACAGGGATCTGCTGGTTTTAGAGACTCCATGCGGGGTCGTGAGCCAGAGATAGAAACGCTTGGTCACAGGCCAGGTGAGCACGGAGCGTGGCCGGAGACCGGGGAGACAGGAGTGATTGACTGCTTTTCTCTGTGGGCGCACTGAGGAGCGGGGCCCCGAGTTCTCGGCTCCTCTGGCTCCTCCGGGGAGGAGATTGGGAGGCCACCATTTTCACTCTCATCCTCCAAAGCTGTACGGAAAGCTTGCAGGGAACAAGCTCCCGAGAGCAAACCCAAGCAGATTACTTAGCCTGGACCAGCAAGGGCGGGGCAATTCTGCCTCCGGCAAAGACATTTGGGAACCACGGCAACAGGCCCCTCCCCAGAAGATCAGCAAAAACAGCCAGCCAAGACCAAGTTTACCGATCAATGAGAACAGCAGAACTCCAGCGCTAGGGGAATACTGCACATAGAATTCATGGCTTTTTTCCCATGATCCTTTAGTCTTTCAAAGTTATTTTTTTTTTAACTTTCTTTTTCTTTTTTTCTTGAATTTTTCTTTTTCCCTTTTTCAACCAACATTTTATCAATCCTTTTTTAAAAAATCTTTTTTTTATTTTTCATTTTTAGTCATATTCTATCCCTTCATAGTAGTTAACCTTATTTTTGGTATATATATATATATGTAAGTTATTCTCTCTATAAAATTTTGGAATACAGTTTCCTCTAACAGACCAAAATATGCCCTAAGTCTCTAGTGTATGGCTTTGTTCTAGTCTCCTGCCTGATCACATTTTTTTTTAATCCTCTTCTTTCTTTTTTCAACCAACTTCTTATCAATTCCTTTTATAAAATATTTTATAATTTTCATCTTTACAGTCATATTCCATCCCTTCATCGTATTAACCCTTATTTTTGTACATATGTAAGTTTTTCTTTCTTTAAAAATTTGGGAGGCACTTTCTTCTAACAGACCAAAATGCATCCAAAATCTAGTGTGTGGCACTGATCTATGCACCACCCTGATCATATTTGATCATATTCTGTTTTTTTGTTTGTTTGTTTTTTATCTTTTTTTCTTTCTTTCTTCTTTCTTTCCCTTTCTTTCCCCTGGTTTCAGGTCTCTTCTGATTTGTTTAGTGTATATTTTTCTGGGGATGTTGTTACCCTGTTAGCATTTTGTTCTCTCATTCATCTATTCTCCTCTGCACAAAATTACAAGACGGAAAAAATCACCTCAAAAAAAAAAAAAGAACAAGAGGCAGTACCGACTGCCAGGGACCTCATCAATACGGACATTAGTAAGATGTCGGAACTAGAGTTCAGAATGATAATTTTAAAGGTACCAGCTGGGCTTGAAAAAAGCATGGAAGATATTAGAGAAACCCTTTCTGGAGAAATAAAAGAACTAAAATCTAACCAAGTTGAAATCAAAAAGGCTATTAATGAGGTGTAATAAAAAATGGAGGCTCTAACTGCTAGGATAAATGAGGCAGAACAGAGAATTAGTAATATAGAAGACCAAATAATGGAAAATCAAGAAGCTGAGAAAAAGAGAGACAAACAACTACTGGATCAAGAGGGCAGAATTCGAGAGGTTAAGTGATACCGTAAGATGAAACATTAGAATAATTGGGATCCCAGAAGAAGAAGAAAGAGAGAGAGGGGCAGAAGGTATATTGGAGCAAATTATAGCAGAGAACTTCCCTAATTTGGGGAAGGAAACAGGCATCAAAATCCAGGAGGCACAGAGAACCCCCTCAAAATCAATAAAAATAGGTCAACACCCTGATATCTAATAGTAAAACTTATGAGTCTCAGAGACAAAGAGAAAATTCTGAGGGCAGCTCGGGAGAAGAGATCTGTAACCTACAATGGTAGAAACATTAGACTGACAACAGACCTATCCAGAGACTTGGCAGGCCAGAAAGGACTGACATGATATATTCAGAGCACTAAATGAGAAAAATATGCAGCCAAGAATACTATATCCAGCTAGGCTGTCATTCAAAATGGAAGGAGAGATAAAAAGCTTCCAGGACAAACAAAAACTAAAGGAATTTGCAAACACGAAACCAGCCCTACAAGAAATATTGAAAGGGGTCCTCTAAGCAAAGAGAGAGCCTAAAAGTAACGTAGACCAGAAAGGAACAGAGACAATATACAGTAACAGTCACCTTACAGGCAATAAAATGGCATTAAATTAATATCCTTCAATAGTTACCCTGAATGTAAATGGGCTCAATGCCCCAATCAAAAGACACAGGCTATTAGACTGGATAACAAAACAAGACCCATTGATATGCTGTCCGCAAGAGACTCATTTTAGACCCAAAGACACCCCCAGATTGAAAGTGTGGGGGTGGAAAACCATTTACCATGCTAATGGACACCAAAGAAAGCTGGGACGGCAATCCTTGTATCAGACAAATTAGATTTTAACCCAAAGACTGTAATAAGAGATGAGGAAGGACACTGTATCCTACTTAAAGGGTCTATCCAACAAGAAGATCTAACAGTTGTAAATATCTATGCCCCTAACATGGGAGCAGCCAATTATATAAGCCAATTAATAACAGAAGCAAAGAAACACATTGACACCAATACAATAATAGTAGGGGACTTTAACACCCCCCTCACTGAAATGGACAGATCATGTAAGCAAAAGATCAACAAGGAAATAAAGACTTTAAATGACACACTGGACCAAATGAACTTCACAGATATATTCAGAACATTCCATCCCAAAGCAACAGAATACACATTCTTCCCTAGTGCCCACGGAACATTCTCCAGAATAGATCACATCCTAGGTCATAAATCACATCTCAACCAGTACCAAAAGATTGGAATCATTCCCTGCATATTTTCAGACGACAATGCTTTGAAACTAGAACTCAATCACAAGAGGAAAGTTGGAAAGAACTCAAATACATGGAGGCTAAAGAGCATCCTACTAAAGAATGAATGGGTCAACCAGGAAATTAAAGAAGAATCAAAAAAATTCATGGAAAACAAATGAAAATGAAAACAACTGTTCAAAATCTTTGGGATGGAGCGAAGGCAGTCCTAAGAGGAAAGTATATAGCAATACAAGCCTTTCTCAAGAAACAAGAAAAGTCTCAAATACACAACCTAACCCTGCACCTAAAGGAGCTGCAGAAAGAACAGCAAACAAAGCCTAAACCCAGCAGGAGAAGAGAAATCATAAAGATCAGAGCAGAAATCAATGAAATAGAAACCAAAAGAACAGTAGAACAGATCAATGAAATAAGGAGCGGGTTCTTTGAAAGAATTAACAAGATTGATAAACCCCTGGCCAGACTTATCAAAAAAAAAAAAAAAGAGAGAAAGGACCCAAATCAACAAAATCATGAATGAAAGAGGAGAGATCACAACCAACACCAGAGAAATACAAACAATTACAAGAACACATTAGGAGCAACTCTATGCCAGCAAATTAGATAATCTGGAAGAAATGGATGCATTCCTAGAGATGTATCAACTACCAAAACTGAACCAGGAAGAAATAGAACACCTGAACAGACCTATAACCACTAAAGAAATTGAAGCAGTCATCAAAAATCTCCCAATAAACAAAAGCCCAGAGCCAGATGGCTTCCCAGGGGAATTCTACCAAACATTTCAAGAAGAATTAATACCTATTCTTCTGAAACTGTTCCAAAAAATAGAAATGGAAGGAAAACTTCCAAACTCGTTTTATGAGGCCACCATTACCTTGATCCCTAAACCAAAGACCCCATCCAAAAGGAGAATTACAGACCAATATCCTTGATGA
Source organism: Mirounga leonina (assembly GCF_011800145.1). Classification (NCBI taxonomy): domain Eukaryota; kingdom Metazoa; phylum Chordata; class Mammalia; order Carnivora; family Phocidae; genus Mirounga; species Mirounga leonina. The sequence goes on along the minus strand of NW_023270464.1, from coordinate 8,964,833 downwards.
ACATGGATGCAAAAATTCTTACCAAAATACTAGCAATAGGATCCAACAGTACATTAAAAGGATTATTCACCACGACCAAGTGGGATTTATCCCTGGACTGCAAGGTTGGTTCAACATCTGCAAATCAATCAATGTGATACAATACATTAATAAAAGAAAAAATAAGAACCAAATGATCCTCTCAATAGATGCAGAAAAAGCATTTGACAAAGTACAGCATCCTTTCTTGACCAAAACTCTTCAGAGTATAGGGACAGAAGGTACATACCTCAATATCATAAAAGCCATCTACGAAAAACCCACAGCGAATATCATTCTCAATGGGGAAAACTGAGAGCTTTCTCCCTAAGGTCAGGAATGCGGCAGGGATGTCCACTATCACCACTGCTATTCAACATAGTATTAGAAGTTCTAGACACAGCAATCAGACAACAAAAAGAAATAAAAGACATTCGAATCGGCAAAGAAGAAGTCAAACTCTCACTCTTTGCAGATGATATGATACTTTATGTGGAAAACCCAAAAGACTCTACCCCAAAACTGCCAGAACTCATACAGAATTCCAGTGAAGTGGCAGGATATAAAATCAATGCACAGAAATCAGTGGCATTCCTATACACCAACAACAAGACAGAAGAAAGAGAAATTAAGGAGTCGATCCCATTTACAGTTGCACCCAAAACCATAAGATACCTAGGAATAAATCTAACCAAAGAGGTAAAGAATCTGTACTCAGAAAACTGTAAAATATTCATGAAAGAAATTGAGGAAGACACAAAGAAATGGAAAAATGTTCCATGCTCATGGATTGGAAGAACAAATATTGTGAAGATGTCAATGCTACCTAGAGCAATCTACACATTCAATGCAATCCCTATCAAAATACCATCCACTTTTTTCAAAGAAATGGAACAAAGAATCCAAAAATTTGTATGGAACCAGAAAAGACCCCAAATAGCCAGAGGAATGCTGAAAAAGAAAAGCAGAGCTGGTGGCATCACAATTCCGGACTTCAAGCTCTATTACAAATAGATTTTTTTTTTTTTTTAATACGTGTTGTGTCTCCATTTTGGGGAAGGTGAGATCTTGATTTTGAGATCTTGATTGCCATCTGTGGTGTTCTTAAGATGACATCAAGCTCTATTACAGAGCTGGAATCATCAAGACAGTCTGGTACTGGCACAAAAACAGACACATAGGTCAATGGAACAGAACAGAGAGCCCAGAAATGGACCCTCAACTCTATGGTCAACTCATCTTTGACAAAGCAGGAAAGAATGTCCAATGGAAAAAAGAGCATCTCTTCAACAAATGGTGTTGGGAAAATTGGACAGCCACATGCAGAAGAATGAAACTGGACCATTTCCTTACACCACACACAAAAATAGACTCCAAATGGATGAAAGACCTCAATGTGAGACAGGTGTCCATCAAAATCCTAAAGGAGAACACAGGCAGCAACCTCTTCGATCTCAGCCACAGCAACTTCTTCCTAGAAACATCGCCAAAGGCAAGGGAAGCAAGGGCAAAAATGAACTATTGGGACTTCATCAAGATAAAAAGCTTTTGCACAGCAAAAGAAACAGTCAACAAAACCAAAAGACAACCGACAGAATAGGAGAAGATATTTGCAAATGACATATCAGATAAAGGGCTAGTATCCAAAATCTATAAACCACTTATTAAACTCAACACCCAAAGAACAAATGATCCAATCAAGAAATGGGCAGAAGACATGAACAGACATTTTTCCAAAGAAGACATCCAAATGGCCAACAGACACATGAAAAAGTGCTCAACATCGCTTGGCATCAGGGAAATCCAAATCAAAACCTCAATGAGATACCACCTCACACCAGTCAGAATGGCTAAGATTAACAAGTCAGGAAACGACAGATGTCGGCGGGGATGTGGAGAAAGGGGAACCCTCCTACACTGTTGGTGGGAATGCAAGCTGGTGCAGCCACTCTGGAAAACAGTATGGAGGTTCCTCAAAAAGTTGAAAATAGAGCTACCATACGATCCAGCAACTGCACTACTGGGTATTTACCCCAAAGATACAAATGTAGGGATCCGAAGGGGTATATGCACCCCGATGTTTATAGCAGCCATGTCCACAATAGCCAAACTATGGGAAAGCCAAGATGTCCATCGACAGATGAATGGATAAAGAAATGTGGTATATATATATATACACACACACACACAATGGAATATTAGGCAGCCATCAAAAGGAATGAAATCTTGCCATTTGCAATGATGTGGATGGAACTGAAGGGTATTATGCTGAGCGAAATAAGTCAATCAGAGAAAGACATGTATCATATGACCTCACTGATATGAGGAATTCTTAATCTCAGGAACCAAACTGAGAGTTGCTGGAGTGGTGGGGGTGGGAGGGATGGGGTGGCTGGGTGACAGACACTGGGGAGGGTATGTGCTATGGTGAGTGCTGTGAATTGTGTAAGACTGTTGAATCACAGGGGCGCATGGGTGGCTCAGTCGTTAAGCATCTGCCTTTGGCTCAGGTCATGATCCCAGGGTCCTGGGATTGAGCCCCGCATCGGGCTCCCTGCTCTGCAGGAAGCCTGCTTCTCCCTCTCCCACTCCTCCTGCTTGTGTTCCCCCTCTCACTGTGTCTCTTCCTGTCAAATAAATAAAATCTTTAAAGAAAAAAAAAAAAGACTGTTGAATCACAGACCTGTACCTCTGAAACAAATAATACATTGTATGCTTAAAAAAAAAAAAAAGAAGATAGCAGGAAGGTAAAAATGAAGGGGGGAATCGGAGGGGAGACGAACCATGAGAGACTGTGGACTCTGAGAAACAAACTGAGGGTTCTAGAGGGGAGGGGGGTGGGGGGATGGGTTGGCCTGGTGATGGGTATTAAAGAGGGCACGTACTGAATGGAGCACTGGGTGTTATATGCAAACAATGAATCATGGAACACTACATCAAAAACTAGTGATGTAATATATGGTAATTAACATAAAAAAAATAAAGTATGTTTTTACTACATAGTCGATGACACTGTTTTGGTTGTTCCTCCACTACTTACCCAAATATTCAGGGAATGCCCACGACATGCCAGGTGTGAGCAGGCTACCAGCAGCTCTCAGGTGTAGGGGGTGGACCAAGAAGCAGGCAAGGCTACCTCACCAGGAGCAGTGCTACACAATAGGGGGAAGCGCGGCTGTCCACAGGAAGTGATAGCCAAGCTGCAGCCAGAGGGTAAGAGTTCTCCGTGGAAAGCTAGGGCACAGCTTTTGAAGCAGAGGAAATACTGAGAGTATGGACCCAGAGGACAGAGGAGCAGGCTAGGGCAGGGGAGCCACAGGAAGCTGCCATGGGGCCGAGCTGTGTATGACAAGGAAGAGGGCACAGAAGGGTGGCAGGTGATCAGGCTAGAGGCAGGCAGGGGACAGGGAAAAATGAAGGGTCTTCAAAGCTAGTATAATGTCTGTACTTTTTAGCCTGAGAGCAATGGGAAACCAATGAAGGGTTCTTCAGCAAGAGACTAACACAGTCCAATCTGTTCCTTTCAAGTACGGGAAATGGATTGGTAAGACTAGAAGGCAGGCCCATTGGGAAGCTGGTAGAGTCATTTAGGAGTGAGGTGATGGTGGTTTGAACCAGAAAGAAGTAGCTGGAATGCAAGGAATTTGTGCTGGATACTGGAAATCCAGTAATGAACAAAATTATTCAGGAATGGATAATACATTTAGGAAGAGCTTTCAATAAGGCTTGTGATTTACTGGACATGAGCAGTGAAGAGTAACAGGCACCTGGACCCCTGGCCTGGGCACTGGAGAGGATGTTGGTGCATCCCCTGAAAAAGTGAACAGGGAAGGCAGAGGCAGTGGTGTGGGAGGCAGAAACAGACAGGTCTACCAGGCCCTGTGAGGTTGAGATCTGGAGCTCAGGAAGGAGAGCTGAGATGCAGATGAGACTGGCAGCTGAGCCTAGAACATAAGTGAGGTTCCCAGAGAGTGCAGCGAGATCAGAGCTAGGGGCTGTGAGGGCGGGGGAAAGGAGGGCACCTTTAAATGCAAACAGAACAGGGCTAACAAAACTAGAGCCCTTCAGGAAGGGGAGGGGGACAGGCAAGGATCTGCATTCTGTCACCATGGATCAGTTTGACTTTTTCAGGATTTTTATCTGTGGGATCATGCAGCACATGCTCTATTTTTGGCTGGCTTTTTTCACTCAGCATAATTATTTTGAGATAAACCCATGTTATATGTGTCCCAATAGACCATTCCTTCCTATTGTTGAATAGTTTTCCATTGAATGGATGTACCACAGTTACTTTTTACATCTATCTGTTATTGGGCTTTAGGGTTGTTTCTGTATTTTGGCTATTTCAAATAAAACTGCAATGAACGTTTGTGTTCAAGTCTTTGTATGGACGTGTGCTTTCTTTTTCTCTTGGGGAAAAAAAAAGGAGTAAGATGACTGGGTCATATGGTAGGTGTGTGTTTAAGTTTTTAAGAAACTGCCCAAATGTTTTTGAAAGTGACCATACCATTTTATATTCCCACGAATGGGCCTGTCATATGGTGGATTATTACACTGACAGATTTCTGACACTGAATCAGCCTCATATCCCTGAAGGCTAAACCTCAATTGCTAATGATGTGTAATTATTTTAATATATTGTTGAATTTTATTTGCTAATATTATGTTAAGGACTTTTGCATCTGTATCCATGTGGGATACTGGTCTGTAGTTCTGTCTGGTTTTAGTATCAGTTAATACTAGCTTCATAAAATGAACTAGGAAGTGTTCTCTTCTATTTCAGAACAGAGTGTATAGAATTGGTACTAATTCTTTAAATGTTCAATAGAATTCTTCAGTGAAAAAAATCTGAACCTGGAGTTTTCTTTTTGGGGAGTTTTTAAATTACATATTCATTTCCTTAATAGTGATAGGGCTTTTCAAATGATCTATTTCCTATCAGGTGATTGTGGTAGTTTGTGCTTTTCAAGGGATTAGTACATTTCAACTAAGTTATCAAACTAATTCATGGACAGTTGTTCATTATATTCATTTTTTATGCTTCTGGTGATTTCAAGGTCTTTAGGGATATCCCCTATTGATTCCTGATACTGGTTAATTTGTGTCTTCCCAACTTTTTTCTTTGTTAGTCTTGAAGGAAGTTGCCAATTTCTTAATCTTTTCAAAGAACCAGTTTTTTGTCTCATTAATTTTTTCCATTATTTTTCTGTCTTCAATTTCATTGATTTCTGTTCTGGTCTTTACTGCTTCCTTCCTTGTTATTTTGGGTTTATTTTACCCTTCTTTTTTTCTAGGTCTTGAGGTGGGAGCCTAGATATTGATTTGAGACTTTTCTTCTTTTATAATATATGCATTTAGTGTTATCTGTTTACTTTTTAGCACTGCTTTTGCTGTGCCCCATACATTTTGATATATTTCCATTTTAGCCATCTACATTTAACATATGTTAGGATTTGTTTGTCTTTTTTGTTGTTTTTATTGTTTCCTTCTTGTACTGTCATATTATTCATTTCTGTTTTCTTTTTCCTGCCTTCCTAATTCCTAAATTGGCTTAATTTAATATTTTTTAGAATTCCATTTTACCTATTTTTAAGCATATAGCTATGTATCTTTTTTTCAGTGGTTTCTCTACGTATTGCATAACAGCCTACTGATGTCATCATTTTGCCAGTTCAAGTATAGAAACCTTACCTCCTTTACTCGATTTATAGTATAATTTTCTTACACATTTCCTCTTACATATGCTCAGAACCATATCAGACAGTGTTATAATTTTTGCTTCAACCATCAAGCATAATTCAGAAAACTTAAAAGGAAAAGGAAATTCTGTTTCACTTTTACAATTTTTCCTTCTTCCTTCTTCATGTTCCAAGACTCTTTATCATTTCCTTTCTGTTTAGAGAACTTCCAATAGCCATTATTTTAAGGTAGCCTTAATGTCTTGATTTACCCTTCATCCCTGAAGAATATTTCTTCTGTATATAGAATTCTGAATTGACAGTTCTTTCAGCATTTGAAAAGTGTTGTTCACTTCATTCTGACATCCATGTTTTTTGATGAGAAATCTCTTGTGCAAACAAAACAAAACAAAACATCTTTTCTTAAAGATAATGTTGATTTCTTTCTCACTGCTTTCAAAAATTTTCTTTGTCATTAGTTTTCAGAAGTTTGGTTATGCTTTATCTTGGTGGGGATTTCTTTGGCCCTATCCTTTTTAGAGTTTTCTCAGCTTCTTGAATCTGTAGGCTTAGGTCTTTTGCCAAATTTGGCAAGTTTTCAGCCATATGTCTTTGAGTACTTTTCACCTCCACCCTTATTCCCTTCTTCCAGAACTCTGGTGACATAAATATTAGACATTCTGTTTTAGTCCCATCGGTCTCTGAAGTTGTGTTCATTATTCTTTGTCTCTTTTCTCTTTGTTGTTCAAACTGGGTCATTTCTACTGTTGCCTTGAAGTTCACTGATTCTTTTCTTTGCCCCCTCCATTCTACTCATGAATCCATCCACTATTTTATTTCAGTTGTTTTATTTTTCAGTTCTAAGATTTCCATTTGATTCTTTTTTATAACTTTTATTTCTTTAAAAAAAAAAAAAACTTATTTGAGAGAGAGAAAGAGAGCAGGGGAAGGGGTAGAGGGAGGGAAACCTCAAGCAGGCTCCACACCCAGCATGTGAGGTGGAGGCTCGATCCCAGGATCCCGAGATCATGACCTGAGCCAGAACCAAGAGTTGGCCACTTAAACTGAGCCACCCAGGCACCCCTCTTTTATTTATTTCCTGAGATTTTCTATTTCTTTCTTGAGGCTATTTTTTCACTTGTTTTCAAGTGTATTTGTAATTGCTTGGTAAGACATTCTTATGATGGCTTCTTTAAAATCTTAGTCAGATAATGCAATATCCTTGTCATCTCCACATTAGTGTAGATTGTCCTTTTTCATTAAGTTGAGATTTTCCTAATTCTTGGCATGAATGACTTTTGATTTATAAAATTTAAAATTTGGGTAGTATAAGACCTTTAATTTTATTTAAACCTCTGTTTTAGCTGACTCCCATAGACTCTGCTCCAACAGGGAGGGTGAAGTACTTCCTGGTTACTGCAAAGTAGGAATAGATGGTCTAGGTTTTCTACTGAGGACCCATGAAAGAAGTAGGAACCCCTCATTACTGATGGTGACAGTGGGATTTATGGCTCCCCACTAGGTTTCCTCTGATAACACGTTCAGAATGCATACTCTGCTGTTACTGGTTGAAGTGTTCTATGAGTGTCAATTAGGTCAAATCATTTGATGGCATACTATTTCATGGCAATTTTTATTTGAACTGACATGAAAACCTGAAAAAGTAAGCTCTCACTTCTAGGCAATATTGAAAAACAAACAAACAAAAACCAAAATTCTACCAAGTCCCTTAAAATATCCCACTTAATGTATTTAAGTTAATAAAACTGGAAGAAACTTGATAGAAAAAGATAATAAATTTCATGACAAGAAATTACTGATCTATTACCAAATTAGAGGATCAAAAATATTAGAGCTGAAGGAGACCTCAGAGATGAGAACAGACATCTTATTTTATAGTGACTCTGAAACTAAGAGATGTGTCCAACGCAACACACTGAATTTATGTCAACCATGCTTCACCCTGTATTACTGTTTACCTGCTCTACTGTGCAGAAGATATGGGCATCATCCTGCTGGAAGCGCCTAACTCGAGTCAAACCACTTAAAGTTCCTGATAATTCATTCCTATGAAGAACTCCAAAATCAGCGAATCTGATAGGCATTTCCCTCCATGATCGTGGACGATGAGCAAACATTAGACTAGAAAAGATGCAACAACACACAGCTTTTACTTAGCACAGAAAAGATTAAGTAATTATCTAAATGTTAATAAGTTACAGCTAAAATTCCTCAAGGACACCTGGATGGCTTAGTTGGTTAAGCATCCAACTCTTGATCTCAGCTCAGGTCGTGATCTCAGGGTCGTGAGACTGAGCCCCAACATCGGGGCTTAAGATTCTCTCGCCCTCTCCCTCTGCCCCTCCCTGTGCTCACTCTCCCTCAAAAAAAAAAAAAAAAACTTCTAGGAATTTTTGAACCTTGAATTTATATCACTGCAGCACTCTGAGAAAGAACCCTGTCTGTTATCTCTTCCAGAAATTCTGTTCCTTATTCTTTTTCACCCAGGGAATTTCCACTTACTGTGTACAATTCATTTCAAAGGCTACTTCTTAAGTGAAGGCCCCCTGGACACTTCCCTAGATGGGGCTAGGCAGTCTCTCCTCAGGCTCTGAGATCACCTGGAACATGCCACTAACTTGACACTGAACTTACTTTTTCAAAACTGATTGTCTACATATCTGCTTCTGTCTCACTCTGCTCATGAGCTCCCTAAGGAAATGGACGGTGTCTTAATCACCTCTGCATTCCTAGCACCAAGAGCCATAAGCGCTCAAGTTTTCCCTGTTGAATAAAAGACCTCTCTTCCGGGGGAGGGGGGGACCACTCCTGGCTCTCACCTTCTGTTTAAAAAGAGAGCAAACAGAATGTTTACACACCAGTTTTCACAAAATTAAAGTATATATTTTTTTACATGCTGTCATCGTAAAGTTGAATTTCTTTTAGTCTTTAATGTAAAGGGCAAAAAGTTTTCTTCAGTTTGTTTTGAGGTTTTATAGTTACCTTCTAAGGCCAATTTACTTGAAACTATGTATGCTGATGATATAAAACCACAACACTTGGGAAATTTTTTGGTGGATACTCATGTCTGTTCACAACCTATTGTGAAATATGCTTGTCTTACAAGGTTGAATTTGCATACCAGCTTTATGATAATTACATTCTTTCAAAGAATCTAAGACAACACTGTAAGATGTAGCACTATATTATGTACCACTAGAAAGGAAATAACCATTAAGTTATGACATAATGCTAAGATGCCCCCGATAATATGATGCATTCTGATTTCAGGGATGTTGAAATGGGAGTGGGTGGGAAGTTATCTTAGAATCAATGAAATCCAGGGGCGCCTGGGTGGCTCAGTCGTTAAGTGTCTGCCTTCGGCTCAGGTCATGATCCCAGGGTCCTGGGATCGAGCCCCGCGTCAGGCTCCCTGCTCAGCGGGAAGCCTGCTTCTCCCTCTCCCAATCCCCCTGCTTGTGTTCCCTCTCTCGCTGTGCCTCTCTCTGTCAAATAAATAAAAATAAAATCTTTAAAAAAAAAAAAAATCAATGAAATCCAGTAACCCATTGATTATGACTTCACCGGTCTTATTTTAATCAACCCAAACAGTATATAAGAACTAAATGTTCTGCAAATATGTGTATTTGAAGTGTATTACTATTACAAAAACAAATATAATAATTTATAAAATTGATATATAATTCTATCTCTAAGAGGCACAAAAACTAAATGGTTTCCAGTTAACATTCTACACCTGCCCAAGATCAAACATATCTTAAAATGTATTCTCCAGAATGAAATAATTTGGTAAAGATAACTGGTAGCCACCACTCCTCAGATTAAAGGAATCCCTTAACTCCAAAAAAGCAAACTAGTAATATTCAAAGCAGACTGTGATGAAGTGTGCTATGTGCTCTTATGCAAAGATCTGCTTCACTTTTAATACTCACCAGTGCCCTGGACAGTTCATGGGCTTAAGGGCGAATGTGTCCTTTTCAATATCAAAGGTAAACATGTTCTCACTATAATGCTGCCAGTGACCTGAGGTTTCCCAGAGTCTGCTGTTGTACATGTTGGGAGAGAGCACTTCTGTGAAGTTATGTCGGTGATATTCCTCCTTTAAGATAAACACATTTAATGTTAAAATGTGGCACAACAGATCACAATTCCATGCAAAGTAACACTAGTAGTGAATATTTCTTAATTTGGGATTACATCTCATATTAATTTGTGGTTAATGTGCCCTCAGTTTTAGGTGGGGTGTTCTGGATCATGAAAGAAAGATTAATGTACTCTCAGTCTCATTTTCACATTAAGTATCTTTACTTTATACTATATAATAGTATATAGTACATAATCTGTTAATTCTTTGAAAATTAATAACTAAAATTACATGTATAATATATATCACATATAATATTATGTATATATAAACTTCCTATAACTACAAATTCCAAAATCCTTTACGTTCTAGATAAACAGCAGGTATTTTTCTATTACTTAAGAGGGAGAATCACTTTATAACTCAATAAGCCTGAATGCTACGTTGCATGCAAATTTAGTTTTGATCTATTTAGTTTTAAACAGAAATGAAGCCGAGAATTTTAATATATAACACATTAAGTGGCTGGTATCTATAAAGTCATAAGCTGGTTTCTCTTCCTCCCTACCTATCAACAGCTTCCCTAATTCAATCACTCGGGACCAGAAAACAGAGTCTTTCAACCAAAGTTCTTATTTTATTTAAACTTTTTTTCCTTCAAGATATCGATCAGATGATCTCTGTTGGTGGTTTCTTAGGTTTTTACCATTTGTTAATCATTTAAGGGGTATCTGGCACAGATCTAGACCAGCATATTTTAATGAAGTAAAAAAAAATTTTCTTACAATTAAAAAAAGTATAAAACATAATGTTTTAAAATTATGAACAACACTCGTTTCATATCACTTAAAGGGATGCCATTGTTACTCTTCGGCAGAGCATGTTTTCAGTCCAGTTGTGGATAGCTGGGTCTCGGCCATTCAGTAAGCTGCTTTACCTATCCCTCATTTTTACTAAATTTACTAAATTAGAAAGTTTTAACAAAATTATAGATCATTACAAATGGCAGTAATTATTCTGTGGCTATGTCAGATGCCTCTATATATTCAGATTAAACAAGGACCTAGAAATTGAAGAACTTTTTGTGTTTCCTTTTTTGTTTTGACGGAGACTATTTTAAAGCTTGGCTCAGGAGATAATAATAATGGACTTTTAATCCACTCTGGATAATATTGCTAATCATGTTAGTATTTCATGTATTTGGGAATGATTTTAAAGTATGCTCTATGATGGGAAATGTTATTATGTTTATAGCTTACTTTGTGCAGTTTTGCTACTATAAATAAAGTTTCTGTGGACATTCCAATACAAGTCTCTGTATGGGCATGTTTTTATTTTTCTTGGGTAAAAAACTAGGAGTGGAACTGTGTAAGAAACTGCCCAAACTGTTTTACAAAGTAGCAGTACCATTTTGCATTCCCACCAATGGGAGTTAGAATTTTCACATTCTTGCCAGTCTCTGGTATTTTCAGGTTTGTTGTTGTTGTTGTTGTTTTGCCATTGGGTGGGGGGATATTCTAGTGGACATGTAGCTTACTGCAGCCTTAATTTTCGTATCTTTCTTTTTTTTGAGAGAGAGAGAGCAAGCATCAGTGGGAGTAGAGAGGGGGAGAATCTTAGGCAGGCTCCACACCCAGTGCAGAGCCCAATACAGGGCTCGATCTCACAATCCTGAGATCATGACCTGAGCCAAAATCAAGAACTGGATGCTTAGCTGACTGAGCCACCCAGGTGCCTCTAATTTTCATTTCTTTGATGACTAATGATGTTGGGTACCTTTTTTTTTTTTTAAAGATTTTATCTATTTATCTGAGAGAGAGAGAGAGAGCATGCACTCACACGAGCAGGGGGAGGGAGGGAGGGAGAAGCAGACTCCCCGCTGAGCAGGGAGCCCGACAAGGGGCTTGATCCCAGGACCCCAGGATCATGACCTGAACCAAAGGCAGAGACCCAACCAACTGAGCCACCAAGGTGTGTTGAGCACCTTTGTCTGTGTTTCTCCACCATTTCCACTCAAAAAATTAAATGTCTAGGGACAAACGTGATGAAAGATGTGCAAGACCTCTAAAATAGAAGTTACAAAATACTGCCAAGGGAAAAGAAAGAACTAAATGAACCGACAAAATTTCCATGTTCATAGATTAGAAAACTCAGTGTGGTTAAGGTGTCAATTATCTGCAAATTAATCTACAGAATGAATGCAATTCCAATCAAAATCCCAGCAGTTATTTTTTAGGAAATGAAAAGCATGATATAAAATTTATATGTAAGTACAAAGAACCCAGAATAGCCAAAATAGTCCTGAATAAGAATAAAATTTTAAAACTTAAACTACTGATATTAAGACAATAAATACATAGTTACAGTAAGTTACAGTAATCAAAGCAGTGTGGTGTTAATGCAAGGACAGACAACAAAGGGACCAAAAGAACAGAATAAATATCCAGAAATATATAATGGTTTAGGACAAAGATTCTACTGCAGTAATAAATGGTACTGAAGCTACTGGATAACCCTGTGGATAAAAATCAACCTTAACCCCTCTCTTCCACAAAACCTAAAAATGAATTCAAGATAGATCACAGCATTGAGTCTAAAAACAAATACAATCAAGCTTCTAGAATAGGACAAAGAAGAATATTTTCATGACTCTGAAATAGGCAAAGATTTCCTAAAGAGGGCATGAAAAGCCCTAACCAGAAAAGAAAAAAATAATAAACCAGACTTTGTTAAACATGAGAACTACTGGTTAAAAGGCATCATTAAGAAAGTGAATCAATAAGCTGCAGCTTGAAAAAATGCACTCACAATATACACATTTAGCAAATGACTCATATCAGAACAAACAAAGAGCCCCTAAAAATCAATCATAAAAAGACAACTCAGTTTTTTAAAATGGGAAAAATACTTAAACAGGAACTTCACAAAAGAGGATATCCAAATGACCAACAAACATATGGAAAGGTTGTCACATCATTGTTCATCAGGGAAATGCAGAATAATACCATGGTACCTGCCCGAATGGCAAACTGATAATACCAAGTGTTGAAGAGGATGCAGAGTAACTGGAATGTTCATACATTTCTGGAAGGAACATTATATGCATCAACCACATAAAACTATTCAGTATTTTCTTAAGTTAGTCATTACCACCCTATGACCTAGCAATTCCACTCCTAGGTATATGCCCAAGAGAAGCGAGTACTTTGCCCACCAAAAGACATGTACAAAAATGTTTGTAACAGCTGCATGTATAATAGCTCCAAAGTGGAAACAACATAAATGTAAATGTACACCTACAGGAGAACAAATAAATACCCTGTTCTACAGTCACAAAATGAAATGCCTCAAACAATAGAAAAAAAATTATACATAAAATGTGGATGAGTCTCAGACATTAAGTTGAACAAAAGAAGCCAGAAACACAATAGCTAATACTGTATGAGTCCATTTACATGAAGTTTAAGACTAGGCACAATTGATCTATGGTTAATAGAAATCAGCAAGATCATCTCAGGTGAGCAAAGGGGAGGCAGGTATTGACTAGGAAGATACAAGAGGATCTTATGAAAGGATGGAACTGTCCTAGGGATGCCTGGGTGGCTCAGTCAGTTAAGCATCCAACTCTTGATTTCGGCTCAGGTCATGATCGCAGGGTTGTGAGATCGAGCCCCGCGTTGGGCTCCACACTCAGCAGGGAGCCTGCTTGTCCCTCTCCCTGTTCCTCCCTCTGCTCTCTCTCAAATAAGTAAATAAATAAAATCTTTTAAAAAAGGATGGAACTGCTCTATGTCTTGATTTCGGTGGTGGTTGTACACATGTACACACGTGTGGAAATTTCTTGAGCTGTAAGCTTCAGATTTATGCATTTTAACAAATGTAACTTAAACTTCAATCAGCAACTCTGGCATTGGCCTCCATCTGAATGCAGTCATATAGGGAACTCAATGTAAGAACCACCTTGATAAGCCTAATGCATAGACCATTAGAGATAATAATCCAAAAAATGGACATTTTAAGTTAACTAAGCTTCGGGACACTCTGTTAATGCTGCAATAGACAACCAGAACAGAATTTGCACTGGATGTGGGTGCTGCTTTGGGGCCAGGTGGTGGGCGGGAGCTAGAAGGCTAGAGACTGTCTGCGAGGACTTGGAAGGACAGTGAGAAAAACATATTGGAGGATGAAGAAAAGGGGACTCTTGTTATGTGGTGCCAGAACACTGGTAACACTATCACCTGAGGTGATGAAAAACAGAAAGGGTACTCAAAGAATTCATGGACTGTAGCTAGGGATGTGTCTAGGCAGAAAGAAGAAAGGGACAACTGACTTCTTATGGCTGCCTATGACAAAATACAAAAGAGATATAAACTAAACTGGGTACTATTAAGTTTTTGAGAGGAAATATCAAAATGCCAGGACCTGCTGATTTCATAAATAAAACTATTGCATCCTTAGACTCACAAGGTAAGAATGACTTCAGCACAAAGAAAAAACACAGGTTACCACCCACAAAGCATGGCCTAGGGTAAAGCTCTTGAGGGTATGGCTGTATACCACTTGGGAAGACCTCAGAATGATCTACGCAAGTAGCTGGTAGGGCTTCTGAGAGTCTTAAGACTGTGCTTGGTAGACTCTCTCAGCTAAATATTGGTAGACGTGCTTGGTAGACGCTTAACTGACTGAGCCACCCAGGTGTCCCTCAGCTCAATCTTTAACTGGATTGACCAATTAGTCTTCAGTCTTGGCAGGGGGTAAATGCTCTAGTGGGAGATGACGTTATCTACAGCCTCTGAAGTTCTTTTTATATACAATATTCAGATATAATAAAAAATTACTAAATATGGGAAAAGGCAAGACCATATAACAGAAAATCAAGAGAAAAAATAGGTAAAGTCCCTGAATGTTTTTTATTTTTGTTTTGTTTGCATGGAAAGGCCAATTTCTTCAGACAAAGGTATCTGGGAGTTCAAAGTCTTCTGCCTCATCTGTGTCTGCCAAAAATTCTTGTCCAAAACTCAGGAACCCACTCTTTCCCACAGGTGCCTTACCTTAGCATAAGAGACCACTGGGGTTATGAATTTAAATGCCTTTATAATTGTGCAGCCCGTACAAATCAGGCCATATAAATCAGGCCTAATCATCAGCCATGTGGGTCTTGCATCTATAAAGATAAGAGATTCCTTTCAGGCCACCATAGAGCCTTTCTATTTATTCTCCAAAACTCGACCTCCAACCTCAAGAGTTCAAGGCGCCAGGGGCTGTGCTGATTTTCCAGCATAGCCCATCCAAAACAGCAGCGTCATGGTCATCACCACCTGCTGAAGTCTCAGATAATCTTCAGTGATTCTTCAAGGCCCTCTGGCCTACCATGGCTTCACACTGGCCAATCCCTACCAGAAAATAGGTAGCCCAGGTGGTAGATTCCACAGAGCTTAGCCTCCAGGGACACAGCACAAGAGAAGGAAGGGAAATGAGACTGGTAAGGTGGACAGAGAAAAACCAGCTCACGCCATTAACCTTTTCTCAGGAAGTTACTGAAGAAAGTGCTTCCCCAGATGAGATGGATAAGGAAGAGGAAGATATGGTATCAGGAAAGAGGAGAATCAACATAGCAGAGACATGAGGGGAGTAGCTAGAATGATGAATAAAACAGGTCCTAACACATCAGTTAGCAAGAATCCTTGTAGCAACTTAATTCTAGAACAAGAGGACCACATTTTTTAAATTACTGAGACATTACCTGAATCATCAGAATACACTGTAAGGAGTTTTGCAGTTTTGAGGAAAAACTTGAGGATGAATAAGTGATAAGAATTAAATAAGTCAGTGATATAAAACTGAGTGTATGAAAATTTTAGGTAATTATTAATTACAGGAAGACAAAAAACACACAAAAAAGGAAACGTAATCCTAATAGTCTACATGGATCATCTTTGGACAGTATCTATAGTTCAAATGATGTAAAATAAAGAATTTCTAATCTATAAACTTTATTACAAGAAGGTATTCCACACAATTGTCTTTACCTTTTGCTCTGGATGGAGCTGCCAAGTCACTTGGGAGTCAATGGAGGGGGACCATGGACCACATTTTGAGAAACAACACTTCATCATTTAGCATTGTGTACCAGATAGGGTACTTCCTCCTTTCTTCTCCTTCACAGAGAGTTCCACACTTAATCTAATGCTTATCTCTGTACTGTTCATGCCCTAGAAATGTGTATGGACAATAGGTGCACTTACTGAAATCCCAAGAATGCATTTTATTTAGGGAATATAGGATTTATCTCAATTTTTTCTGAGGTGCAACCCAGTATTTCTCTTTTAGGTTCAAAATTCTTATTAATATTACTAAACTAAAGTTAATGAAAACACTTGGCGTTTTCATTCAATTTTATTATGAGAGAAAATAGTAAAATGTAAAATGGGGCTGAATAAGAAAAACATTTTAAAAGTTAACTTACTCGTATGAAATCCATAAGTGTATTATAAATGAAGGCTCCTCTGGGAAGAAAAAAGCAGCTTCCAGGACTCAGATCATGGAAAAAGAACAGTTCTTGTTCCTAGATTAAAACAATAAGTGCATCTCAAATCTCACTGCCATAGATCAATATTTACTGTATGCATGTGATATGCTAGGAATGACTCAGTTACAATTTCCATCTTCTAATAACTGACTTCCCAAAGCCCTTCAATACTTACCTTTAACTATATGTACTAGCACATGTAAAATTACAATCCATTTTTATGGTTAGTTAGCTTTTCATTCACCTTTTATTTACTGCTGACTTCTGACTTGGCACCTGGGAGTGTGTATCTCATGGGGAGAGAACAAAAGATCACAAAGATCAGAAAAGCTCACGGTGGGAGGTGGGCTCTAACTGGTGGTGATCATCATCATGGCTGTCACTACTGAACACCTGCCCCATGCTGCCACCAAGATCCAGCATCTGTCCTCGTATCAGCCCTGCAAAGGCTACCGAGTAAGAGACCAGCACATGGAGTCCCATAAGCGAATACCTGGCCCACCACATAACACAGTTCGTAAGTGGCCAGATGGGAGACTGAAACCCAAATCTGCTTGCTCTCAAATCTCATTCTTTCTTTCTGCTCTGTTTCCCAAATACAAAGTATGTTATTAAGTACATAAAATTTTTTAAAACATTATTTTTATATCATGGTAAGAATGAGAGAATGGTGTGATTTCTAAATTTAATAAAAGACACGGGAAGGGAAGAGGTGAGAGGACATTTGGGGGATTAGCATACAAGAACGCAACAGCAAACTCTGAGTGCCAGCAAAACAGAAGACCAGACAAGTGCAGAAGAAATACCAAACAATTTGATCATAGGCCAAAGAACGTCCCCATCCTGCTGGGGATTAGGACGCACAGCGTACCTTTCCAATCTTCCTGTGATCTCGGTTCTTGGCTTCCTCTTGGAACTTTTCCCAGGTCTTCATCATCTTGTTATCAGGGAAGGATATCCCATAGACCCTCTGCAGTGTTTCCATTTCGGGATTGCCCTCCCAATACGTTGAGGAATTCTAAGCACCAAACAAGATTTGGGTCAACACAGCAAACATCTGGTGATCAATAAAACTGCTCTTAAATATGTGCACAATTTTCCGCTACATCATCAACATAGCTTTACTTAAAGATGACTTTCTGTAGCACTGGAAAGACTTTGAAATTGATTCTAATTAAACCTGCCCAGCCAGAATTCATCAGAAAACGATGTAGTCTGCTGTGGATTGTGGGAAAGGAAAGTGAGGAAGGGGAAGGCAGCAGGGCCAAGAGTGACTGCACCACCGATGGGAGGAGCAGCAGAGGAAGCAGGATCGGGGACGTGAAGATCCCAGTCAAGTGTTCTTGTTCACATTAGGGTGATTCGAGAAAACCATGATACGCAGAACAACATGTTAACATAGCATATGAGAAAGAAAGGCACTGTCACATGTATAGTGAGTTTAGATAATAAACAAAACTACATGTAAGGTGCTAATTATCAAAAAATCTAAAAAATTATAGTGTTTTCAGAAGTTTTTGTAAAAATCAAATAATGAAGTATACAATACCGTGATACTCAGATTATAAAAGATGTGATTGAAATTCCTCATTATCTGGGTCATCTTAAGTTTGCTGTATTAAAAAAAAAAATCCTTACCTTGAAAATTTTTATGGTTTTAATTTTTCCAGTGTGTCTTACATGGGGGCCTTTGCAAAGGTCAATTAGCGGACCGCACCTATAATGAAATATTTCAGACATGCCCAGATATAGTTATAGCTTTTTGGACCATTCGTTACAAACCATGTTTTCATATGTTTTAAGTGAAGGATCTCACTTATTTGTACATCTTAGGTCAACTTTTGATTTGGGGACAATTTAAAAAAATTTAAATTAATTTTTAATTTAGGATGAAGAGGCAATCTATCTAGCCTTAGATCCCAGTCTTCCCTCCTTTGCTCAAATTCAAAAGTTACAGAATCTTCTGAAAGTAACTGTACATAAAGACATCACTTTTCACTGTCATATGCCAAGACTCTTAAAAACCTTCTACTTTCATAAAATCAAAAAGCCATTCCCCTGCTCTACACTAACTTTCAAAACCAAAATTATCTCCAATTTATACAAAATGCACTAATTTCATACCTTACTTTAAAAATAAACTTCACCAAACCCATAGAATGTACCCCAACAAGAGTGAACCATAATGCAAACTCTGGACTCTATGTGACTATGATGTGTCAGTGTAGATCCATCAATTGTTACTAATGCACCAGTCTACGGGGGATGTTGATAGTGGGGGAGGCTGTGCATGTGTGGGGCAGGGGGTACGGAAGAAATCATTGTACCCTCTCAATTTTGCTGTGGACCTAAACCTGCTCTAAAAAATCAGGTCTGGAGGCGCGTGGGTGGCTCAGTCAGTTAAGCGTCTGCCTTCAAGCAGGTCATGATCTCATGGTCCTAGGATCGAGCCCCACATCGTGTGCTGGGCATGGAACCTACTTAAGATTCTCTCTCTCCCTCTCCCTCTGTCCCCTCCCCACTGTCTGCGTATGCTCTCTCTCTCTCTCTCTAAAAAAAAACAAAACAAACAAAAAAACACATGATACTATCACTGGGGATTCACTTGCACCTCTAACAAACATGGACCCCCAAACCTTAATAAGCACAGACTTTTTTTCAAGTACAGAAACATTTGTAAAATTTTTTTTTTAAAGATTTTTATTTATTTATTTGAGAGACAGAGAGAGAGCACATGAGAGGGGGGAGGGTCAGAGGGAGGAGCAGACCCCCCGCTGAGCAGGGAGCCCGATGTGGGACTCGATCCCGGGACTCCAGGATCATGACCCGAGCCGAAGGCAGTCGCTCAACCAACTGAGCCACCCAGGCGCCCCTCAAGTACAGAAACATTTAAAAAGTTAAAATACTAATGACACTGGTTGGAGGGAAGGTCCTTAACATCAACTAATTTAAGGAAAATTTAGTAAAGAAAGTAAGTTTCCTTAACTATTCCAATCAATTTTAAATATTTTTGAAGTTCACTAGTTAAAAAGTTAAAAATTACAATGAATACATGAAGGGACTGGTTTATTCACCAAAGTGAAATAAGCTTTAAAGATGAAAATATCAGGGCGCCTGGGTGGCTCAGTCGTTAAGCGTCTGCCTTTGGCTCAGGTCATGATCCCAGGGTTCTGGGATTGAGCCCCGCATCGGGCTCCCTGCTCTGCCGGAAGCCTGATTCTCCCTCTCCCACTCCCCCTGCTTGTGTTCCCTCTCTCGCTGTGTCTCTCTCTGTCAAATAAATAAATAAAATCTTAAAAAAAAAAAGATGAAAATATCATTTCTTCAAATGACCAGACTTTATTGTTCTCTGTCCAAGATGGAAGCGGTAAATCAACGCTCAGAGGAGTGGAAGGAATGCCTAATTAGCACAAAAGACTTCAATACTCTGATCTTTGAACCCTATAGAACGAAAAGCAATTCATTTTCCAAAAATTAAACTGACAGAATAAGAAGCATCAGTGTTGACCTGTGTCTTCCTCTGTCAAATAAATAAATAAAATCTTAAGAAAAAAAAAAAATAACCACAAAGGCTCAAGTATTAGAAGCCAGAATTTTAAAACAGCGTATCTTTTTTATTTATTCATGTATTTTTAAGCTTTAAAATGCATATACTAACAATTATTTGAATTACAGGTAATGAATAATAAAACCTTATCTGGTCATTGGAGAATGGCAAAAATAAGGTAAGCACAGTATCTACCCCGCTTCAATGTCAAAGGGCAACGAGTTCATATTGTAACGTAAGACATAACCTGTGCATAGCTTTGCTTAGAGGGGAGATGACTTTACTTACAGCACCATTAAAGCCCAGAACCATAAGTACTTGACTGTGGAAAGTAAATGCCCTTGTGGGGAGTATTTGCGATTTCAAATACACAGACAGCAGATCTTCTAAGATGGGACCATGAAGGTCACAGACGCAGCCAGAACACACAGACATGAGGAACAGCAATTACCCGTCAGGCAGCTTAAAAGATGCACGAAAAAAAAGGGGCTCAAATGTTAAAGGAACAGAACTAAGTCATGGTGGTACTGACTTCACTTGCCTCTTCCTACCATTTGATTTGCCTTTGGTTCCCCAAGGTTGTCTTTCATTGTGTTTCATGATGAATATCTGGCTAATGCATGAAAGTTAATGCTCCTGGACTCCAGGAAATGGGGAGTATAGTAAGAGGCAGAAAATCACTGTAGGAGGCAGATGACATATAGCAACTCCCGCTGCTACATCAATAAGAACGTGGGAGGACAGAATAAAATTCTCTTCCCTAACAGCCCCCACTAAAACGTAAGGCACTGGGCAAACAGTCTCACCCACACGGGGAAAGATGCTGTCACAGCTAATGTCTGGAAAACAAAAATTCGGGTTTTAGCACCAGCCTGATAAATACAAATGAAGAGGGGAATAAGTTCCCTTTGCTGATAACATTTCAGAGTCCCAAACTAAAGTAGTATATCAACTACGCAAATTTATAAATACACCACCCACCCAAAGACCAACTGCTTCTACTTCTAACACCTTCAAGTTTACCCCAGAGCAGGGCTTAAAATTTTCACACACGTTACCTGTAAACTGTCGTAGTTGGAGTGTTAATTTTCTCATTCAGGATGCGGCATTTAAATTTATTGTACTACAAAGAAAAATATATTTACGTATTATTACATAAAGTGTTAAATGGGGGAAAAAAAACTTTTACTTTTTTCAACAAACACTGAATGGGTGTCTCATATGTTCTAGGTACTGAGACCCGGGGAATACCCGAGCTCACAGCGTAGAGCTGTAGTGTCTAAACCAGGAACCACGAGCCCGAGTGGCTACTGAGCACTTGCAATGGAACCAGTCTGAAATGAGATGAGCTTAAGTGCAAAACACACGGGATTTCAGAGACATACTGTGAAAGACAGATGTAAAATAGCTCATTAATTATTTTTATGTTGGTTACATGTTGAAGTGATATTTTTGATATAATGTCATAAAAATTCATTCCCCCATTCTTTTACTTTTAAAATGTGGCTACCAGAAAATTTAAGAATACATATGGGGCTCAGATTCATGGATGACATTATATTTTTATTTTTTTTTAATTTTTATTTAAATTCAATTAGCCAACATACAGTTAAGTACATCATTATCACATTATATTTTTATTGAACAGCACTGTTCTAGAAGACTACGATTTTTTTCATCTCATTTTCAGAATGTATTTCTTTTAAGTTTTTATTTAAATTCCAGTTAGTTAACATACAGTGTAATATTAGTTTCAGGTGTACAATATAGTGATTCAACACTTCTTTACATCACCTGGTGCTCATCACCTATTTCATCCATCCCCCCACCCACCTCCCCTCTGGTAACCCTCAGTTTGTTCTCTATAGTTAAGAGTCTGTTTCTTGGCTTGCCTCTCTCTCTCTCTTTTATTTTCTCTTTGCTCATTTGTTTTGTTTCTTAAATTTCACATATGAGTGAAATCAGGTATTTGTCTTTCTCTTACTTTGTTTAGCATTATACTCTTTAGCTCAATCCATGTCTTGGTAGGAAACATTTCATTCTTTTTATGGCTGAATATACTCCATTGTAGATTATACCACATCTTCTTTATCCATTCATCAGTTGATGGATACTTCGGTTGTTTCCATACTTTGGCTAGTGTAGATAATGCTGCTACAAACACTGGGGTATAAGTATGTCTTTGAATTAGTATTTTTGTGGTCTTTGGGTAAATCCCTAGTGGTGTGATTATTGGATCATAGGGTAGTCTGTTTCTAACTTTTTGAGGCACCTCCATACTGTTCTCCAGAGTGGCTGCACCAGTTTCCATTCCCACCAATAGTGCAAAAGGGTTCCCCTTTCTCCACATCCTTGCCAACACCTGTTATTTCTTGTGTTGTTGATTTTAGCCATTCTGACAGTGTGAGGTGATATATCATTGCAGTTTTGATTTGTATTTCCCTGGTGATGAGTGATGACGCGCATCTTTTCATGTGTCTGTTAGCCATCTGAATGTATTCTTTGGAAAAATGTCTATCCATGTCTTCTGCCTGTTTTTTAATTGGATTACTCTTTTTGGGGCGTGTTGTTTGATAAGTTCTTTTTATATTTTGGATACTAACCTTTTATCAGATATGTTATTTGCAAATCTCTTCTCCCACTCAGTAGGTTGCCTTTTATTTTGTTGATTATTTCCATTGCTGTGCAGAAGCTTTTTATTTTGATGTAGTCCCAATAGTTTATTTTTGCTTTTACATCCCTTGCCTCAGGAGACATAGCTAGTAAGAAGCTGCCACAGCCTCTGTCAAAGAGGATATTGCCTGTGCTCTCCAGGATTTTTATGGTTTCAGGGCTCACATTTAGGTCTGAAGATTCCAATTTTAACTATTTCATTTATTTCATTAACATGAAATAAAATTCTGAGGACATAGCTGCATTATTAATTTGCATAAAACAAAAACAAAGTTTATAGTAAATGATCCTATCGTTACATTAAAAACTCAGCAGACACTTTTCTTTCCTGCTTTCATCACTACTGCCTTGGTGCCAGGTACTTTTTATTAAATAACTATTTAAAGAGGATAGTTGTCGAGAGAAAAAAATAGATTTGTATGATTTAACTGTTTCATACTTATATGTTCAAATCAGATCATTTTTCTTCACAGAGATTTCATTAAGTTTAGGTCTTAAGAGTGGCTGCAAAAAGGCAACCCACAGAATAGAAGAAAATAATTGCAAATCACATATCTGATACAGGATTAATATCCAGAATATATAAAGAACTCTCATAATTCAACAACAAAAAACAAACAACCCAATTACAAAATGGGTAAAGGACTGGCATAGACATTTCTCCAAATAAGACCTACAACTGGCCAATAAGTCCATGAAAGTGTGCTTAACATCACTCGTCATTAGGGAAATGCAAGTCAAAAGCACAATGAGATACCACCTCACACACATTAGGATGGCTACTATCAACAAAACAGAAAACTACAAGTGTTGGCGAGGATGGGGAGAAATTGGAACCCTCGTGCACCACTGGTGGGAATGTATAATGGTGCAGCTGCATGGCGAACAGTCTGGCAGTTGACAAAACAGAGAATTTCCATATGATCCAACAGCTTCTGGGTATACACCCCAAGGAATTGAAAGCAGGGACTAGAACAGATATTTGTACAGCAATGTTCACAGCGACACTTTTCACAACAGTCAAAAGGTGGAAACAACCCAAGTGTCCACCAGTAGATGAATGAATAAACAAAATGTGGTCTATACATACAACGGAATATTATTCAGCCTTAAAAAGGAAGGAAATTCTGACATATGCTACAACATGGACAAACCTTGGGAACATTATGCTAGTGAAATAAGGAGGTCACAAAAGGACAAATATTGTATGATTCCACTTATATCGTTCTTAGAGTAGTCAAATTCGTAGAGGCAGAAAAAGGGGAAGTGGGAAGGGGGAGTTAGTGTTTACTAGGTTGGGGTTCCAGGTGGGGAAGAGGAAGAAGCTCTGGAGATGGATGGTGGTGATGGTTGCACAATATGAATGTACCAAATGCCACAAAACTGTATACTTAAAAATGGTTAATATAATAAATTTTTCTATTTTGTGTATTTTACCACACACACATACACACACATACACAGACACACACACACACACGAGTACCTGCAACTTTACCAAGCCCAAACCTATTTTTTAATTCAAGCCCACAAAATTAACAATATTCTGTGTTCAAATTACGTGCTTTCTTTGATATGATTTAAAAAATAAAATCAGGGGGCCCCTGGGTGGTTCAGTCTCTTAAGCATCCAACTCTTGATTTCAGCTCCAGTCATGATCTTAGGGTCGTGAGATCGAGCCCTGAGTCAGGCTCCACACTGGGCTGGATGTGGAATCTCCTTAAGATTCTCCCTCTCTGCCTCTGCCCCTCCCCTCCCCCATGCCCCACCCCTGCTCACACACTAAATAAAAATTAAATTAAGAATATGTTTACATACACTGGTCAAAACAATATAAAGAGAAAGCAGAAGTATTATTGAATTTAGTAGTCAAAATATTAACAATACTCAAAATTAATCAGATTTATAAACACACACATGAAAATTATCACCTGGTCCTTCACCTACGTATAACTGCATTAAAATTTTCAGGACATAGTAGGGACATATCACATTGGGTGACTAGTGACAACCTCACAGTAGGCTGCCAAACTGACTGGAACAATGTGGCAAGCAACACTCAATTATTTGTTTAAAAAAGAAAAAGCTATGTCAATGAATCATTTTTAATATTCCTGGCAAAAGGTTTTCTTATTCTAAAGAGTTTCCTGAAATTACCTTAAACATTTCGAGGAGTACTTCCTTGCTGACTTCCAGTCTTTCGAAAGGTTGCTTTTCTTTTATGATAGTCTTACAGATGTTCTCCAGGGCTGACAGTTCTGTGCTGGACACTGCTCTAAAAAGAAGAGCAAGTGAGAGTCAACTCAGATTTCTCAGCCTTCCTGACCTTTCTGTGGACCCTTGTCACTGACATTGAGGAATTTCGTGTTTTATTGTACCAGGACTTCAGAAAGTCATACGTCCACATGCAAGGCAGATAATCTCATTTCTCAAAGAAGAATCCTGAGGCCCCAACAGAGGAAATGATTTGCCTGCAGTTCTTCTCTGCAATGAGGTGTGTAATTTGAAAAGCCCTGTTAGAATCTTCCCCGGTTAGACTAAGCTCCTTTGAGACCTGTTCTTCATGCAGTCGACCTTATACTTCACGCATCTACATTTTTGTTCAAAAGAGATGTGGTAAGTGCTCACAAATCCCCGCCCTCGGTGACTATGGAATTGGGTTGGGAGAAAGATCTGTGGGTGTGAACTGCAGCATCCAGTCTGGTACTCACAGGGAATGGACCTCCGGGAGCCATCAGCTGACCTCTTTCAGCTGCTCTCTGGTTTACCCTCACTCCCCTCCACCCACGCTGGCTTCCTTGCCTTTCCTCAAACAACCCAGGCACAGGCCCACACCAGGGAGGTCCCAGAGGCCTAGAATGTTCTACCCCCAAAGGTCCATAAATACACCCGCCCACACACATAACAGCCTCAGCACTTGCTCCCTTCCTCCATTCTGGTCCCTGCTTCAGCATCACTTTACCCTTTCCTGACCATCTGTCATCGCACACACCCCCCACACGTAGTTTCTTTTCCTCCATACCACTCATCACCACCTGACAGGTGGCTGTTCGTTTGTTTATTGTCTAAGCTAACCAGACTGTTAGCTCCACGGGAACAGACTAATCTGTTCACTGCTGAATCACCAGCACCAAGCACAGAGCACAGTCAAAAAATCTTGTTGAATGAATCTTGGGGTGGTGGGAACAGGAGATGAAGCTGGACAAGGCTGTACGCAGGAGCTATAGAGTACTGGGTGCTCAGTTAGGGAGATCATTTGAGCAGTGCAGTGGTGACAGGTAGGGACAAAATGTACCAAAGTCATCCGGCAAGAGATGTTATGGGTCTAATTCAGGCAGAAGTACAGAGGAAGAAGGGAGGATGGGAGAACTATTTAGGAGATAGGACTGGAAGAACTGCATTGAGGGAGGGACAGGAATTAGAAGGACCCTCAGATTTCAGCTTTGGCAGCTAGTCCTTAAGAGCTATGGGGAATACAGGTGGCGGGCTGGGGCTGAGCCTGTTGCTAATGATTTCAAGCACAGACCTACAGAATGTGAGGCCTCTGTGCCCTACTCTGCATGGTACTTATCTGCATGAGATGTCTGGCCAAGGTGGATAGCACCCTTCATTATCATGGAGCAGAACTGAACCAGCCACTCTCTGGGGATTAAATTTGAGATTCTGTTCTTAATTTAGTACTAGGCTCTAGCAGGTCTCATGTGAGATAAATAGTATTATCATTTCCTTCTGGGGACAAGAAAGAAAGTTCGAGAAGGGGCGCCTGGGTGGCTCAGTTGGTTAAGCGACTGCCTTCGGCTCAGGTCATGATCCTGGAGTCCTGGGATCGAGTCCCGCATCGGGCTCCCTGCTCGGCAGGGTGTCTGCTTCTCCCTCTGACCCTCCCCCCTCTCATGTGCTCTCTCTCTCTCATTCTCTCTCAAATAAATAAATAAAATCTTAAAAAAAAAAAAAAAGTTCGAGAAGTTCCTCTGGAATCTAAACCCATAAAAGAATAATTTTCAAACATAGCCAATCTATGCTCAAGTCATAGAACATATACACATTCACTGAATTAATACGTAACCATTATAAACGCATGCCTTCAGAAGTGACTGTGCAGCGGCATTACCTGTCTCCAATGAACGTGTCATAATAAAATCCGTTTTCAATGGGTGGACCATAGCACAGGTGGCCTCCGTAGTAAAGCTCCATGGCCTCCCCAAGGATGTGAGCACTGGAATGCCAGTACACCTGTGTGGAACACAGAGGCCAGTGGCCATCGAAATTACGGCATGGGAAACTGTTAGTCCAATCACACAAGGAAGCGAGTGGGTCACCTTTAAGGGGACAAACGCCAAGACACAGAGCAACTTCAATTTGAAAAGAAACGCTCATGGGGCGCCTGGGTGGCTCAGATGGTTAAGCGTCTGCCTTCGGCTCAGGTCGTGATCCCAGGGTCCTGGGATCGAGTCCCACATTGGGCTCCCTGCTCAGCGGGGAGCCTGCTTCTCCCTCTGCCTCTCTCTCTCTCTGTCTCTTATGAATAAATAAATAAAATCTTAAAAAAAAAAAAGAAAAGAAAAGAAAAGAAATGCTTCGGGCGCCGGGGTGGCTCAGTCATTAAGCGTCTGCCTTCGGCTCAGGTCATGATCCCAGGGTCCTGGGATCGAGTCCCACATCGGGCTCCCTGCTCGGCGGGGGGCCTGCTTCTCCCTCTCCCACTCCCCCTGCTTGTGTTCCTGCTCTCGCTATCTCTCTCTCTGTCAAATAAATAAATAAAAAATAATAAAAAAAAAAAGAAAAGAAAAGAAACGCTTCAATGCCCACGTCAAAGAGAACACTTTCTGAGCGCTCCTGGCAATTACACCAGGGCCACAAGCTGGGTTCTAGTGTAAACTGCTGTCTTGAGTCGCAGCTAAAGCACAGCTCCGAAACCACGTCCTTCCAAGTCCATCTTCACTCGCAGAGAGGTTGTCTGTCAAAGCCTCAACCATCCGCTTGGAAGGCTGAGCAGAGGAGTCGCACGGCAGCCCGGCTCAGCCCAGAGTGGAGGAAAGCCAAGGGTGACAGACACCGGTTTCCTTCCTTTCTCTCCAGGGACAGCCTCGAAGCCGAACACAGAGGGCCAAAGTAGTTTGCGTCTACACGGCAGTCTCCGCAGGTTGAACAGCTTTTGACAAGATGGCCCTGGAGGGAGACGAGTGTGGCCTGGGAATGTGGCCTGAGAGCCCCGGGCAGCACCCACATGAGTTTATTTACCACCATCCAAGGGCCGCTCAGCAGGTCTACAAGGTCGGAAAGTTGGGTCTTGAATGTGGTTTTGAATTCGCAAGGAATCAGTGGTTTACGGATAAACTAAAACTAACCGAAGTCGGGGCGCCTGGGTGGCTCAGATGGTTAAGCGTCTGCCTTCAGCTCAGGTCAGGATCCCAGGGTCCTGGGATCGAGTCCCACAACGGGCTCCCCGCTCAGCGGGGAGCCTGCTTCTCCCTCTGACCCTCTCCCCTCTCATGCTGTTTCTCTCTCGCTCGCTCTCTAAAAAAAAAAATAAATAAAATCTTTAAAAAAAAATAAACATAGTAAGATACTGAACATAAACCAACTTATGAATATTTAGCACATATCCATGAAAAAGAAACCCTATAGAAAAACGAATCTTGAAAACCCAGATCTAAAAAAATGAGAAATTAATGATTTTTTAAAAGCATTTTTTGCTTTATGGAAAAGTTCAAGACTCCTTTATATTGTAAAAGATGATTCTATTTATAAGAATAGTTAGAGCATAACGTAACATACAGAAGAAACACCCTCTGCCCTTTAGATAAGTTCATATAGAAAATGACAGGAAGAATATTCACATAAAGCCGATAAATATACACAACAGAAACAGGGGCATTTTATAAAATGATACAGCTTGCAAGTTTAAAACATATCTAATGGTATTTCCTTTTGTAAGCGTGTTGTCCACTAAAAGAATATATGTGGGTAGATATTATTCTAATTTAAATCTTTGGGGGAAGTCCCAGGGAAACCAGTGATGTGCAGCTATGATTTCATGCTCAAGAAAACACAAGGAACTTGGTGGTACTTAAAGGTGTGAACCAGAAAAAGCAGATTTACATAAGAATCAAAGCTGCTAGTTCTGTGCTTTTAGTGCAGCTCAGGGGTCTCTTCCAGTACATCAGGGCATGAGTCGGGCTTCACCCCCCATTTCAATGGCCACTTCCCCCATCCTCTGGATTCTCTCAGCAGTGACAATGAACCACGCCCTTCTTTTAAGGTCCTTTATGGTGCCACTGCTTTTCTGGTTTCATTCCCACCATCGGTTCTTTCTCAGTCTCCTTTGCTGGCTTTTTCTTCTTCATCTGCCCGCAGAGTGAAGACTTCCTCGGTGCTCAGTCATGGCACCGTCTGTCTTTAGATTCCCATTCCAAGCGGTTCTATTGTCCGCTGTCAATTCTTCTGTCTGTGGCTAGACACGTCTCAGTCTGTGTACGCTGCTGGCCGTGCACTATCTCCATCCAGAGATCGTACAGAAATCCTGAGTAGGTCCACGGCGGAACTCTTGATATTAGCCCTATCTCAGTGTACACCTCCACGACATGCCTAACTGCTCAACCTAGAGTCTCAGAGGTTGTGTGTGATTACAGCCTGCTCTCCCAGCTCCAGGCTCGAATTAATTGGTAAGCTGTTACTTTCCTGATGTATCTTGAATCTGCCCACTTCTCCCCATCTCCACTGCCACTGTCCAAGAGTCCACGATGGTGTTATTATAGCACAACCCAAGAAACTGCCCACCTGCTGTCCTATTCCCCTAAAATCCATTCCTGTACTGCTACCAAATGGTGTTTTAAAAGGTAAATTGAAATTTTTTCTGCTTAAAGCCCTTCACTGCATCTCACTGCATTTAAAATAAAACTCAGCTTCCCTCCTCCCCCGGCCCAAGGCCTGCATGGCTGCTGGCCCATTCTTCTCTCTGCAGCCTTTCTCTGGCTACCCTGCTTTCCCCTTACATGTTCCTGGCTCTCTGTGAAGGTGGAGCCTTCACTGTTACTCTTCATTCCAGTGCCCTGTTCATCTCTTTTTAAATCTTCTTCTCGTCTTGTGATTATGCACTTACTAGTTTGTTTATGCCAGTCTCTCCCACGCTGCGCTGCAAACTGCAGGCGGCCGGTGACTCCTTTTTGTTCACTGTTGTATCCCCAACACCTAACACAGAATTTGGCTCAACAAATATCTAGGTGTGGACAGAGCACCAAAGAAGAGACTTGGGTTCATGTTGGCCTGCCCTCCTGGCACCATCCAAAGCAAAGGGACCGACACTCTGGGGCCGTTGGTAGGTCCTATCCCAGCCTAATGCTGCGGGTTGGGATTACACGTAGCCTGCTCAGCCAGCCAGCCTCCCTCTGTTCCGATTGATTTTATTTGTCAAACAGCTTTCTCATTGTAACGTTTCCTATTTGATAAGGGAAGGAAAGTGCTGCCAGGGGACTCTGTTGTCTTGCTTCTTCGGCACCTATATTTATTTGGTGACTTCGGTTAGTTTTTTTTTTTTTTAAAGATTTTATTTATTTATCCATGAGAGACAGAGAGAGAGAGAGAGAGAGAGAAGCAGAATGAGAAGCAGGCTCCCACGGAGCAGGGAGCCCAATGCGGGACTCGATTCCAGGACCCCGGGACCATGACCTGAGCTGAAGGCAGACGCTTAACCATCTGAGCCACCCAGGCGCCCTACTATGTTTATAGCAACAGGAAAATAAATTCCAGGAACAACAACAACAAAAATCTTTGTTACTAAATTACATTAAAAGAAGCATCAAGATCTTGGAAAAGTTACTTCACCATTCTGAGCTCTGGTTACTTCATCTGTAAAACAGGGATTAAAACATACATGTGTGCTAGGGTAACTGGGAACTCAAGGGGCCAGGGTCACTTGGTAAATGTTTGGTAAATAAACATTTGGTAAATGTTTTTGCCTATTATCATTTTCATCAACAACCACACATACTTATGGTAACCCTACAATCCGATGTCCGATACCATGTTATGAGCATGGCAAGCAGAGGGGCCTGCTGGTTCGGCACTCTAGGAAGATTTCCAATGATAACAAATGTTTTCTTTTTCATGAGGTCACTGAATGCAAGGAGAGAAGAATCTCAAAGACGCCCACATCTCCATGGAACATTAAAATTGGTAGTTCTTTCATCCCCTACCACCCCAGTACCTGGCAGATTGAAGAAGTTCAACAGCCAACTATGTAAAAAGAGTCTCAGGAGCAACACCTGCAGATAAACCAAGAGCCTGCCAGTGTGGGAAAATGCAAGGCTTTCTGGCAGGATCTGGGCCCTTAGTTGAGGATCAAAACTAATTGCCCCACCAGCTGTCATGGTGGCTCTTGGTTCCAGCCCCTATTGGACTTTCTCCAGAAACTGACACTATCTGAAACCTCTAGTTGTTTGTTTCCTTGTTTACTACCTCCTCCCACTGGCTGTAAACTCTTAAAACTCTTGGAAGTGGGAGTCTCCATGCTTTGTCCACTGTAGCCCTACAGTGTCTTTATATGCCTCCAGGGCCTTAAATGCTGGTCAGTTGACTGAAGGAATTTATAAAATTTTAAAGTCTAGGGATGAAATCTGGGATGAAGTTAAGTGACAGCTGTTAACAACTCATGAGAAAAACTAAGTAATACATATATGCTATGTATTTCTTCCAAAAATTGCTCTGTCCAGATCACTTTTAAATGTGATTTTATTAATATTGTATTATTTAGCTACTGAATTGTTATACCTCACATATTTCACACAGAAAAGTAATTATAATATGCTTCTTATAAGTTTGGGTTAATAAATCAAGAAATTTAGCCTAAGTTTCAAGATTAATATAACCTAAACTAATCACAGGTTAGGTTTTAGGTGGACAGTGGGCCACATGAAAGGAAAACTGCAAAGTTAAGGTAACGATGCATATCAGAGACCTACATAAAAATCTGGTATCTATTTTACAGAATATTACATTAATAACTATTTAAAAGATATCTGACTTTTGATAATGTTTTCCAATTCTCCTACACATATTATATTATAAGTAGACCCATTTTTAAGAATCTATTAAAATTCACTTGGAATATACATTGATTTCACAATAAAGCATTATAGCTTAAAGAAATAACTATTTTAAAAAATGATAAATAGGGGCTTCTTTAAAAGCTGATATATATTTGTACATATGAGTTTCCATAGAAACTCATGAAATACTTACTAAACACCAATAAACAAATTTTAAATCTTAGGAGGTGAAACTCATGAAATACTTACTAACACCAATAAATTTTAAATCTTAGAAGGTTACAAAACTCATCATTCTTGACTTCAATATGTGTCTTTGTACATAATATTGTTTACAATACAATTACTCAAAGTTTCATTGATTGGTTTTTAAATACTTACAGCTTGAGCTTCCTCATTATCAAACGTAAGCAGCTCTAGAGTGGAATCTCCTTCCAATGGACGGTCCAAGTCCCATAATTCACCATTTACTTTGGCTACAACCGTGCTTTCAGCCAGCTCTGGACTAGGAAGAGAAAAGTCACTTGGGAGTTAACTTTATCACATGCTACAATGATTCATTAAAACAAAAGATTAGAATACTTTCCAGGGTTGTTTTTTTTTAAGTGAATAGAAAGTACAAATGTAAACTAACAGAGCAGATTTTTTTTTATTTCGTACATTTATTTTAGATACAAAAGTAGTATACATCCACTGTAAACGACCACCACCACCACCACACTTGGAAAACAGAGAAAACACAAAGAATAAAATAAAACTCACATCTAAATCTTACCACCCTGAAAATAACTACTCCTAGCATTTTAGTACGTGTCTTTCTAGTCTTTTTCTACATCCACCCCTCCTTCTGTCTCTCTCTCTCACTGCCCCCCACACACATTTATTGTTGTTTGAAAATTATTGACAAAAATAACACATTAAGAACCTGGAAAGCACAGGAAAGCAAAGAAAAAAAAAAAAAAAAAAACCCTCAATCCCACCACCCAGAGATTACTTGTTAACATTTTGTTCTATGTCCTTCCACATTTTTTGATAAATATATACACCACAATAAAAATCTAATAATAGTACCATTCTGTATATGTTATCTGGTAACATACTTTTTAAACTTTGTAAGTCACACGTTTTCCCTGACAATAGACAGACTTGAAAAACACACTAGTAATTAGTTGCAGAAGAAACAAGACTTGCTTACTAAGCCCTCTCTGGCTGGGCATTTTGGTTATTTCTTTGTGGGGGTTTTTTGCTTTGTTCTGTTTTGGGACAAATAACACTGCAGTGAACATTCTTGAACACACATCTTCGTGCCCAACCATTTTCTCTGGAAAAATTCAAGAAGTAAAACTGCTGGGTCAAGGGAAATATGCTTTAATGACATCTGTTGGAATATACTGCCAAATTTTCCGACCAGGAAAGGTGCAAGAATACCTTTTCTCTTTCCCCTCATAATGTCAGGTACTATGAAACCACGTCCTCTTTCCAATATGATGTTTTAACTTGCATTTCTGTGAGTAACTTGAGCTTCGGTACAGTGCTGTGGTTAAGAGCACCTGCTCTGGGTTTGAACACTGAATAATTTACTCTAAGCCTCGGCTCTCTCATCTGTAAAATGGGGATTTACAGGACCTTCCTCATCCATTTATTCTAAGGATTAAATAAGGCATACTCACAATAAAAACTTCCTAATAAATGCTAGCTACTGTTATTAATGAAGCAGAATTTTATTTTCACTTTTACTGGCTGTGTAGACTGCTAAGGGTTCTTCAAATCTATTCTCTCCTTGTACAGGAGTTTGCGGCCTTCCTTGCAGCCAGATGTGGCCATGTGACTAGGTTTGGAAGCAGTGGCCTGTAGCACTTCTGCATCTCAGCCTTAAGACAACAGAGAGCCCTTCTCCATCCCCTCTGCGCGTCCTGCACACCACAGCGCATGTGCGCTGTTCCCCCCGACCATGCAGACAAGCGCAACACTGAACATACATACAGATGGTCCCGCAACCAAACGGAAGGAATTCAGGTCTCCAGATACTTATGAAGAAGAGTGCTGTCCTGCCGAGTCGGCCCCCCGCACCTCCAGACTGCCACCGGAGAGAGACTCCGATCATATTTACGCCACTGAATTTTTTGTTGCAGCAGCTTAGCCTGTATCTTAACTAATACAAAAAAGTAAGGACCTGGAGGTGAGTAACAAAATCAAAACACGTCGCACTGGCTTAGCCAACGGGCAGCAAGATGTGGCCAATACCCCTTGTCGTGGCATCATTTTGTATTTGATAAGTATCAAATATTGATAGATACGTGATTAAATAGTTGAGATCATATTTGGTAAAGCCTGAAAGCAAACAAATGCGCTTACAATGCTTGTAGCATATAAGGAAGCAGGCATAAAAAGGCAGAATGTTGGTAAACACTGGACAGCTACTGCAGCTTTTGCAAAATACCACCAGACCCAGCTCCGCCCGGGTGAGAATTATACGGTTTGCAGGCAGAAGATGGAAGGCACAGGACTTTGCCAAGAGAGGCTCTGCCTGTGGCCTGTAATCCAAACTGACTAAGAGTCCAGAAATGTGAGGCTGTGCCAGATTGGAGAAACAGTCATTTGTCCCAAACAGCAGGAGAGACAGGCACGGACAGCCCTTCTCAAAGGCCAACGTCAAGACTGACAATAGGGGCCAGGCCCACTGCAGGGATCAGAGTAAGGGTGCTGCCCTCCCACAGCCTGTTGTTTCATATGACTTCAGGCCATTAAACTGAGGGACAGAGAAATGAGCCAAGCACAAAAGCCAGGAAAAAAAGGGGTGAGAAGTCTCTCTCTAGAATTCTTAGATGATGGAATTGTCTAGATGATGGGCAACTAGGAACCTCCCCAAGAGCAAAACCAGGGCCTCCGGGGGACTGTGGACCAGAAAACAAAGGGTGGCCAGATGGGCTGACCCAAGCACTGCCCACTGCCAGGCTGTGGGCCTCCCGATCGCTGCCAGCAGAATCTGATGGCTTCTGTCCACTACCGGATGCCCTACTGCTCCTTCCTCTTTTTTCCAAATACACTTCAATCGTGTTGGCCTTGTGTGTATTCCACCACTGTATGTATACACATGTGGGGTGGGCAGCCCTGTATATCAGCTTATTTGTTGCTAGAGTGTAAGGGGCCAGCCTAACGAATGGGGTGTTCTGCACATCACTTGGAAATCCCACGCTTTCAGCTGTTGGGACCCACAGCTGTCTCACCTGGGGAGCGACCAAGTGTGCAGGATGATGAAAAAGGGATCTCACAGATTTCTGGATGTCACAGGGACACACTGTGGCAGATGCTGTCCCCTAAACCATGCTTTCCCTCTTCCACGGGGAGAATGCTTTAGCTGGACATGTGGCTGGCCAGCAGAAAAGACATTTCCATTCTCTCTTAATGCTAGGGGTGGCCAGGTGACTAAAGGTGAGCTAACAGGATGTAAGAGGATAGAGTGTGCCATTGTGGGGTCTGGCCCTCAAAGCATTACTATTCCTCAGCTGTCTTCCCCCTGCCTGCAAGCAAGTCCATGAGTCCATGAACTTAGCTTCCACCCCTAAACATGGACGAACTGTGACCTAGGAGATGGCAGATCAACAAAACAGAAGGAACCCAGGTCCATAAATGACTGCATGGACCAGGGATGTCCACTAGCCTGGACTGGTCATCTCTGGACTGCCATATGAGCGAACGTGAGGTCTACCTTATTCAAGCAATGGCCATCGGGGGAGATCTCTTAAGACAGCAGTGTAGCCTAACTCAGTGGTTCTCAAACTTGAACTTGCATCAGAAACTCCTTGTGGGGCTTACAAACACAGAGACTAATTATTCAAGAGGTATGGAGCAGGACCCAAGAATTTGCTCTCCTAAGTTCCCAGGTAATGCTCATGCTGTTGGTTTGGGGACCACACTCTGTGAACAATTCTTTCATGAACTACTACGAACTGTCCTTTGCCCTGTTTTTCTACAGGGGTCTTTTCTTTTTTTTAAAGATTTTATTTATTTATTTGACATTGAGAGTATGCACACACAAGCAGAGGGAAGCTGCAGAGGGAGAGGGAGAAGCAGGCTCCCCATTGAGCAGTGAGCCCCACCTCTACAGGGGTATTTCCTTAGGACAAATGGCTATGTATAGAATTACTGGGTCCAAGGTTAGGGTTTGCATGTTTTTAAGGCTTTAAAAGTTTGAAAGAGACTAGGCCTATTTATCCACCCTCCAGCAGTGCCATTTCCCCAAGACTGTATCAATGTTAACTGCTATGCATAAACCTTGGTCAAATCGAGAACACATAATTTTCATTTATACTTCTAAGATAATCTGTTCCTCTCTTGAAGTTTTCATCTTTTTCCTATTAATTTGAAAAACACTTAGAGAGCAATCATTAGTTTTATATGGTACATTTTTTTTACATCTGTCATTTCCCATTTTACGTGTCATTTTTACACATCGCCATTTTTCTTAAGCATTTTATTTTGTGTGCCGTTTGAATTTATCCATCTTTTCCTTAATGATTTCCACATTACATGTTATGCTTAGACTCCCCCAGAGCAGGAATAATCATCTATGCAATCAATTCTCAGTAACCCAAGAGAATAGGCAGTATAATTTAATAAAACTATTAATTTCTCACTTATTTTATATCCAGCCACCTCACTGAACCCTTACTTATTCAAACAGTTTTCCAGTTAATACTATTCTCTAATTCACTTTTTTTTTTTAAGTAGGAGCCCAACAACAGAGCCCCACTTACAACCCTGAGATCAAGACCTGAGCTGAGATCAAGAGCCTGTCGTCCCACCAACTGCGCCACGCAGGTGCCCCTCTCTAATTCGCCTTGGAGCTCCCCGCTTTTTCTAACTGCCTGGGTTGAATTCTTAGTCTGTTTCTTCTTCTTTCTCATTAGAAAAACCTTTGAGGGTGTCTGGGTGGCTCAGTTGGTTAAGCGACTGCCTTCGGCTCAGGTCATGATCCTGGAGTCCCGGGATCGAGTCCCACATCAGGCTCCCTGCTCAGCACGGAGTCTGCTTCTCCTTCTGACCCTCCTCCCTCTCGTGCTGTCTCTCATTCTCGCTCTCTCAAATAAATAAAATCTTAAAAAAAAAAAAAAGAAAAACCTTTGACACTACAAATCTGTTTCTGATCACTACTTGGGCCCTATTCCACAGATTTCTGATATATATTCTCCTCATTAAAGTATTTTCTAAAAATCCTGTGGTTTTTATTTTCTTTTACCTGAGTTATTTTGAAGTGTTTATTTTCATAATTTTCAAGTTTTATTTTGTTTTGTCTTGCTGTCATTTAATGTTTACTGAGTTCATAACGGATTTCATTTTACCTACAGAATATGTGAACTGTACTTCCACATGTAATTAAGGTTCTGAGGAGCCAAAAACCCAACCACAGGTGCTGAGATATCTCTGTCTGTAGACCACAGAGACTGGTGAGCAACAACTAAGTCCCCCTCACAGTGTTATTATTCAGACACA
Source organism: Mirounga leonina (assembly GCF_011800145.1). Classification (NCBI taxonomy): domain Eukaryota; kingdom Metazoa; phylum Chordata; class Mammalia; order Carnivora; family Phocidae; genus Mirounga; species Mirounga leonina. The sequence continues at coordinate 8,927,743 of NW_023270464.1, read as the reverse complement.
TATAACCCTAATGTTTACCTATGTGATCGGTCCAAACCCGGTCCAAAGACAGGTTAAAGCCTACCACTCCTGAGTGTCTTTAATTTTGTATTTCTGATCTGATGCTACATCATTTAACTCCTAAAGTTCTGTGACAAATAGTCATTGTGGATTACACTGTTTGTCTATTTTTGAAATAAGCCTCCCATTTGATGATTTAAGCCCTGAATTCTGGTGTCTTGAAGTAATACTATGATCCCGGCTCTCTTCTTAACAGGTTTGCTTGATATGCCTGCTTTGCTCATCTTTTGGTTTAGGCTAACTTTACTTTTTAGACGCTCCTACAATCCCACTATCATGAAATTTGATTGTACGATTTGTAAGCTGGTACCCTGTGGAAATGCAGATGATTAAGGGTATAATGAAGAACCTGTCCTATAATCCAGTAACTTTGCTTCCCAAGTTCGAACAGGATTCTTCTGTGCAGAACCAGTCTCTAATATGCCAACATGCAAACTGACTCGCCATGAAGAAACATAATTTATTTTTGCCTCAAAGCCCGTTTTTTCCCAAGCACATCTAATCATCTCTCTCCTAGAAAACATGGGAATAGGTTGGGAGAGGCCGTTAGGAGTGCAAGATATGATGGGATGGAAAAAAATATATATAATTTTAATCATAGTTTTCCAAGGAAATCTGAAGATTTCAACTGTTGAAAAAGCTTGCTTTTTAAATAGTAAAAGTTTATTTACATGGCAGTCTTGAGCTATAGCTTCCATAGGATTATATTTAATGCTAGGAATTAACATTGGTCAAAATAACATAACTTCACTAAATGTATCTAATTTCTAGGAAAGTCAAAGTATTTATTCCAGGGTTGATAATGGCTCTAACACATACACCTTCAATCTATAATAAGTTGCTTTGTACATTTCTAGAGGCACTTTAATTTTCAGAGTATTTTTCATATGCAGTATTTTATTTAATTTTTACAACCTCATTAGGTAAATGGGAAAAGCAGTATTATTCCACAGAGATAAAAAGAAACAGGCTTGAAAACCTTCAGGGATCTGCCCAATGTGGTTCAAAGAACCACCCATGGTTATTTACTGGTGGGACGATGACTTGACTTGGAGTCAAGTCCAGCAAAGGATCAGTAAAATCCCATGGAAATACTTTGATGATGTACAGTCAATGTAAAGTGACCTGTCAAGGATTACACATTTTCCTCTACTATATATTTTCTTAGAACTTTAAAACATGGCAGCGGGGGGAGCGCCTGGATGGCTCGGTTGATTAAGCATCTGCCTTTGGCTCGGGTCATAATCTCAGGGTCCTGGGATCGAGCCCCACATCAGGCTCTCTGCTCAGCGAGAGCCTGCTTCTCCTACTGCTTGCTGCTTCCCCTGTTTGTACTCTCTCTCTGTCAAATAAATAAATAAAATCTTAAAAAAAAAAAACTTTAAAATACATTTTAAAGAAGAAGAGATTTTATTCTGGTATTCAACTACGTATTTAAATGCCCTATTTCGAAGCCAGAGGGAAAAAATTAATGACATTTAACTTATTCAAATAAGAAAAAAAAAATATTTTCACAGTCCCCAGGGAACACACTGTCACCAAGCTCTGGCACAATACTACATAATGAATATCTTCTCCAAACTATGGTTTTACCTAATTTCAGTGGCCACTTGATAAGGTGTTGTTTTCCAGACTTCCCCTTCCATGGTTTTCCCACCAGCCACTCTCACTGTGATCACATTGCTTGTATTCCCCTTTTTGTCAGTAACAGCAAATAAGAGCTGATGGTCTTGCTTCAATATTTCAAACAGCTTCAATCTTTCCTTCACAAAATCTGGTCGATTTGTCACCTGAAAGTCATTAGAATACAAGAACGTTAACATACACAGCCCACTTTTTTCTACCTGTTCACCCTGCAGTAAGGCTCACCCCAGGTCATTTCCAACTCTCCTGCCAGTCACTTCCCACCTCCTTCTTAGGTCTTAGGGTCCAGCTCAAAGCCCACCTCTTCTAACTACCATATCTCCCTCCACCATATGTTTAACACTCGTCTATGCACAGTCGCACAATTCAGCACCTACCCATATACCATCCTACTTCGTTCTCTGTTGTCTTTCCTGTTTGTCTGATCTCTACCAGACTGATTCCTCCGTTGCCAGGTTTTCCTCTTTTGCTCCTGCCAAGTGTTTATCCTCAAAACCTACTCTGGTTTGTTTTCATGATTGATATGGTAGCTAATTTCCTTAACACAAAAGTAAAGCTCTGCTATCTCAACTTAAATAGACAAAGAAGCACTTAAAGAGAGCTGTGTGGCTAGCTCAGCTCGAAGTTAAGACATCTTGTAGCTTGGGGCGCCTGGGTGGCTCAGTTGGTTAAGCGACTGCCTTCGGCTCAGGTCATGATCCTGGAGTCCCTGGATCGAGTCCCGCATCGGGCTCCCTGCTCGGCAGGGAGCCTGCTTCTCCCTCTGACCCTCCCCACTCTCATGTGTGCTCTCTCTCTCATTCTCTCTCTGTCAAATAAATAAATAAAATCTTAAAAAAAAAAAAAAAACATTAAAAAAAAAGACATCTTGTGGCTAAGGCTTGCAAGGTTTTGAATATACTACTAGTGTCGTAATTTAATTAGGAACTATGTTTTAATTTAAAATCTGGGCAATTAACTGTATCAGCATGTTTAAATTACAGGTAGTATTTTACATTATTTCCACAGCAACAACTCACCTCCCTCTCAGGCCTATCCTCCTTCACTTCAGTGTTCTTTTCTTGGGTTTGACTGGAAGGAGGCTGAGAAATAAAGGTAAGTTATAAATAACTCATACCAATGACGGGAAAGAGGAACACATCGGAAACAGAGGAGAGAGCAGTCAGCAAGTGTCCCACGTTGGAGCCTGGGCTTCCCTGACCACCACCTAAACTCTAGATGAGCAACTCACTTTCTGGGGTTCCATCCTTCCTGTCTGTGCATTTTCACACACTCTTGCTAAGTACATTTAACATATTTTGCTCTCTAAAGCTTTTTCCCCTAAACTTTAAACATAATGTCACTGGAAAATGGTAGTGTAGCTGCCGCTGCACTGTAGATACACTATTTTAGGAAGATGTTGCCAGTGCACCAGTTACCCTTGGTAAAGAACTCAAGAACACCCCACAGTGTGAGAAAGCTTTTAAACTTCAGAAAACGTATTATATTACACGATGATAATCTGTCCTTCAATGAGCCAAAATATTAAAACACTCTATTAAATAATAACGCTAAATATACAGATGTCAACAAGTGAACAACAACAAAAGCCCCCAAAACCACCTGTCGTAAACAGCTCAGAACCAGCCATTCATTAGACGAAATGGATGAGTTTACTTTCGTAGCTGTTGGTCTTCCTGCTAAGAATAGTGAGTTTTAAACACTCCAGCATTTTTTTTTCAAACAAAGGAAATGCTCTTTCTGCTACTGAAGAAAATATGTGGCAATTTACTGGAAGAGCTGAGAAATGACACCATTAAGTCAGTCTGGCGACGGCTGGAAATACAGGGCTCCAAGGGGTGTCCAGGCCCCTCACTGGTTCCCCAGGCCGTAGCAGGTGCACAGGGCAGCGCTCCGCCAGGCGCCGGTCCAGCAGCGCGCCGCGGCCGCCGCCGTCCTTCCGGCGGGACCACCGCCACCCGTGCACCACGCAGCCCGCGGCGCCGCCCGCCCGGGGCTCTAGGCGGCACCCGCCCCCGTTCCCCGCAGCGAGCCCGCCGCCCCGTTACCTGCGCGCCGGCAGCCGCGCGCCCGGCCTCCTCCTGCGCCGCCGCCGCCTGCGCCCCGCTCTCCAGCGGCGCCTGCGGGCTCAGCCCCTCGGCGAGGCACAGCCGCAGGCGGTGGAGGCGGTGGCGCAGGTCGCGGTTCTCCGCCCGGAGCTGCGCCACCTCCCGCGTCAGGCACGGCCCCTCGGCCTGGCCGCGGTCGGGCGCGTTCAGCTGCTCGTCCCTCAGGCGCTGGACCTCCGCCCACAGCCAGCGGATGTCCTCCTCCTGCCGCTGCAGGCGTGAAGCCACGGCCTCGGCTGCCAGGGCCTCCGCCGCCATGGCGGCCGGCTCCCCAAGCCACCGACGCCACTCAGGGGGCAGCCGCTGCGGCGGGGGCAGTGGCGGCGGCCGGGCTATAGAGACCGCGGGGAGGCGGGGCGTCGTGCACAGGCGGGGCGACGAGGAGAGAGGGGCGGGGCTCACTGCAGGGCGGGGACTATAGGAGCCGCGGGGAGGCGGGCTAACGGGGAGAGGCGGGGCGACGAGAAGAGGAGGGGCGGGGCTCACCGCAGGCTGGGACCATAGAAACCGCGGGGAGGCGGGGCGAGGAGAAGAGGCGGGGCAACAGAGAAGGGCCGAGGAGGCACACTGCAGGGCGGGGATTATACTCTGGAGCCTCGGGGAGGCGGGGGGAGGGGGGAGGCGGGGTAAGGGGGAGGCGGGGCAGGGGGCGACTGCAGGGGTGGGGCTGAGGCTGGGCAAGCTGCCAGGGTGCAGCGGTTGGGTACCCGCACGCGCGGTGGTCAGGGCGTGGGGAGTGGCGTGGGGCCTGAACAGGCAGACCGTGCCTTCAGGGCTAGCCATGAATATCACCGTGAGCTGGTTGAAACGCAAAGTGTCCAAAATCTTGGGAAGGTTAACATCTCCCTTCCCAGCGTGGCTCTGTCTTTCCTCTTGCGAATTCTAGCAGTCACCATCCTTCCAACTTGCAGCTAGGTTCTGAGAAGTGACTATTGAGAGTCCACCATCTTTGGCTTTCATGCCAAAGCTGACCAAGTGCAGAGGCCGCTGGGCCAAGGCACAGAAGATCTCTAAGAAAATCTAAAGCTGACGGGCAATTGCTAGCTCCTCGCTCCAGGTTAAGGCAAATGCCGCAGACATCCCTGTATACCACATAACTGTGAGCATGAACCTTCCTGTAATAGGAATACAAATTGATTTTTATTAACATTCTTAGGGCTTAGAATGTGGCAAACGCTGGTTTAAGCTCTTTATAAATACTAACTCCTCTAATATTTATAGCAAAAAGTACTCTTATTATGTCCGGTAAATTAATGATAAACTGAAGCACAGAGAGGCTAAGCAACTTCACCAAGGTCACACAGCCACTGCATGACAGAGCTGAGATTCAAACTCAGATAATCTGATGCCAGCGTCTATGTGCTTAACACTATGGTGCCTTTCAACATTGGTGAAATTGAATTGAACACGTCATATGATAAGAAAGAGGTAATAAATGCCCTCAGAATTCCAAAATGGGAGAGCTTAGTTGGACTGATGAAGTTACATAGAGAGCAATTGCTCTGGAAAATAAAGGCTGGCAGTTATTAGAAAGGTAGGCGAATGAATGCCACTCTGGGAGCAGATCCGCATTCCAGGGGCTGAGGGGGGCAGCTAATTGGAGTAAGCTAACTGGAATCACAAACAGCTCCCAGGAGGAAGTTCCGTAACGTATGGCACTGAAACCACTGTATTATTCCCTTCCCTGGTAAGTTTCCGGACAGAGTTACACAGACTCACTGTCTGCACACTCTTCCCAGTCACTTCTCAACCCGCTGCCATCTGGTTTCTGCTCCTCCCATTCTGCCACGACTCATGTATTGTCAAATTCTATGGCCCGGCGTAGCCCCCTCCCCAGCCCCCGAAGTTTTCTCAGGCTCCGTTGTAATTTGTCTCTCTTCAGCCTCCACCTACAATCCTCAGGCGACCAGTGATCTGCTGTCTGTCGCTACAGATTAGTTTGCATTTTCTACAGTTTTCTATGAACAGAATCATATACCATGTACTGTTTTTTTGGCTCCTTTCATTCAGTATAATTTTGAGATCTATCCATGTCTTTGGGTGTATCTGTTGTTCATTCCCTCATCCATCCCTGGTAATATTCCATTATATGGCTATACCACAATTTGTTTATCCATTTATCTGTTGTTGGACATTTGGGTTGTTTCCAGGTTCTGGCTAGGATTTACCTGATGGTGAGCTCATCAGGTTACTGTGGTTATTTCCCCAGTTTCAGAAAGCAGGATTTGAACAGACATATTCAGCAACTGGCAGAATATCCACAGTGGTTCCCTAACCCATGGACTTAAAGCTATTCTGGTAGGAAAGACCAAGTGGAAGCCACTAGAACTTTCTCGACCATGGAAAATAGTAAACCAAAAGCAATACTATAGTCCTGGAGGAATTGCAGAGATTACTGCCACCCTCAATGACTTGAAAGATGCAGCATGGTGATTCTCACAACACCTCCATTTATCTCCCCTATTTGGCCTATAGGGAAGGCAAATGGATGAAGAATTACAGTGGATCGTCATAAATTTAATTAGATAGCGACTCTAGTAGCAGCTGCTCTTCCAGATATGCTCTCATTGGTGGAGTGTATCAGCATCCTCTCTGGCACCTTATATGCAGCTATTGATCTGGCTAATGCTTTCACTTTATGCCTATTAGTTAAAGGCCCTCAAAAGCAGTTTTCATTCAGTTGCCAAGACAAGCAATACATTCATCGTTTCACCCTAGGACTCTCTAGCTTCACGTCATAATCTAGTCCACAAGGACTTTGATTGCTGCTCCATTTCAAAGACATCATGCCAATGTCCTGTTGTGAATAATATCCTGCTGATTCTACTTGGTGAGCAGGAAATAGCAAACACAGTTGACCCTTAAACAATACGGGGGTTAGGGACACCTATGCCCTGTGCAGTCAAAAATCTGCATATAACTTTTGACTCCCCAAAAACTTAACTATGAACAACAGAAGTCTTGAGTTGACTGGAAGCCTCACCAATAATGTTGAGTCAATTAACACATATTCTGTATGTTATATGTATTATGTGCTATATTCTTACAATAAAGTAAGCTAGAAAAAAGAAAATGTTAAGAAAATCATAAGGAAGAGAAAATACACTTTCAGTACTCTACTGTATTTACTTAAAAAAAAATCCACATATAAGTGGACCCATGCACCCAACACCCAAACCTGTATTGTCAAGGGTCAACTACGCTATAGTCACCTTGAGAAGGCACGTGAAAGATTTGGGAGGAAAATAAATCCTAAAATTAAAAATTGCAGGAAACTGCCATTCAGTGAAACTTTTAAGGGCCCAGTAGGTCAGGGCATCTAGAGATGTCATTTCCAGAGTGAAAGAAAAGTTTCTGAATCTTGACTTGTCTCACTAAGAGGCACAATGCCTAGGGGTCCTTTTTGGATTTTGGAGACAACATACACCTCACTTGAGCACATATGTTACTCTGACTCAATTACTGTTCTACTCAAAAGACTACAGTTTTGAGTAGGAGTGAGAGCAGAAGGCTCTAAATAGGTCAAGCTGCTGTGCAAGCTCTTTTACCCATGGGCCACAATGATGCAACAGATTTGATGGTGCTTGAAATGTCCATTATAGGTAAGAGTAATATATGTAACCTTTGATGGAACTTATAAGGAAATCAGAGTCATAGTCCTTTAGGAGTGGGGAAAAAAACATGTCATTTTTTATTTCTGAGAAGCAACTCTGGTTTGCTCTTGGACCACAGTGGAGACTGATTTCTTTTTTTTTTTTTTTAAGATTTTATTTATTTATTTGACAGAGAGAGACAAAGAGAGAGAAGGAACACAAGCAGGGGGAGTGGGAGAGGGAGAAGCAGGCTTCCCGCTGAGCAGGGAGCCCAACCCTGGGCTGGATCCCAGGACTCTGGGATCATGACCTGAGCCGAAGGCAGACGCTTAACGACTGAGCCACCCAGGCGCGCCTGGAGACTGATTTCTTGATCATGAGCCATCAAGTTACCGAGCTACCTAAGTTGTCCATCATGAACTGGGTGTTGTCTGACCCACCAAGCCCTAAATTTAGGCATGTATAGTAGCACTCTATGATCAATAAAAAGGTGGTATGCATAAGGTCAAGCTCAAACAGATTCTAAAGGCAAAAGTTAGTTGCACAATCACCCATAGGACCACAGCTCCTATGGCTTCATGGGAAATTCTATATCACCAGTTCACTGAGGAAGAAAAAACTTGAGCCTGGTTTATAGATGTCTCTGCACTCTTGTGGAGTAGAAGCCTCTTCAAACTGACTCCTGAGACATTTCATTGCTGCCTTTCTTTCTGGTGTGATAAAATATTCTAGACTCATCTGTATACACAGGATCTGTCATGTCTCCAAGGTGCCATGCCTAGTTGCTTTTAGTGAGAATTGGTATTTAGTTTGCACAGTCTGGGTACTGGCAATGATCCTTATTTCTAGGACTTGTCTGTATTTAGCGTTGTAGATAAAATATATGAGGCATAGTTAAATTTGAATTTCAGATAAATAATAAGTAATTGGGGGTGTAAGTATGCCCCATGCAATATTTAGAACATATTTATACTAAAGAAGCAAGCCAAAAAACATTCAGTGAGACAAAGGACACTTTATAATGTAAAAAATATCACATTCTGGGGACGCCTGGGTGGCTCAGTCATTAGGCATCTGCCTTAGGCTCAGGTCATGATCCCAGGGTCCTGGGATCAAGCCCCGCATCGGGCTCCCTGCTCAGCGGGAAGCCGGCTTCTTCCTCTCCCACTCCCCACTCCACACATAAGAATCTACGGGATACATGTAAAGCAATGGTGAAAGAAAAATTCATAACCCTAATATCTGTGTCGGTAAAAACAAAACAATGAAGGAGCACATGGGTGACACAGTGGCTTAAGCCACTGACTCAAGGTTTTGGTTCAGGTTGTGATCTCAGGGTCCTGAGATTGAGCCCTGAGTCGGGCTCCGCACACTCAGCGTGGAGTCTGTTTAAGACTCTCCCTCTCCCTTTGCCCCTCCCCCTACTTTCTGTCTCTGTCTCTCTCTGTCTCTCTCTCGCTTTCAAAATAAATAAATCTTTTAAAAAAACAATGAAAATAAATAAATTCTCAATTCAAAACCTAAAAAAATAACAAAATAAAGGAAGGCAGGAAGCACATAAAATAATAAAGAAAAAAGAAGAAATTCATGAGATAGAGAAAATCTTTCATTCAGATTAGTAAACCAAGATCCCAAACCCTGAAAAATAAAATGGACAAGCATCAACTTCCAAAATCAAAGAAAAAAGGGAAAAAAGCCTAAATATGCAAGATAAGAAAAGATACAGAGAAAATAACTATTGATACATAAGGAATTTAATAAATTATAAGACACTACTTTCTATACCTCTACAAATAAACTTGGAAAACAGAAGGAAATGGATAATTTCTTAAGCAAATAAAGTTTACCCCAGCAGAAATAGAAATCTTAGACATACCAGTTTCCATAGAAGAAGTAAAGTTATATCAAAGAACTACCCCATGAAAAGCATCAGGCCCAGATGATTTTCAGAGGAACTCAATCAAACCATTAAAGATCATAGAGTCTTGGTGATAATAAATTGTCACAGAGCATGGAAAATAAAGAAAAATGTTTAAACTGTTTTTTATGAAACAAGTATAACATACCTACACCTGATAAAGATAGCACTAAAAAAGAAAATTTATCAACATCACTTATGAATGCTGACGCAAAAATCTTAAATACAATGTTAATGAAAATGAACAGGGTTCCACGCTATATAAAGAAAACAGTATGTCATGATCAAGTGGGGTTAGGCCAGGAATACAATGATGATTTGATAATGGAAAATATATTAATATAATTCATCATATTAGCCTAAAAAGAAAAACCATATAATTACTCCATAGATGCCAGAAAGGCTTTTGACAGAATGCAGCACCCATTCTTAATAAAAGCTTGTGAAAAAGCAGAAATGGGTGTATATTTTTTAACATGAATATATATACCTCAATCATAAAACCACAGTTTTACTTAAGTTCTAACTTAAGGGGGAGACCCAGAGGTATTTGCCCCAAAGTCACAAGCCAGACATGGATGCCGACTCACTCCACTATCATTTAATATTGCTATGGAAGTACAAGTAAATGGAATCTGGCTGAGAAAACAATAGAAAAATAAGGGAGAGGAGCACCTGAGTGGCTCAGTCGTTAAACGTCTGCCTTCAGCTCAGGTCATGATCCCAGGGTCCAGGGATCGAGCCCCGCATCGGGCTCCCTGCTCAGAGGGAAGCCTGCTTCTCCCTCTCCCACTCCCCCTGCTTGTGTTCCCTCTCTTACTGTGTCTCTCTCTGTCAAATAGATAAAATCTTAAAAAAAAGAAAAAAAAGAAAAAGAAGGGAGAAAGAAAATAAGTTATCTCTGTTCAAGATGACATGATAGTATACTTTGAAAATTCTAAATAATCAATTGTAAAGCCAACACAAAATCAAAAAGAATTTATCCAGATAAAAGGGTATAAAACTGGGTGCTTGGGTGGCTCAGTCGGTTAAGTGCCAGACTCTTGATTTCAGCTCATGTCATGATCTCAGGATTGTGAGATAGAGCCCTGTGTCGGGCATGAAGCTGCATAAAATCCTCTCTCTCTGACCCCCTCCCACCCCCACCCCTCTCTCTCGCTCTTAAAAAAAAAAAAGAGAGAAAGAAGCCTAAATGTAATGTGCAAAAATCAATAGTATTCACACACATAAGTAATATCCAGTCAGAAGGCACAATGAATGGAAGAATCCCAATTAAGGTCAGAGCAATAAAGAGAAAATATTAGAAATAAGGCAGCAAGGAATGTAGGCGTATCTCGGAGATATTGCAGGTTCAGTTCCAGGCTGCTCCAATGGAAAGAATATTCCAATAAAGCGAGTCAAATTTTTTGGTTTCCCAGCGCATATAATACTTACGTTTATACTATAGCCTATTTAGTATGCAATAACGTTATGTCTAATAAAAAACAAGGTACACACCTTAATTTAAAAACACTTTATTTCTGAAAAATGCTAACCATCATCAGACCTCTCAATGAGTCATCACCTGTTTGCTGATGGAGGGTTTGCCTTGACATTGATGGATGCCGGCTGGTCAGGGTGGTGGTAGCTGAAGGCTGGGGTGGCTGGGGCAATTTCTTAAAATAAGACAACAATCAAGTTTGTTGCTTCAATGAACACTTCCTGTCACTTGAATACTTAGAGTTAATAATTAAATTTATTCATTGGCTTCATTGGCCTCATTTCAATGTTGCTGTGTCTCATGGCACAGGGAGGCCAGAGGAGAGGGACAGAGATGGGGGAACAGCTTGTTGGTGGGGCAGTCAGAACACACACAACATTTATCAGTTAAGTTTGCCGTCATAGTAACATCAAAAATCACTGATCACAGGTCAGCATAACAAATATAATGATAATGAAAAAGCTAGAGGGGTACCTGGGTGGCTCCATGATCCCAGGGTCCTGGGATGGAGTCCCACATCGGGCTCCCTGCTCAGCGGGGAGCCTGCTCCTTCCTCTCCCTCTGCCTCTCCCCCTGCTTATGCTCTTTCTCTCTGTCAAATAAATAAATACTTTTTAAAAAAAGCAAATTGCAATAAATAAAGTATGCCTGTACTTAAAACTTATATGAAGAAAACCCTAAAACACTTCTGAAAGTCACAGGAGACTTGAGCCAATGGGAAAACATCCTCGTTCTTGGTTAGGCTTTCTCGATATCCTTATATGTCAGCCCACCCTCAGTTTATTTATAAATCTAATGTGACCCCAATAAAAATTCCAGTGACCATTTTCAGGAAACTAGAAAAGCCAATTCTAACATTCACATGAAAAAATAAACACAAAAAAATAACTAGGAAAACAATGAAGAGAAAGAGCTATAAGGAGCTATATCTAGCCCTACTAGATATTAAAACATACTACAAAGGCTCTAACATGAAGAATATGGAACTGGTGAATCGACAGATGTATCTAAAGAACAGAACAGAAAGTCCAAAAGTAGACCAAACTTCGTACAACAACAACAACAAAAAATAGTAGATGATCAAGGTGGTATCTCAAGTAACTGGGCAAATATGGTTGTTTTAAAAATAGTCTTGGGGCGAAAGGGGTCAAAAGGTACAAGCTTCCATTTATAAAATAAATCAGTCATGGGGATGTAATGTACAACATGGCAACTGTGGTTAATAACACTGTATTGCATATTTGTAAATTGCTAAGAGAGTAGATCTTAAAAGTTCTCACAAGAAAAAAATGTAACTATGTACAGGGACGGATGTTAACTAAATTTATTGTAGTGATAATTTTGTAAGACATACAAATACTGAAGCTTTACGTTGTACACCTGAAACCATATACTGTAGGTCAATTACACCTCAATTAAAAAGTAACTAAAAAAATAAATTTTAAAACCTCAAATTGGACCGGGGGTGGGATTGTTAAAAAAGCTATCGAGGGCATTATTAGATCAACCGGACAAAATTGGAAAAGGAATGATGTATAGGTAAAATATCTAATGTGATACTATGTTAATGTGAATTTATGAAGTTGATAATTGTTCCAAAGCTATGTAAGAGAACATCTCCAATCTTAGTAAAAACAAGCTGATGTTATTCAGAGGTAAAAGGTCACAGTGATATATGTAATTTAATGTCCAAATAGTTCAGAAAAAAAATATTATAGAAAGAAAGAGAGCAAGTGACAAAGCAAAGGGTAAAATGTTAGCAGCTTCTGAACCCATCCATCAGATGATATCCCTCCCCTGGGTAAAGCCTTCAGGAGCTTCCTATTGTGAACAGAGGAAAATCCAAATTTCTTTTTTTTTTTTTTTTGAATATTTAATTTATTTATTTAATTTGAGAGAGAGAGAGAAACAGCATGAGAGGGAAGAGGGTCAGAGGGAGAAGCAGGCTCCCCGCTGAGCCGGGAGCCCAATGTGGGACTCGATCCCAGGACTCCGGGATCATGACCTGAGCTGAAGGCAGTCACTTAACCACCTGAGCCACCCAGGTGCCCGGAAAATCCAAATTTCTTATCAGGACCTAGCACACAAGCAAGACTGAGCTCCTGATGGCCTCCGCAATATTACCCCATGACCCCCATCCTACAGCCCCATCCACTGGTTCACGGAGCCCTCACTTTTTCCTGACACTGGGATTTTACACGTCCTGGGAGCATCTTCTTTTCGCGGTAATATCTGCCTTCTTGTCATCCTGGCCGTTTTAGCTTCCGTGCCTCCTCTGCTTTTTATTTAAGGTTGCCCCTACCCTCATTTTCCCTCAACTTCTTTTTCAGCTATATTGTAATTATTTTATTTGTCTACTTGACTTTTTTTTTTTTTAATCTCTATCTGCACCTCCTCTTCAGGGTGGGATGCTGTCTGTCTTACACATTATTCTATATCACGCACCAGCCAAAGTGGACATCCAAATAAAGACAATCTGAGAGTAAAGATCACCTGCGGCAAAATTTGGAACCAGTAAAAAGCTCAGTGGGTGCCAGGCGTTGGGGGTGGGGAGCAGCGATGAACGGGCGGATCACAGGGGATTTTTACGGCAGTGCAACTATTCCGTATGATGCTGTAATGATGGATGTGTGTCATTACAGTTGTCCAAACCCATGAAATATACAACACCCAGAGTGAACCCTAAACTATGGACTGTGGGTGATGATAATGTATCAGTGCAGGTTCATAAGTGTAACAAATGTACCACTGGTAGAATATGTTGACAGTGGGGAGGCTGTGTGTGGGTGGGTGGGGGGGGTCAGGGGGGATGAGAACTGTGTACTTTCTGTTCAACTTTGCTGTAACCTAAAACTGCTTTAAAAAAAAAAAAAAAAAGTCTTAGGGCACCTGGGTGGCTCAGTCGGTTAAGCATCTGCCTTCGGCTCAGGTTATGATCCCAAGGTCCTGGGATTGAGTCCCACATCGGGCTCGCAGGAAGCCTGCTTCTCCCTCTCCCACTCCCCTGCCTGCGTTCCCTCTCTCGCTGTGTCTCTCCCTGTCAAATAAATAAATGAAATCTTAAAAAAAAAAAAAAAAAAGTCTTAAAAAGAAAGAAATGCCCTGAGAGATCACAACACACCACAAGATGGCACTCTTTCCCTCCCAAGCTTCAATATGGGGCACATTTACCTTAATTGTTGGTAGTGAAGAAATTGCTGGGTTCTGTCACTGCCTGTCCCCGTTCTTCATGGGGCTCAGAGCACTTTGTGATATTGTCCCAGCCCAGTCCCAGATTTGTACTTTCAATGGATGTCTTAAAATGTAGAGTTTATTGTTATTCAGGTATATTGAAGCCAACAGATCAAGAGACCACCACCGATGAAAAGATAATTTGTGGGGCGCGTGGGTGGCTCAGTTGGCTAAGCTTCTGCCTTCCGCTCAGGTCATGATCCCAGTGTCCTGGGATCGAGCCCCACATCGGGGTCCTTGTTCAGGGGGGGACCCTGCTTCTCCCTCAGCCTGCTGCTCCCCCTGCTTGTGCTCACACTCTTTCTCTGTCAAATAAATAAAATCTTAACAAAAAAGAAAGAAAAGATCATTTGTTACCGATCCCAAGTGGCAGGGGCGTGCCACACCAGGCAGGGCCACATGGGGAAGCACCGGGGTAGGTCAGGAGGTGGACGGAGTGGGAGGAAAATGTGAGAGAGCCTTTATTGTGATTTCTGCAGGAAAATCATGGGCGATTCAGGGGAAGAAGGCTGAAGGGTGGCTAGTTTGCACACTTTCGGGGGGCTCTAGGACATAGGAGCTGTCCCTAGTCATCTGGCCCCTGGCCAGGGGTGATTAGGGCGGGTGGACGGTGGCCTGAAATGTGAGCCTCTGATAAAACAGGTGCTTGGGGTTAGGGCTCTGGGTTGGTCGGCTTGCGTGTGAAAATCACTCTAGCATGCTGGCTTTCCAAAGTCACACAAGAGGTCAGAAGCAAAGCCAGGAGAAGTCTTCTCCTGTGGTTACCACAATCACATCACTCCAAGGGAGTTCTGATTTCTGAAAAATAAATCTCCCACCCAGATTCTATAGAAAAATATCTAATTGCTTCTATAAACCAAACTGAATATCACAATAACCACTGATCTTTTTGTCAGTTTCCTAAGTGGAAAAATGTAAGAGACCTTTGGACTTCTTTAAATCATTCCTCTTTATCTGGGGTGATTTTAGGGTGACTTTTAGAGAGAAGACACATATGATAGAGGTAGGAGAAGGACCCCAAAGCCATAATTCACTCCCATGCACAGATGGAGAGAGAGTATGGGCAAGCAAAGAATTGGTCACCTGCAGACCCAGCCAGGGACACTCCAGGGTTACTCCGGGGCCTGGGAGGTTCCGGGCAGGTGGAAACACGAAGGCTCTCTTGGAGCAATTGAATTATATCTGTGGAATCTGCAGTGAGGCATCACTGATGTCAGAGGCCTCCCCTGAGCCAGCAATAATCCCTTCTTCTAATCTGGCTTCATTAAGTGGACACCAGGGTCAGATCAGAGGAGAGGGGTTATTCATGAGATTGAATCATTTAACCAAGTGATCACATAGAAGTGTTTGAATTTCTTAGGAGGAAAGGGACCATGCCAGAAGAAATAGCACTCAGTAGATAGTTGAATAAAACTGAAACACTGTTAAACAACCACTGGCTTTGGCTACTTTGCTCTACCATCTATAGTTTTACTGCAAGACCAAGTCTAACCCCAGACTGGGGGGGTGGGAAGAGATGAGCCGCAGGGTTCCTGAAACCCCTTCCAACATCGTGATGAGACCATGCAATTAGATGGTGAGCGTGTTACGTTCATAACGTTAAAAACAACCATTTGGGGGAACTCAAGGGGGAAATGATCACCTGGGGCCCAGAGGAAGAATTTCAATGGAACGGGCGGTAGCCAGACTGTTTCTTCATCTTTTAAAGTTAGCGGCTGCAGGGGGCTAATCAGTGCAGTACAATCCTCTTAGGGCCACGCGGGTCAGCGTGCGGGTTTAATCCGAGGCCTTCCCTCTCCCCGCAGATCTATAATAATTCCAGACAGTAGGTGAGTCTGCCTCCAGATGTCCGTGCAGTGCGGACTTTGCCTGCGGAGGCCGCCGAGCACCCAGGCCCCGGAGGGAGACATTTCACCGGCTCTATATAGGATGGGGGAGGGAGGGGCCAGGTCGTGGTTCTATTACTGCGAGTCAACAGCACAGAGAGAAAAGGAGGAGAGAAACAAGCAGCTCTCAGAAATACTGATGAGTTACAGAGAGAGGATACTGAGGGATTTCAACGTGAGCCAGGTGCTCCTGCATTTGGTGTATGATGGTGTGTTCTCCTTGAGGGAGCACAGCGAGATCCTCTCCTGGGATTGCTCCTGGAAGAGAGTGGAGTCTTTTTTTCTGAAGCTTTGCTCCAAAGGTCCAAAGGCTTTCTGTGCTTTCTGCTCTCACCTGGAGGAATTTTGTCCTTACCTGCTCACCTGCTTTTTCCTTTATTACCAAGGTAAGAACATAGTTTGCTCTGGAAAGTAGTGAGCTTAAGGATAGTCTAAGCAGAATCTCTGGCACCCCACCCTCACGATGTAATAGTGAGCTTCAACATAGCATTTGATTAAAAACTCCGATGCTTCTCTCTCAAATCTCATGATACGGAAGTCAATTTTTGTGATGCCAAGTAAAACCTGATGTAACCCCCCAAACAACCTGGGGGATGATTTCAGTTGACTAATAGAAAAATATGCACCTTTCTTGTTTTAATGAGGACTTCGAAGTACGAGGCAGAAAAGAGTAGTAAGTTAAGGAAGCTGGACTGAACTTTCATTCTATAGGCGAACGCATGGAAATGATCATAGTTCCTCCAAATGTTGTCATATGACCCAGCAATTCCTCTCCTAGGTAGAAACCCAAGAGAAATGAAAATATATACCCACACAAAAACCTGTGTAAGAATGTTCATAACGGCGGAGCTCCTGGGTGGCTCATTCAGTCAAGTGTCTGACTTCAGCTCAGGTCATGATCTCCCGGTCCTATGATCAAGCCCCACGTCAAGCTCCACGCTCAGCAGGGAGTCTGCTACTCCCGCTCCCTCTCTCGCTCTCTTTCTCTCTCAAATAAATAAATAAAATCTTTTTAAAAAGTTTATCAATTAAAAAAAAAAAAGAATGTTCATAATGGCATTACTTAAAATAGCCCCAAAGTAGAAACAACACAAATGTCGGTCAACTGATAAATGCGTAAACAGAATGTGGTATATTCCTAAGTGGAATATTCTTCTGCCCTAGAAAGGGATAAAGACCTGACACATGCTACAATACAACACGGATGAACCTTGAATATCTTTTGTTAAGATAAAGAAGCCAGTCACAAAATGCCACATACTGTTACAATTCCTTCCATTGAAATGTCCAGAATAGATAAATCTGTAGACAGGAGTAGATGAGTGGTTGCCAGGGGCTGGAATTAGAGGGAATGCACAATGACTGCTAGGGGGCACAGGGTATTTTTTTAGGGGGGCAATGAAAGTGTTGTGAAATTAGTGGTTGAGCGCATCTATGAAAACACTAAAAACCACCAAATTGTATTTCTTTGAAGGTGAATTTTATATGTGCACTATATCTCAATAAAGCTATTTTATTTTTTTTAAGATTGTTAAAAATTTATTTATTTGACAGAGAGAGAGAGCACAAGCAAGGGGAGCTGCAGGCAGAGGGAGAGGGAGAAGCAGGTTCCATAATAAGCAAAGAACCTGATTGCGGGGCTCAATCCCATGACCTGAGCCAAGGGCAGATTCTCTGACTGAGCCACCCAGGTGCCCCAAAGCTATTATGTTTTTAAAACTAGCACAGCGATCTTCTTAGCTGTTTCTCTTCTCCTAGCCTTCCAAAGAGAACCCTGTAATTGCCTCTCTCAATTTCCCTACCTCCTAACGTTGAAAGAGAAAGGACCCTTTCTGCTAAGAGAGGGTTTGGGTTGGGCCATAGAAAAAGGAACGAAGAGTTGGGGAGGGGAAGGTGAGCGTGGGTGAGAAAAGCTGCGCAGAGCTGGACACAAGAGGAGGGTTTGGGGGGCAGCAGGTGTTCTGGGGCAGTGGTAGGAGTCATGGGGGCAGAAGCAAAAGAAAAGGATCCCTCTCTGTGATGCTGTGGTCTGCATGTGTGGGGATACTCACTCACCTCTTTGAGAATTGCAGGGCAGGACGAAGCAGTGTTTGGTTGTTGGTCTGCAGCACTTCCTCAAGCCTGAACCATCAGGGTCCCAACTGGACATGTATTACATGTATTTTAAGATTGGTCTTAAAAGAAAAATTATCCTCGGTTATTAAGATAGTTGTTGTGAATCGTAGTCTTATTGTAACCTCACCCCTACCACAGCCCCCATAATCTTCAGTAAAATGGCCCATCCACTGAAAAAGTCAAGTTGGTGAAAATGAATATTTAGACATGGTTTTTTATTTATACACTATTTTAGGTTGTCATGTCATACATTCTTATAGCCTGTGATGTAATATGTTTATCAGAGAAGTATTCATCTATGCATTTATTAATTCCATACAACTTCATAGAGTACTATGATAAACAAGATTACTGCAAAACTTCATTTTTTTATTGCCAAATTCTTTATTTCTATTAAATATCTAATATCTATAATACATTAAAAAAAAACTTTGATGAATGTTTTTTATAATGCAACTTAAAATTCTTTTAAGTCTTAATTCTTTAACAAATTGTGAAGTGTATGTGTCAAAATGTTATCACCTGTTAAATCCAGAGTTAGAAACATGGATATCTCTTATATCATTTTTTATATTTTCTGCATGTTTGAAAATGTTTATAAGTAAAAATAGAATAGAAATATTTCATTTAAAAAATCACGTGATTGTGCTGGTAGTTGCACAAATCTATACCAATGATAAAGTGTTATAGAACTATACAACAACCACACATACACACACACACACACACAAGTGAGTGCATATAAAACCCAGTACAATCTCAATCAATTTATAGTTTAGTATTGCACCAATATCAATTTCCTGGTTTTGATTAACATACAAGGGTTATGTAACATGCTATCTGTGAGGGGAAACTAAGTGAAGGGTACACGGGAACTTTCTGTACAACTTTTTTTTTATTCTTATGTTAATCACCATACATTACATCATTAGTTTTAGATGTAGTGTTCCATGATTCATTGTTTGTGCATAACACCCAGTGCTCCATGCAGAATGTGCCCTCCTCAATACCCACCACCAGGCTAACCCATCCTACCACCCCCCTCCCCTCTAGAACCCTCAGTTTGTTTTTCAGAGTTCATCGTCTCTCATGGTTCATCTACCCCTCTGATTTCCCCCGCTTCATTCTTCCCCTCCTGCTACCTTCTTCTTCTTCTTTTTTTAAACATATATTGCATTATTTGTTTCAGAGGTACAGATCTGAGATTCAACAGTCTTGCACAATTCACAGCGCTTACCAGAGCACATGCCCTCCCCAGTGTCTATCACCCAGTCACCCCATCCCTCCCACCCCACCCCCCACTCCAGCAACCCTCAGTTTGTTTCCTGCGGTTAAGAATTCCTCATATCAGTGAGATCATATGATACATGTCTTTCTCTTTTTGACTTATTTCGCTCAACATAATACCCTCCAGTTCCATCCACATCGTTGCAAATGGCAAGATCTCATTCCTTTTGATGGCTGCATAATATTCCATTGTATATATATAGCACTTCTTTATCCATTCATCTGTCGATGGACATCTTGGCTCTTTCCACAGTTTGGCTATTGTGGACATTGCTGCTATAAACATTGGGGTGCACGTACCCTTTCGGATCCCTACTTTTGTATCTTTGGGGTAAATACCCAGTAGTGCAATTGCTGGATCATATGGTAGCTCTATTTTCAACTTTTTGAGGAACCTCCATACTGTTTTCCAGAGTGGCTGCACCAGCTTGCGTTCCCACCAACAGTGTAGGAGGGTTCCCCTTTCTCCACATCCCCGCCAACATCTGTCGTTTCCTGACTTGTTAATTTTAGCCATTCTGACTGGTGTGAGGTGGTATCTCATTGAGGTTTTGATTTGGAGTTCCCTGATGCCGAGCGATGTTGAGCACTTTTTCATGTGTCTGTTGGCCATTTGGATGTCTTCTTTGGAAAAATGTCTGTTCATGTCTTCTGCCCATTTCTTGATTGGATTCTTTGTTCTTTGGGTGTTGAGTTTGATGAGTTCTTTATAGATTTTGATACTGGCCCTTTATCTGATATGTCATTTGCAAATATCTTCTCCCATTCTGTCGGTTGTCTTTTGGTTTTATTGACTGTTTCCTTTGCTTTGCAAAAGCTTTTTATCTTGATGAAGTCCCAAGAGTTCATTTTTGCCCTTGCTTCCCTTGCCTTTGGCGATGTTTCTAGGAAGAAGTTGCTTCGGCTGAGGTCAAAGAGGTTGCTGCCTGTGTTCTCCTTTAGGATTTTGATGGACTTCTGTCTCACATTGAGGTCTTTCAACCATTTGGAGTCTATTTTTGTGTGTGGTGTAAGGAAATGGTCCAGTTTCATTCTTCTGCACGTGGCTGTCCAATTTTCCCAACACCATTTGTTGAAGAGACTGTCTTTGTTCCATTGGACATTCTTTCCTGCTTTGTCAAAGATGAGTTGACCATAGAGTTGAGGGTCCATTTCTGGGCTCTCTATTCTGTTCCACTGATCTATGTGTCTATTTTTGTGCCAGTACCATGCTGTCTTGATGATGACAGCTTTGTAATAGAGCTGGAAGTCCGGAATTGTAATGCCGCCAGCTTTGCTTTTCTTTTTCAACGTTCCTCTGCCTATGCGTGGTCTTTTCTGGTTCCATACAAATTTTAGGATTATTTGTTCCATTTCTTTGAAAAAAGTGGATGGTATTTTGATGGGGATTGCATTGAATGTGTAGATTGCTCTAGGTAGCATTGACATCTTCACAATATTTGTTCTTCCAATCCATGAGCATGGAACGTTTTTCCATTTCTTTGTGTCTTCCTCAATTTCTTTCATGAGTATTTTATAGTTTTCTGAGTACAGATCCTTTGTCTCTTTGGTTAGATTTATTCCTAGGTATCTTATGGTTTTGGGTGCAACTGTAAATGGGATCGACTCCTTAATTTCTCTTTCTTCTGTCTTTTTGTTGGTGTATAGGAATGCCACTGATTTCTGTGCATTGATTTTATATCCTGCCACTTTTCTGAATTCCTGTATGAGTTCTAGTAGTTTTGGTGTGGAGTCTTTTGGGTTTTCCACATAAAGTATCATATCATCTGCAAAGAGTGAGAGTTTGACTTCTTCTTTGCTGATTTGGATGCCTTTGATTTCTTTTTGTTGTCTGATTGCTGTGGCTAGGACTTCCAATACTATGTTGAATAGCAGTGGTGATAGTGGACATCCCTGCCGCGTTCCTGACCTTAGGGGGAAAGCTCTCAGTTTTTCCCCATTGAGAATGATATTCGCTGTAGGTTTTTCGTAGATGGCTTTTATGATATTGAGGTATGTACCCTCTATGCCTATACTCTGAAGAGTTTTGGTCAAGAAAGGATGCTGTACTTTGTCAAAAGCTTTTTCTGGGGCGCCTGGGTGGCTCAGTTGGTTAAGCGACTGCCTTCGGGTCAGGTCACGATCCTGGAGTCCTGGGATCGAGTCCCGCATCGGGCTCCCTGCTCAGCGGGGAGTCTGCTTCTCCCTCTGACCCTCCTCCCTCTCATGCTCTCTGTCTCTCATTCTCTCTTTCTCAAATAAATAAATAAAATCTTTAAAAAAAAAAAAAAGCTTTTTCAGCATCTATTGAGAGGATCATATGATTCTTGTTCTTTCTTTTGTTAATGTATTGTATCACATTGATTGATTTGCGGATGCTGAACCAACCTTGCAGCCCAGGGATAAATCCCACTTGGTCATGGTGAATAATCCTTTTAATGTACTGTTGGATCCTATTGGCTAGTATTTTGGTGAGAATTTTTGCATCCATGTTCATCAGGGATATTGGTCTGTAATTCTCCTTTTTGATGGGGTCTTTGTCTGGTTTTGGGATCAAGGTAATGCTGGTCTCATAAAATGAGTTTGGAAGTTTTCCCTCCATTTCTATTTTTTGGAACAGCTTCAGAAGAATAGGTATTAAGTCTTCTTGAAATGTTTGGTAGAATTCCCCTGGGAAGCCATCTGGCCCTGGGCTTTTGTTTTTTGGGAGATTTTTGATGACTGCTTCAATTTCCTTAGTGGTTATAGGTCTGTTCAGGTTTTCTATTTCTTCCTAGTTCAGTTTTGGTAGTTGATACATCTCTAGGAATGCATCCATTTCTTCCAGGTTATCTAATTTGCTGGCATAGAGTTGCTCCTAATATGTTCCTATAATTGTTTGTATTTCTTTGGTGTTGGTTGTGATCTCTCCTCTTTCATTCATGATTTTGTTGATTTGGGTCATTTCTCTTTTCTTTTTGATAAGTCTGGCCAGGAGTTTATCAATCTTGTTAATTCTTTCAAAGAACCAGCTCCTGGTTTTGTTGATCTGTTCTACTGTTCTTTTAGTTTCTATTTCATTGATTTCTGCTCTGATCTTTATTATTTCCCTTCTCCTGCTGGGTTTAGGCTTTATTTGATGTTCTTTCTCCAGCTCCTTTAGGTGTAGGCTTAGGTTGTGTACTTGAGACCTTTCTTGTTTCTTGAGAAAGGCTTGTATTGCTATATACTTTCCTCTTAGGACTGCCTTTGCTGCATCCCAAAGATTTTGAACAGTTGTGTTTTCATTGTCATTGGTTTCCATGTATTTTTTTAATTCTTCTTTAATTTCCTGGTTGACCCATTCATTCTTCAGTAGGATGCTCTTTAGCCTCCATGTATTTGAGTTCTTTCTGACTTTCCTCTTGTGATTGAGTTCTAGTTTCAAAGCATTGTGGTCTGAAAATAGGCAGGGAATGATCCCAATCTTTTGGTACCGGTTGAGACCTGATTTATGACCTAGGATGTGATCTATTCTGGAGAATGTTCCATGGGGACTAGAGAAGAATGTGTATTCCATTGCTTTGGGGTGGAATGTTCTGAATATGTCTGTGAAGTCCATTTGGTCCAGTGTGTCATTTAAAGTCTTTATTTCCTTGTTGATCTTTTGCTTAGACGATCTGTCCATTTCAGTGAGGGGGGTGTTAAAGTCCCCCACTATTATTGTATTGTTGTCAATGTGTTTCTTTGCTTTTGTTATTAATTGCCTTATATAATTGGCTGCTCCCATGTTAGGGGCATAGATATTTACAATTGTTAGATCTTCTTGTTGGATAGACCCTTTAAGTAGGATATAATGTCCTTCCTCATCTCTTATTACAGTCTTTGGTTTAAAATCTAATTTGTCTGATATAAGGATTGCCACCCCAGCTTTCTTTTGGTGTCCATTAGCATGGTAAATGGTTTTCCACCCCCTCACTTTCAATCTGGGGGTGCTTTTGGTTCTAAAATGAGTCTCTTGCAGACAGCATATTGATGGGTCTTGTTTTTTAATCCAGTCTGATAGCCTGTGTCTTTTGATTGGGGCATTTAGCCCATTTACATTCAGGGTAACTATTGAAAGATAGGAATTTAGTGCCATTGTATTGCCTGTAAGGTGACTGTTACCGTATATTGTCTGTGTTCCTTTCTGGTCTATGTTGCTTTTAGGCTCTCTCTTCGCTTAGAGGACCCCTTTCAAGATTTCTTGTAGGGCTGGTTTTGTGTTTGCAAATTCCTTTAGTTTTTGTTTGTCCTGGAAGCTTTTTATCTCTCCTTCAATTTTCAATGACAGCCTAGTTGGATATAGTATTCTTGGCTGCATATTTTTCTCATTTAGTGCTCTGAATATATCCTGCCAGTCCTTTCTGGCCTGCCAGGTCTCTGTGGATAGGTCTGTTGCCAATCTAATGTTTCTACCCTTGTAGGTTACAGATCTCTTCTCCCGAGCTGCTTTCAGGATTTTCTCTTTGTCTATGACACTTGTAAGTTTTACTATTAGATGTCGGGGTGTTGACCTATTTTTATTGATTTTGAGGGGGGTTCTCTGTGCTTCCTGGATTTTGATGCCTGTTTCCTTCCCCAAATTAGGGAAGTTCTCTGCTATAATTTGCTCCATTATACCTTCTGCCCCTCTCTCTCTTTCTTCTTCTTCTGGGATCCCAATTATTCTAATGTTGTTTCGTCTTATGGTATCGTTTATCTCTCGAATTCTGCCCTCGTGATCCAGTAGTTGTTTATCTCTCTTTTTCTCACCTTCTTTATTTTCCATCATTTGGTCTTCTATATTACTGATTCTCTCTTCTGCCTCATTTATCCTAGCAGTTAGCACCACCATTTTTGATTGCACCTCATTAATAGCCTTTTTGATTTCTACTTGGTTAAATTTTAGTTCTTTTACTTCTCCAGAAAGGGTTTCTCTAATAACTTCCATATTTTTTTCAAGCCCAGCTAGTATCTTTAAAGTGATGATTCTGAAGTCTAGATCTGACATCGTACTAATGTCCATATTGAGTAGGTCCCTGGCAGTTGGTACTACCTCTTGTTCTTTTTGTTGAGGTGATTTTTTCCGTCTTGTCATTTTGTGCAGAGGAGAATAGATTAATGAGAGAACAAAATGCTAGCAGAGTAACAACATCCCCAGAAAATATACTCTAAACAAATCAGAGAAGACCTGAAGCAGTGGAAAAAGAAATGGAAAGAGAAAAAAAGAAAAAGAAAAAGATAAAGATGAAAACAAACAAAAATAAACAAAACAAAACAACAACAACAACAAAAAACCAGAATGTGATCAAATATGATCAGGCTGGTATATAGATCAGTGCCACACACTAGATTTGGGGTGTATTTTGGTCTTTTGGGAGACACTTTTGGGAGAAAGTGTCTCCCAAAATTTTAAAGAAAGAAAAACTTATATATGTACAAAAATAAGGGTTGATATGATGAAGGGATGGAATATGACTGTAAAGATGGAAATTATAAAAAGTTTTATAAAAGGAATAGATAAGTTGTTTGAAAAAAGAAAGAAGATGATTATAAAAAAAGAAAAAAGAAAAAAAAAGGGAGAGAATGTGATCAGGCAGGGGAGTAGAAAATACCATATACAAGAGATTTAGGGTATATTTTAATCTGTTAGAAGAAACTATCTCAAAATTTTAAAGAGAGAACAACTTATATATATATGCCAAAAATACGGGTAACTACTATGAAGGGATAGAATATGACTCTAAAAATGAAAAATAAAAATGTTTTTTTAAAAAAAGGGATTGATAAGATGTTGGTTGAAAAAGGGAAAAAGAAAAATTCAAAAAAAAAAAAAAAGACAGTTAAAAAAATTAACTTTGAAAGACTAAAGAATCATGGTAAAAAAGCCGTGAATTCTATGTGCAGTATTCCCCTAGCGCTGGAGTTCCGCCGTTCTCATTGATCGGTAAACTTGGTCTTGGCTGGCTGGTCTCGCTGATCTTCTGGGGAGGGGCCTGTTGCCGTGGTTTCCAAATGTCTCTGCCGGAGGCGGAATTGCCCCACCCTTGCCCCCTCCCAGCTAAGTAATCTGCTCGGGTTTGCTCTCGGGAGCTTTTGTTCCCTGCGAGCTTTCCGTACAGCTTTGGAGGCGGAGAGTGAAAATGGCGGCCTCCCAATCTCCGCCCCCGAGGAGCCGAGAACTCGGGCCCCGCTCCTCAGTGAGCCCCCAGAGAAAAGCCGTCAGTCACTCCCGTCTCCCCGGTCTCTGCCCACACTCCGTGCTCGCCCGGCCTGTGACCGCGCGTTTCTCTCTCTGGCACCCGACCCCGGGTGGAGTCTCCAAACCCAGCAGATCCCTGCGGTGCACTCCCGCGCGGCTCCTCCCGGGGGAGGAAGGTGAGTCTCCCCGGATCTGCCACTTGCCGGGTCCCCACTGGAGGAGCAGTGGCCCGACTGTGCCGCGGATCACGGTTTATGGCAGCCCCGAGCTGAGAGCCCGCGCCTGGGCTCCGCCTCTGCAGCCGGCTTCCCAGCTCCGTTACCTGGGAGCTCTGCCGCACTCAGGCACCCCCGGTCTTTCTGTGACCCCGAGGGTCCTGAGACCACACTGTCCCGCGAGGGTTCCACCCCCCGCTTAGCCACCAGAGTGACGTCCCTCGGCGGAGCAGACTTTTAAAAGTTCCGATTTTGTGCTCCGCGGCTCTATCACTTGCCAGAAGCGGCTGACGGAGGCTCCCTCCCCCGCCGTCTATCCTCCCGAATATCGCCTCGGATTCACTTCTCCGCACGGCCTACCTTCCAGAAGGTGGTCGCTTTTCTGATGAGAGAGTTGTTGGTATTCTTTTCTTCGATCTCCTGTTGAGTTTGTAGGTGTTCAGAATGGTTTGATCCCTATCCAGGTGAATTCCTGAGAGGAGAGGAAATGCAGGTCTCCTACTCCTCCGCCATCTTGCTCCGCCCCCCTCTCTGTACAACTTTTATATGAGCCTAAAACTACTTAAAAATAAAAAATTGTAGGGGTGCCTGGATGGTTCACTTGGTAGAGCATGCAAGTCTTGATCTCAGGGTTGTCAGTTCCAGCCCAAAGCTGGGTGTAGAGATTACTTAAAAATAAAATCTTAATAAAAAAATAAAAATTGTAAAAAATAGATATACATATAGCACTAACATTGTCAAAATGTAGCCAGAGAGATTATGTTTTAGATTTTTTTTTAATAAAATTCTAAAATATTCCAGATCTTTTGCCACTTGCACATCAGATCCATGGGCAGCATTTTGAGTTTGAGATTGACCTTTGTAGGTGATTCCCTAGGTAATAATTCCAGGCTTTTAAGTAAAGGTTGCTTCCCTCCAGCATTGGGTGATCCATCTGTGCTCCATGGGGTTTCTCCTTTGTGGGTGCTCCAGAAGGGGCTGCTTTATGATGAGCTATAATGGCACCCACCTTCAGAAGGAAATTCATTTCCTCTCACTGTGTGGGGGTAGATTTCAGCTTGTGTAAGCACCAAGGAGGCCTTGCAGCTCTTACAATACAAAAAGAGCCAGCTGCCATCATTAGAAATACATCCTATTAAATAAATGTATCCCAGAGTAACCAAGCTGGAAGGCTCCAAATTAGCAGTTATGCTTTAGAGAGCTCTGTGGAAGGAAAAATGATCTAATCAGCATAAAGGTAGAGGCAAGAGGTTATTGCATTTCACTCTATAGTACCAGATCACGGGACCCAGGAGCACGATAGTGTTTCAAGTTTTATGTCCACATTTTAATACTGTTCGTGGACAACATGGGTTGTACAACAGGTTACTTGTGCCATCAGTGATGAAAAGAATGTCCAACGTCCCTGAGTACAGGGGAGAAGCCACCGCACCGGGGCAAGAGGCTCATCCCCATGACAATTCCCACCCCTTAAGATGGCCACTGCATTTCTCTTATTCCCACCCCTGTCCCATTGGGAGGAGGCGAGATCTACAGCTGGATGGACAATTTAAGTGTGGAGCATACAAAGAGACCTCAGGGAGAGCCATGCCAATGTCATCCTTTCCCATAGCCTGTCTCTTGGGATGAGCCTTTCCACCACAATGTGATTCAGTGTGACAGCATAGATCATGACAAGTCTGCA
This sequence comes from Mirounga leonina, assembly GCF_011800145.1. Classification (NCBI taxonomy): domain Eukaryota; kingdom Metazoa; phylum Chordata; class Mammalia; order Carnivora; family Phocidae; genus Mirounga; species Mirounga leonina. The sequence continues at coordinate 8,900,362 of NW_023270464.1, read as the reverse complement.
CCTCACAGGTTCAGGACCCAGCACTGGGCACATGTGGATGGGAGGATGGGGGCTGCCTTCCAGAAGCTCAAGGAGGAAAGGGCATGACAGAGGGGGGTGTATGTAAGGATGAGGGGCAGTGCAGGGCAGGGGTGGGTCAAGAGGTTGATGGGATGGACTTGGATGATAAAGGGTTCCCCAGAAGGTTTTAATTAGGGTGCCATCAGCCCTTTGCTAGGGAACATCACCCCTTGTGACTGTTGCAAGGTGGGGTGAAGAGGCTCATGAGTCTCAGAGGTTTAGAATTAGGTGTGTGGAGAAGGTGCTGCCCCAAACTAAGGCCGATGTCATGGTCCATGGTGGAGTCCTGGAGAGGAAGAAAATGAGCTTTACTGATGAGTGTTAAAAGTCAGTAGAAATTCCCTGTGACTCTGGTTCCCAAACCCAAGAGAAACCAAATCCAAACCCAAACCCAAACCCAAACCCAAGGTAGGGAAGTCATTGGCCAGTAGTTCAGGAAGATGCTACATTTGAAAGGGATTTTGCTTTCTCTTTTTCCTTCTTTCACTCTTTCCATGAAACCCATTTTTATGTATTGCAAAGAAGGGGGGTACTTACTGCAACCCCCATAACTAGAAAAATACCAACATGCACTTTTGAAAAATGGCCACTCTATTCCTAGCCAAAACAAGAAATTATTTATTTTGAATGACTTGTAATGAACCATTTTCTCAATGAACTAATGGATGTTTGGTTAGAAAAATGTGAAATAGGAACTGAATAATCATCCTTTTGTAGACAATTGGGAATAGCCAAATCCCTAGCAATATATAGCTTTAGGGAAGAAAAGAGAGGCAGCAAGAAGTAGGTGAGCTTCTTGCCAGAACCGTGATACCTGTTTATGTTATAATGCAGAACAAACCCACAGGATCTTACAAGATGCATCCACTGCAGAAGATAAAGCAAGGGTTGGAACTCTGTTTGAACCCAGCGATGCCCGTGAGACTGAAGATCAAGAGCGAGGTCTTCAATTATTTAACAAGTATGTGAACATTCTCTGTGTGTTTGCAACCTTTAAAAAGTCCTATCTTTTTGCTTTTTGTTTTCTTCCTCCCTTTCTCTTTCCACTGTGTCCTCTGGCCACTTACAAACTGTTTTGCTGATGCCTATATTTTCTGGGATGTGCTCAGACCACTGTGTGACTTCTTGGCTTGCTCTGCCATATATAAAGAATGGTACTTGAAAAGCACCATTTTATTGCAGGCAGTTGATGTGATGCTGTTCAAGTGTGAACCTGACTGTTCTTACTTTTTGTTCTTTGTCAGAGCCCGAAACGGGCTGATATTGTTCATTTCTCAGCGTCCCAGATAATTATGCACTTCAGATGTGGTGTATATATATATATATATATATATATATATATATATATATATAACAGAATATTACTCAGCCATCCAAAAGAATGAAACTTTGTCATTTGCAATGACGTGGATGGAGCTAGAGTGTATTATGCTAAGCGAAATAAGTCAGTCAGAGAAAGACAAATACTATATGATTTCATTCAATGTGGAATTTAAGAAACAAAACAGATGAACATAGGGGAAGGAAGAAAAAAAAGGAAGGCAACCCATAAGAGACTCTCAACTACAGAGAACAAACTGAGGGTTGCTGGAGAGGAGGTACACAGGGAGTGGGCTAAATGGGTGTTGGGGATGAAGGAGGGCACTTGTGATGAGCACCGGGTGTTGTATGTAGGTGATAATCACTCAGTTCTACTCCTGAAACCAATATTGTGCTGTATGTTAACTAACTAGAATTTAAATAAAAACTTGAAACAAAAAAAAGTTATGCACTTCAGTAGTAAAATTCTAAAACCTAAAGAATTGTTTTGTGGTCCTCTGAAATCTATGCTCATGCTTCTCTCTCACGAAACACCTGCATTCTCAACTCATTGGGGATGCTCCGGAGTTGCTCAAATATATGAGTTGCCTTCATCCTCATTTCTGGCTCACAAATTATGTATTTTATGGACTAGAATAAAACCTGAACTGTGGTAAGCCTTTATGGCATTTCTGATCGGAAGAACTTGAATAAATTCAAGAACTCAAATCAACCATGGAAATGGTTCCTACTCCATTCAATGTCCTTCCCCCTTCCAAAGCGTGAAAAATGTAAATCATCAGTTTTCTCTGATTTTTTAATGGCTTGCTTATAAATATCTAAGTTATGGTAATTAGAAAGTATTGTAGAAAAATGCACAAGCCAACATTTACTGTGTTTAATTAGCATATATAATTGATTTTCCATTCATCAGACTTATTAACTCAAATATGTACTTGGGGCCCCATTATCACAGTCTATACACATCCCGCTCTCTGTCCCTTTTCTGGCTGTGTGGAGAACCATGTAGTCTTGAGGCAGAACTCCCAGAGGTCCCATAAACTGACCTGGGTCGTCTTGGGCTCCCTCTAATAATGGCACCTCCTGCAGGCTCCTCCTGGTTTTCTCTGGCGGGGGGTAGGGTTGCAGGTTCTGGAGTGAATCCCCTACATGGAGAGCATGATCTCCTGCCAGCCCTGTTCAGGAGGCGGAGGCCTGGTCCCCATTGATCACAGCCCTTCCTAGTATAGCATTCTGCATTAACAGGTGCCTCTGGCATTTGTTAAAGAGGTGATTTTCCCCTTCTAGTTTTTGTTTTCGGTAAGGAGAAATATAGATAGATAGATGATAGCTAGCTAGCTAGCTAGCTAGCTAGCTAGATAGATGATAGATAAGGAGAGAGAGAAAGTTATTTTAAGGAATTAACTCATGCAATGGTTTGGGCTGGCAAGTCCAAAATTCACAGGGCAAGCCCCACCAGGGTGGAAATTAAAATAAGAGTTGATGTTGCAGTCTTGAGTCTGGATTCCACAGGGCAGCAAACTAGAAACTCTGGCAGGTTTCTTTTTCTTTATTTCTTTTTTTAAAGATTTTATTTATTTGAGAGAGAGAGAGAGCACAAGCGGGGGGTGCAGGAAGGGGCAGAGGGAGAGGCAGGCTCCCTGCTGAGCAGGGAGCCCGATGCAGGACTTGATCCCAGGATCCCGATGCCTTACTCGATCCCAGGACTCTGGGGATCACAACCCGAGCAGAAGGCAGACGCTTAACTGACTGAGACACCCAGGCGCCCTACTGGCAGGTTTCTATGTTGCAGTCTTGAGGAGAATTGCTTTGGTTTTGAGAAACCTGTCTTTACTCTTAAGGACTTCAAGTGATTGGGTGTGGCCCACCCACATTTTGGAGTGTAATCTGCTTTACTTAACGTTTATTGGTTTAGATATTAATCTCATCCCCAAATACCTTCACAGCAACATCTAGACTGGCATTTGGGCAGACAAGTGGGCACCGTGGCCCAGCCAAGTTCACACATACAAACAAGCATCACAGGTGTTGTGTGGCCTTGGGCAAGCTGTTAACCTCTATCCCTGCATTTTGCTTGTGGAAAATGAGAATAATGAATTATCGGTGTGGGGAATAAATGCACAAAAACATGTCAAGCAGCCTTCCCTGACCTATTCTTCCTTTTCTGTGCCCCAGACTACTCTGTGCCTGGCATATAGTTGGCACCCAATGCCTGCTAAGTAGTTATTGACTGAGCAGTCTACACACTGAATTTCCTGGCTTGGCTCCTCCCTACAATTAAGTCCCAGATTACCAGCATTTTCTCTGTGCAACTAGTCCCTGCACACTGGACCTGCTAACTAAGCTCGTCCCACCACTTTTGTTCCCTGTTTCTCTGGATCTGACCACACACCAGCCCCGGGGGCACCTGTGGTACCCTGGCTGCATTAATAAGGGCAGCAGATCGTCCTGGATTTTGACTTTCTGTCTCCTGTGCAAACACGGTATCTGGATTATTATTTCTTGGCCCTTCCTACTTTTCCCCAAGTCCTAGATCCTTCTTTCCTCTCTCCCTTTCCTTGTTCAGCCCCTATCCAGGGATCATATGAGGACAGAAAGAATAGTCCTCAGATCATAACTCTGTTAGATATGAAGAGAGTGGGAAGTCTGGGCTCCGAAGTAGCCACCCTGCTATAGTTGGCTTTCTTTGAGTTTCTAAGGCATCTGGTTTCCCTGATTCCTGGGGAGAGCCTCCCAAGGTCCACATCTGCCACCAAGCTTTCCTTCAGATTCTACACATGGGGTAAGATGTACCCTGAAGTGGTCTAAGAGTAGAGAGCCATCTCCCCTTGCCTCCTGGCCCCAGCCTCAGGCCCTTCTGAGTTTAAGACTAGACTAAGGTTATTCCTGAGCTTCCATTTCCCAAGGAAAAGTTGCAGCCAACCCCACCCGTGTCCCTAGGTTGGCCTTTCTCTGCATGGCAATGAGCTACACTCCCACCAGCTTCCCCACCCTGTTCTTCCCTCACAGCTCATGCTTTTCTTCTCTCTGACTTCACTGTCCTTTTCTAGCCTAAAATCCTAAACAGGATACCCACAACTCTGCTGGAGAACATGTGGAGAACCTTCCAAGCAGCGGCCATCAGTGGACATTCTATCCATGTTGGTTTATCCTTACATTACCACTCCCTCTGAGCTCACTGTCTGTGGCTAACAACTTCTGCCTACTTCCCTGTACACTCCCAAATGTATCATGCCATGCTGCCGTATGTATTGGATACATTCTAGAACAATAGTTAAGTCTGTTAGGTTAACCTACAGGGTGCATGATGTAAGCCCTGTTTTGTTCATGAAAACAACCTGTGACATGTAGATTGTTCTGCATCTGTGAAACATTGGCCTAAAATTATAATTAATCATCTCATACCCATGTTGAAATGTAGGCCTGTGAAAAATGCACCTCATTAGGTTATTGTATCACACCAGGAACAACAGTATGGTATTATTAAGCACCAGTACGGTCAGCTCTTAAACCTGCCTCTTGAGGAGAACAGTAGTGTAGATAATAGCAAAAATAATTTATATTTAGGTTCTCTGAGTTAATGAATAGGTTAGAGATGCACCATGGGGTTTTATCAGGAGGTGAGAAAAGTTTCTCTCCTGAATGGGTTTTGCCACTCATGTCAGAACCCACTTTGATTCCACCAACTGTTAGAAGATGTTTCCATGGCACAAATGTTGGCTGCATGGTTGTCATCATCAAAGTCCTGCTCTGCTCCCAGTGGGACCTCCCCTCATCCACACGCTCATCAATGGAGGACAAGGTGAAATGGAATACGACCTCTCCCACATGACATGCTGAAATGAAGGCCCTCAAAGTGGATCACTCCCACTCAACCTTGAGAGCTGACTTCAGAAAAATGATGTGCGTGCTTTGTAATTTTTATCTCTCCACTCCAGGAAGGGCTGGAGAGGGGAAACCACTGGGACACAGGAGACATTTGCTTTTCCTCATTTTTTTGCTCATTCAGCTGTCAATAAAAGAGCATTACTTGCTCACTGAAGCATAAATTGAAGAAAAATAAAACCGTGAAGGGGGATAGTCATAATTTATTTTAAGCTTCATTTGGGGATAACCTCAACTTTTAAGAGCAGAGGATAAATCAGAGAAGCTTCCACCCCTACTCACACACGATGTTGGGAATTCACCAAGGCAACCGTATCCAGGACCTATGATCAGCCAATGAGAAGCCAGCAGCAGCGGTCCTGAGGACAGGCAGGTGGAGGTGGGAACATGGGCATCCGGCTCCACAAAGACAAGGCTATAAGATGCAGGGAGAAGTCAAGCCAACGTTGTGTTTCTTTTTTTTTTTTTTTTGCGAGAGAGAGAATGAGAGAGAGCACGAGAGGGAGGAGGGTCAGAGGGAGAAGCAGACTCCCTGCCGAGCAGGGAGCCGGATGTGGGACTTGATCCCGGGACTCCAGGATCATGACCTGAGCCGAAGGCAGTCGCTTAACCAACTGAGCCACCCAGGCACCCCAACGTTGTGTTTCTATTTACACACATTAAATGCATGGTAAAAAGAACAATGTTGGACAAATATAAAGGAATACTGGTCTTTTTTTAAACACCTAAAACTTTTCCACTCATGGAGAATGACCCTCAGCTGTCTGTTTGAAGTTCTCAATGGGTCTGGTGCTTCCATGGAGTACGGAGTACATTCTCCTCACACTCACGACCCTCAGGTTCACAAGCAGTTTCCACATGTTATCTTAAGTCACCTCTGAGGCATCACAAAGTGTGATTGTCCCCAAGTCACAGGTATAGAAATGCAGCCATGGGTTCTGTGCCCTTTCCAGAGCCCTGCTGCCTCCAAGGACTTGGTGTTCCTCGTTCACAGACACAGACCTAAGGATTTGGCCAGCCTGGTTCTTAACACCCTTGGATGGAAAGAAATGTAGGTCTCCTGCCCACCTTTGCCCACCAAGCCTCCACTGTGATGGAAAGGCCTGAACCTCTGCTGGCCTGACTCAGCCCACAGACACGTGGTCATCTTGCTGACCTCGCACGTGGGGTCCAGGCTCTTCAGTTGACCAAACCCTGGGGAACCTTAGTGCAAAATGCCCCCTCTATCCTCCATGGAACACAGACTGGGCAAATGGGATGGGATTCTCCTCTGTTTCCATACACCTTTGCACTGGCCCTTAACTTCATGCTTCTCAGAAGAGATAGGCTGTTTTCATGTGTCACCCTTTCCCCACAACCAACCCAGCCCCACCCCACACACACAGAAGGAAGCTTTTTGGTCCCCCTTGTCATTCTCAGAGCCCAGCACAGCCTGGGACCAAGCTTGCTGGTTGGAGGACCCGCTCTGCTGCCTAATCGCAGCAGGTCTTCAGGTGCCCAGCTTGGCTTCCTGGCTACATTTCCCTGCTTGAACCTATTCTTTACCCCGACCCTACCGCCCTTCTTAGGTTACCTGGGAGAATGGTTCTCATCTTTTGGCCTTTGATTGGCACTTCCCTTGGCTCACAGGATGCATGCTTTCCTGGGTCTCTCCTGCTCGCCTGCACCACCACCACTGGTCACTGCCGGGGACACATCAGCCTTTTGCAGGTTCTCCTTCCTGGCTTGGGACTTCGCACTCCTCTTTCCCGGGAACAGGTCCCCACTCCCTCCCCACCACACAGCACATCCTCAGCCTCTTTCTGATGGTCACATACCTCTCAAGGAGGCTTTCTAACCCCCCTTTCTAAAACTGTGCCATCCACACCTCCAGTACTCTCTGTTTTATTTTCTTCATTGTAATTATTAATCCCTGACATTTTTTTATTTTTTATTTGCGCATTGTCCATTTTCTCCTCAGTCGAATGCAACCTGCCTGAGCATGGTGACTCTGTTCAGCTCACTGCTATATCCCTAGTCCCGAGAGCAGTGCCTGGAACATAGTAGGTGCTCAATAAATATTTGTTAAATGACTACAACATTGGACAGAGGTTTAGTAAAATGCATCAAAATACCAATTTCCCCATTCCTGATAGAGATCAGAGTTAGCAAAGTATGGCGGAGGACCAAATCCAACCTATAGCCTGTTTTTGTGAATAAAATTTTATTAGGACACAGGCACACCTATTCATTTATGTATCATTTGTGGTTGCTTTTGTGTTAGCCACCGAAGTTGAGCAGCTGTGACAAAGACTGTATGAGCCCCAAAAGGCTAAAGTATTTACTATCTGGCCCTGCACAGAAAAAAATTTGCCAACTTCTGATACAGATACTTCCTACTTATTCTTTTAGTTGAAAAAGTAATAATAAATAAAATAATGAATGCTTTCAAAATTATTACATAGTTAATCCATCAATGTGTATTTATTGAGAAAAATCAAACTACAGAAATGTGTAGGGTAGGAAGTGAAAACCCCCTTCACCCAGCCTGGTCCCCGTCCTTCCCAGGAGGCAGCCTGCTAGGATCTGGATTCCTTCTAGATGACTTGTATGCATGCACATGCAAACCTCTATACCTCTCAAATGCAGATGAGTTTTGATATTAGGACTTTGCTAGACTTTGAGAATGAGAAGGGAAATGTTTCATCTGTTCCTGTGCTCTGAAACAGTTTGAATAATAAGAACCACGTGTTTCTTGGAAGGTCACAAGAACTCCCCCCAAACGTTGCCTGACTCTGGGGGCTGTTTTAGGACCAGACCTCTGACTACCTTTTCAATTTTTTTCAGTGGGACCATCAAGGATTTAGGTCTTCTGACCCTGTAGTTAATTTTAGTAATTTATACTTTCCTAAAAAAATATTCAATTCATTCAGATTTTCAAATTTATAAAGGTGATTACAATTTTGAATGTCTCTCCTTCCTTGGTAGTGATTTTTCTCATTCCTTTTTTTTTTTTTTTTTAGATCAAGGCTGCGAATGGTTTGCCATTGTATTGGTTATTAGTATTCGTTATTTTCAAAGAACTTGATTTTGGTCTTATCAAAGTTCATTGTTTGCCCTGTTTCATGGATGTCTGCTTCTTTTATCTGTTAAATTTTCTTTTTTCTTTTCTCATTTTCAGTCATTTGCTAGCTTTTGGAGCTGATTTCCTTTCCCCTTGTCTTCTCTGTGACTTTACTACACAGAGTCTTCATTGTCCAAGTAGAAACTGTGGGCAGTGCCAACCATGACTTTCTGCTTTGCCCAAGAATAACAGAATGCGATCTGTATTGCTTTGATCTCCAAGGACATATATCTTTTTCTTCTTTTTTTGATTGGGGTATTCTTTTCTGTGTTATTTTTAAGTTTTTATTTAAATTCCAGTTAGTTAACATACAGTGTGATATTAGAGTCCGGTACAATTTAATGATTCAACACGTCCATACATTCTGTGTTATTTCTGATTTCTGGTTTTACTGCATTGACATTAGAAAGTTAGCCTGAGTGTCTTCCACTTTTTGAAGTTTATTGAGACTTTTTAGTTTAAAACTATATCAATTTTTCTTTTTGTTTGTATAGTGTAGACACAATGTATGTCATAGAACCTGGTAACTAATGAGTGCTAAATATGTATTGTTGAATGAATCAATAAATTAATGAATTAATAGACAACAACAACAACAAAACATTATATCAATTTTTCCATGTGTGCTTACGAGGAGTGTGTATTCTTTCCTGGGTTCAAAATCCTATATGTTACTATTGGATCAAGCTTGTGATTTCAATATTTAAAACCCTACGCCGGGGGTGCCTGGGTGGCTCAGTCAGTTAAGTGTCTGCCTTCGGCTCAGGTCATGATCTTGGGGTCCTGGGATGGAGCCCAGCATCGGGGTCCCTGCTCAGCAAGGCGCCTGCTTCTCTCTCTCCGTCTGTGCTCTCTATCTCAACTAAATAATAAAATCTTTTAAAAAGATAAAAAACCCCATGGCATTTATTTTTGTCTATTTAATCAGTCATTTTAGAAATTTGCTAAATTCTCTCATTTTGACTCAATTTCTTTTTCTTTATATATTTTGATTCCATGTTGTTTGATACCATGTTGTTCAGGCATAAAGGCTCATTGCCATTGTTTTCATAGTTTTTTTTATTATAAATATAAAATATGTCCTATTTAATACTTTTGGCTTAGAATTCTATCTTTCTGATTTCACTATTTCTTGTCTTTTGTTGTTTTTGAAAGAGTGCGACTACTCTTGTCGTTGTTACTTTTGAAGATTTCTGCATCATTTTATTTTAAACATCTTCAAACATGGAACGTGGTAGCATATTTATTTTTAACACAGCTGATGGTCTCTTAATATTAATAACGATGGACACTTAGCTAAGCAGATCTGAGTCTTACTCTGTTCAGGCACTTTTTGAGCACTTTACCTTTTATTTTATATACTGCTCAAACCTACCCTATGCAGCGGTTCCTCTGGTTGTCGCCCGTTCACAGCTGAAAAAACTGAGGAATTGAGCCATGATGGGACTTACCTAAGATCAGAGAGTTAATAAAGGATTGGGCAGGATTTGAACCCAGGGACTACGTTGAGCCACTACACATGAATAGTGTTCATCATACTTGCCTTCAGTTTTATCCTTGACATCTTGTTTTGCACTGCATTCTGGGAGAATTCGTCTGCTGAAGATTTCAGCTCCTGCTTAGACCTTGAGTCAGGCCCATTATGGATGAAGCACATCTACTCAATTTTTCACTTAAGAACTCATTTCTAATTTTCCAGAACTGATGACTTTTTGGATATAGCAACTTGTTGATATTTAGTAGGCCATGTGACTAGACAGGCTGACATTTAGGTTCTGAGGGTCACTTGACTTCTTAGTATGGGTTCTCTTTGTCCCTCAAAGCAGCTGACAACTCAGGGCACTGACCCTTTACTCCCGCCCCAATATCCACTCTGGACACCACCTGTAGCACATTTCTTCTTTTATTCGGGAGCAACGTGAGAAGATGGATCCCGGAGACAAATTCTAGAGCTGCCACCAACCCCGATTCCATCTGCTTTATATCTTAGGAAATATTTTTGTGTGTCTTCTGATCTCTTAAAAGCATCCTTCCCAGATTCCCAATGCTACTATGGACTTTCTCTTTAATGTTTCTTTGGTCATTGCAGTAGGACTCTTCTTAGAGGGAGGAGGAGTAAATTCGTGTGTTTGGTGGGCCATCTTCAACTGGAAATTTTTCCATTCTCATTACTCACTAGTTAGAGCCATTGTTATCGAAGACATCAAAAGGGAATTGCTTTGTTTCCCTGCCATTCCTCTGGACTATATCAACATAGGAAGCCAAAACCCACACTCTTGTCATATGGTGGACACTTGCCCACGGTACAAGGGGTGTCCTGAAAACCTCCAAAAGAGATCAGCCTGAAGGTGGAGTCACTCACACATATGTGTGAGCTATGAGCTGACTCAGCGGCAGGTGAGCTGCTTGTCACTGAAGGGGTTATGTGACCATTGATACTGAAAGGTAAGTTGCAAGTGCCCAGACTCTCCCCTTCAAATCTTCTCTCTCACCCCCATCCAGTTCCCTTGCCAGAAACAGCCACAATGACCAGATTTTTATACTTCATTCCAGAGATATTTTGTGCATGTAGAAACTATATACATTTTCCTCTTTAAAAAAAGCCCCACACAATTAATACAGTATATTGCACACACGTTCTACAACTTGTCTTTTTCATTCAGTCAGATGCGTGGGAGATAAATCCATGTCTGTTCTTGAGTTTCTTCATTCTTTGTTACAGTTACAGAATATTTTATTGTGTGTTGTTTAAGCAATCTCCTCTCCCTTTCAGGTCCTTCTAGCTGGACTTAGAATCAAATTGACATGACACAAATTGACAGGAGAAAATCAAATTTAATAGCATACATATGGGGAATCCACATAAACATGGAAATTATAAAGACAATAATGCAACATGAAGTTTATATGAGCTAAGGAAAGGGGTAGAATCTGAGGAAAAGATGGGGAGGAAGGCTATTACCAGGAAGGTGAAAGAAGATGTTTTAAAAACAAAAGTTGTCCTATTATGCAGATAAGTTTCTCAGGTAAAAGGGAATCTTTTAATAGGTCTCTTCCTGGTACAGCCTCTCCTTCCCAATGTAAATTTAGGCAGTTGAGGACCAGGAAGAGAGCTTTACCTCCATCTGCTGGGTTTTGATTACTTTGAACTCAAAAGAGTATTCATGCCAAAGTGGCCCATCTTGGGGCAGCCTGCCCTTGGCCCCTACATTGACACTTAGCTCATCTCTTGTCTCTACTGTTACAAGCAATGTTGCTAGGCTATGCTGATATCCTTTCACATATCTGCAGATATGGAGAAAGTTCTAAAAGAAGGTTGCTGGGTCAAAGAGTATTTGCAAAGATGTCGTCAAATTGTACTCTGTAAGGACTGTCGTAATTTACACACCCACGAGTAATTTATGACAGTGCTCATTTCCTGTATCCTCAATAATACAGCATGCTATCAAATTCTGGGAACTTTGCCAGTATCTGGTAGGTGAAAAATGATGTCCCTTTGTAGTTTCAATGTGAAATGACTTACTACAGGTGAGATCGAGCATCATTTCATCTTTTAAGATCCATGTATGTTTCCTTCTATCTCCGTTCATATCATTTGCACATTTTCTTGCTAAGTTATTGGTCTTTCTCTTGCAGATTTGCAGGAGCATTTTGTGTATTCGGGAAATTATTCTTTAGAAGTGAATTGAGTTGAAAATACTTTCCCAGTTTATTATTTGTCTTCTGGCTTTGCTTATGGGGGTTTTCACGTATAGATTTTTTCCCTTTACCTTTAAATAATGGAATCTACCAATATCTTCTCCATGGCTATGAAGGTTTTATGTCATACCTTGAAAAAGCCTCCCCAGTACTTGGTTCTAAACAATTATCATTATTTCTTCTAATTTTATGGTATCACGTTTTACATTTAATTATTTGACCAACTAGAATTTATCCTGGAGTCATGTGCGAGATCTGAATTTAACTTTATTTTTCGTCAAAATTTTCCTTTCCGTATTAACTTTAGAATGAGATTGTTTAGTTTTCCCCTCAAAAAAAATAATATGCTGTTGGTATATTTATAGGGATGACATCACCTTCATAATTAATACACTTCCCACTACGGATACTGTTAGACCATGAATCTTCTTTTCTAGGAGTACAGATTTCCATTTGTTTGAGTTTTCTTTGTGTCCTTCAGGAGTGTTCTAAATTTTTCTTCATATGAATGGTGCACCTAAGAAATGTTTATTCCACTGAGGGCTGTTGCAATTTAAAAAGAAGAAAGAAACCATGCCGTCTTAGATTAGCACAGCAATGTTTACTTTCTACTCTTGTAAAAGCAGGTTGGCAGGTGGTTCTCCATCCTGTGATTCAGGCATCCAGGCTCTATCTTGAGAGGTCTTTTAAACACATGTCCTCCAAAGTTCCTGTGGTGGGGGAAACAGAGCATGGAGGGGCACCCAAGCTCTCAGTTCCCTGGGCCTGGAAGTGATATACTTCTTCCATCACAATTCACTGGCTGAATTTATCACACCACCACCTCACTCAAAGGATCTAGAAAGGTACTCAGGAGAGAGAGGAGGACAAGGTATGGATAACATTGGGAGTCTATCTCATTCCAGCAAAACTACTAATCAAGCACGAAGGTAAACTAAAGAAACATTCTGGCCTTACAAAATATCAGAAGAGAATATTTAATTCTAGTCATCTTCTCTCAGGCAGCTACTAGAGGGGATGTTCTGACGAAATGAAGAATAAACCGGGGAAGATGGTACCATAGGATAAGGAAATAAAGACTCTAACTCAAGGCTGAGTCAAAGAGTATTGCCAGGACAATGGTGAACATTCCAGGAGAGTAGCTGGGCTTCTTAACTGAAAGTATGTAACTTAGAGCTACCGCTTCGCCTCCTTGAGGGAAGACCCACCTGAGAAGGAACAGGAAGAGAGGAAGCTAGCCAAGGGCCAGAGCAGGGCCAGGGCAAGTGAACAGCCTGTATCCAGCTCTCTGAAGCTGTACCTATTCTTAGAGAATTCAGTTACACAAGCCAACAACTTTCCCTTGTGTTTTAGCTAGTTAGGTTCTGATTTCCTGTCACTTGTAACCAAAAAAAAAAAAAAAAAAAAAAATCAGACTGAGACCAGGAAACAACAGAAACAGAAGAAATGACCCATGTCCTCAAAGAATTTTAAATCTTCTTGGGGAAATTTTATCTAGCATCACCCACTAGACATCACCCACTGCCTTTGCTTCTAGAGTCTCGTCTCTGCAAGGACTATGTCAAATTTTTATCCAATTTCCTCGCATACAGGGGGCCTTAGGAGCTGAGCAGTTTTCAGAAATTAAAACTACCTTGTCTTGATGGTGCTGTTCTTTTACGAAAGCATTCACTATTTAAACATTGTAACATTTTCTTTCATTTAAATGAAAAATTTTCATTTTTATCCCAAAGAAATAAACAGAGATGTTTCCAAAGGTTTATCATAGATAGAAGCATTGTGAGCAACTTGAGTTCTACATTGTGGAGCTAATTAAGAAAATTGTTATACGCCTGTACAATGGAAAACTAAATGATTTTAGATAATTTCATTAAAAGTATCTTTTTGGCATGGAAAGTTACTCACAATTTATTATTAGGTGAAAGAGGTCAGGTGGCAAACAAGTTTGCTAGTTTTTAAAAATTGGGAAAATAGTTTAAGTAGTTTTCTGAGTGTTGAGATTTCAAGTGGTTTTTTTGTTTGTTTTTAGAGAGAGAGTGGGGTAAGAGGGGCAGAGGAAGAGAGAGAGACAGAATCTTAAGCAGGCTCCATGCTCAGCGCAGAGCCCAATGTGGGGCTCGATCTCACAACCCCAAGATCTTGACCTGAGCCGAAATCAAGTGTCGGATGCTCAACTGACTAAACCACACAAGTGCCCCGCTAAGTGAAGTTTCTTAATTTCTTTCTAATTTCCTGTTTTCTTAATTTTCTGCAGTTGATGTGGATTAATCTTATAATGAGAAAAAGGTATTTATAAGATTGATTGTGACTTCAAACAAAGGTATTTTGTCAGCATTAAGCATGAGACTAAATTGCAGAAATATGTATATATTTTTTAAGATATTATTCTTAAGTAACTTCTACACCCAATGTGGGACTTGAACTCATGACCCCGAGATCAAGAGTCGCACGCTCTCCTGACTGAGCCAGCCAGGTGCCCCTGCAGAAGTATTTTTACCTTGATCGTGCTGCTTTTTTACAAAAGCACTTGTGATTTAGATACGGTAACATTTCCTCATCTTTTCAAGGAAGTTACAATTGAATGTGAGAGAAATTCTCACATTCAATAAAATTTCTCTCACAGTCAATAAAACATATCACTATATGGCATAATCATATCACCATCATACATATGAAGGAGTTTTTCAAACATTTTTTAATTCAGTAAGCAAAATAGAATAGACATGTTATATGAATTTTTTAAAAAATAATTCTGGGCCTAGACATTAACATTTATTCTTTAGGCCCTTTGTTGTAGAGATACGACATTTAACAGTTTAAATTGTTCCATTTACTTATGGCAAACAAATCAAGGCCACTTTCATAAAGCAACACTTGAGATAAGAAAAAAAAGGGGTGCCTGGGTGGCTCAGATTGTTAAGTGTCTGCCTTCGGCTCAGGTCATGATCCTGGGGTCCTGGGATCGAGTCCCGCATCGGGCTCCCTGCTAGGCGGGGAGCCTGCTTCTCCCTCTGCCTCTGCCTCTCTCTCTCTCTCTGACTCTCATGAATAAATAAATAAAACATTTAAAAAAGAAAAGAAATAAAAACAAATGATAGATTCACACTGAATCTCGCCTGTCAGTGTTTAAACTAGAATTAGGCCAGAAGACTGAAAATGGGCTTATAATTACAAATATTGGTAAACCAAGTACAAGTGCTTTTTTATGTCTGAATTTGATCTCAAAGTGCCCAAATTACCAGTAACAATAATGATGATTTCAGGTTCTCATAAAAGAAAGTGTCCCCACAAAAATAGACTCCAAATGGTTGAAAGACCTCAATGTGAGACAGGAGTCCATCAAAATCCTAAGGGAGAACACAGGCAACAACCTCTTTGACCTCAGCCGAAGCAACTTCTTCCTAGAAACATCGCCAAAGGCAAGGGAAGCAAGGGCAAAAATGAACTCTTGGGACTTCATCAAGATAAAAAGCTTTTGCAAAGCAAAGGAAACAGTTAACAAAACCAAAAGACAACCGACAGAATGGGAGAAGATATTTGCAAATGACATATCAGATAAAGGGCTAGTATCCAAAATCTATAAAGAACTCATCACACTCAACACCCAAAGAACAAAGAATCCAATTAAGAAATGGGCAGAAGACATGAACAGACATTTTTCCAAAGAAGACATCCAAATGGCCAACAGACACATGAAAAAGTGCTCAACATCGCTCGGCATCAGGGAAATCCAAATCAAAACCTCAATGAGATACCACCTCACACCAGTCAGAATGGCTAAAATTAACAAGTCAGGAAACGACAGATGTTGGCGGGGATGCGGAGAAAGGGGAACCCTCCTACACTGTTGGTGGGAATGCAAACTGGTGCAGCCACTCTGGAAAACTGTATGGAGGTTCCTCAAAAAGTTGAAAATAGAGCTACCATATGATCCAGCAATTGCACTACTGGGTATTTACCCCAAAGATACAAAAGTAGGGATCCGAAGGGGTACGTGCACCCCGATGTTTATAGCAGCAATGTCCACAATAGCCAAACTGTGGAAAGAGCCAAGATGTCCATCAACAGATGAATGGATAAAGAAGATGTGGTATATATATACAATGGAATATTATGCAGCCATCAAAAGGAATGAGATCTTGCCATTTGCAACGACGTGAATGGAACTGGAGGGTATTATGTTGAGTGAAATAAGTCAATCAGAGAAAGACATGTATCATATGATCTCACTGATATGAGGAATTCTTAATTGCAGGAAACAAACTGAGTGTTGTTGGAGTGGGGGGGTGGGGTGGGAGGGATGGGGGGACTGGGTGATAGACACTGGGGAGTGTATGTGCTCTGGTAAGCGCTGTGAATTGTGCAAGACTGTTGAATCTCAGATCTGTACCTCTGAAACAAATAATGCAATATATGTTAAGAAAAAAAAAAAGAAGAAGAAGAAGAAGAAGAAGAAGGTAGCGGGAGGGGAAGAATGAAGCGGGGGAAATCGGAGGGGTAGACGAACCATGAGAGACGATGGACTCTGAAAAACAAACAGCGTTCTAGAGGGGAGGGGGGTGGGAGGATGGGTTAGCCTGGTGGTGGGTATTTAGGAGGGCACATTCTGCATGGAGCACTGGGTGTTGTGCACAAACAATGAATCATGGAACACTTCATCTAAAACTAATGTTGTAATGTAAGGGGATTAACATAAGAATAAAAAAATTAAAAAAAAAAAAAAGAAAGTGTCCCTTTAAAAAAAATCATTTTCTCCACCCTCTATAAACTCATTAAATAAAGATAACTGTTCCAACAACACCTACCATATCAAAAGTGTTTGTTTTCCAGATCATATTTACTGGAAGAAATGCACAAACTACAGTTGTTCAGAGTAAAAAAACAAAACAAAACAAAGAAACCAGCACTCAGTATTCTATGGTATAACCCTAAAACAAATTGCCCTAATTATTGTAAAAAAAAAACAACAACAACAAAACCCCACAAAAACCGCAGTACTTGTTCAATATCCTAAAACACAGTTTATTGAGAATCCATATCGAACATACCTGAGATCTAGGAAATTTTTTTTAAAGATTTATTTATTTATTCATTTGACTGAGAGAGAAAGCGTGCGCATGAGCAGGGCCAGAGGCAGAGGGAGAAGCAGATTCCCCCCTGAGCAGGGAGCCCGATGCAGGGCTCGATCCCAGGACTCCAGGATCATGACCTGAGCCAAAGGCAGATGCTTAACCAACTGAGCCACCCAGGAGCCCCGCTAGGAACGCTTTTAAATGTACTTTTTAAACTGTTTTTGTTTGTTTGTTTGTTTGTTTGTTTGTTTGTTTGTTTGTTTGTTTATTTATTTAAGAATCTCTACCCCCAACATGGGGCTCAAACTCACGACCCCAAGATCAAGAGTCATATGCTCTTCCAACTGAGCCAGCTAGGCACCCCAGAACATCTTTAAATTTAATACATGGCATATGACCTGCTAATACTTTGTTTATATTCATTCACTTTATCCTCTGAAACACATTCTGATGATAAAAGATACCCTTCTCCTTGCACACTTTTAGTAGTTTACAGTCACAGATTGTGTAATTGACTAATGACCTGGAGCTGCTCATTTCAGGCTAAGATAAACTACAATCCTCATTTAGCATAAGGATGGAGCTCTATCACCACTAGGTGGTACTATAAAGTAGGCGTTAAATTCCGCATTGCTTAAACTTGGTGTTGACAGCGATTTTTTTCTTCAAGGAATAAATCCCTCTGAAGGCATCTTCGTCACTCCCATTAGCTCTACTCCTCTCCTAACTTTAATTTGTTAAATTACCCCGTGGTGAAGGAATGACAGCCTTTGATTCATAACAAAAGCTCTTACGTAAAAGTTCTTTGGTTTAAATAAAATGAGGGCTTCTGAGAAGTGATATTAATTTCCTGTATTCTTTCACAGTTACCTTCAAGCTCTAAACGATATTGCAAAAGAATGCAAATAATAGTTTTCATAGCCAACTAAGCAGAAAAACCAAATAGCATTAACAACAAACAAAACTTCACCACTCTTCATGATATATGTAGTTGACAAGCTGAAGCTTTTGTTTATTTTCATTGCTAAATCTTGCATGGAAAGAATGTTTCTGGTAGATACGGTGAGTTTTGTCTTTATCAGTGTGGTTCAGGCAATCAGGCTCTGGTTAATACCCAATTTAATCAAAGCTTTGCTGTTCCTGTCAACTTCTCTGATGGACATTACTAGTGGACTCAGGAGAACACAATGGGTTCACTCCAGACAGCATTTGCCAACCTTACTCTGTGCTGCTGAAGGTTTCCATTATTAATTGGAAAAAAAGAATCCTACACCTTTTATGCATGAAGGTCATTCTGGTGCTGATTTGTCTATGTAGATATAGTTCCTCTCTCATTTGTAGTTAACTGGTAAGAATGATTCCATTCTCAGGGTACCCAACTGGCTCGGTCCATGGAGCATATGACTCTTGATCTCAGGGTTGTGGGTTCAAGTTGGGTGTAGAGATTACTTAAAAATAAAATCTTAAAAAAAAAGAAAGAATGATTCCATTCTCCAAGGCCTAAGTCAGTTCAGTTCAATTCCCAGTAACCCCATTAGAACCAATGTTTCCAACACACACACACACACACACACACACAGAACAAATGTTTCCCCTACAAACATCTCAGGTCTGGAATGATATGCATAGCAAAAATAATATAGATAGAAATCTGTTAAATAGGAAATAACATTGAATTGGCAAATCCCAAAATTAAATAACTAAAAAAGTTATGTCTACATTTATACTTATTTTTATTTCTTTCATGAAAGAATGCATCCCAACAACAATCTTTTAGTTCAGTACCTTGAGAAAAAATTCTTGGCATATTTGTAAATATAAAAATATGTCTTATTCCATTTGGGTTGTTACAACAAAAAACCACAGACTGGGCGGCTTATAACAATAAACATTTATTTCTCACAGTCCTGGAGGCTAAGAAGTCCAAGATCATGGTGTCCACAGATTTGATGTCTGGAGAGGGCTTCCTGGTTCACAGACAGCCATTTTCTCTCTGCTTCTTCACATGGCAGAAGGAGCTCTCTGGTTCTCTTTTACAAGGATACTAATCCCGTTTATAAGGGTTCCACCAACCCTCATGATCTAATCACCTCCCAAAGGCCCCACTTCCAAATACCCTCACATGGGGAGTTAGGATTTCCACATATGAATTTGGAGGGGACACAAGCATTGAGACCATAAGACCATATATATGTGGGGGGGTGTATGAGAAAGATAAAGAATACAGGCAATTTTTAGTAAGAAAATAGTCCATTATTTTTTAAATAAGAATCTAAACAATTGTCTACTGAGCACCATAGTTCTAAGTGTTGTGAGGAATGTAAAGAAGTAAAGGATGGATCCTACCCTCAAGAACACATGTCCACACATTCTCAGTGAAGAAGCCAAAACACGAATTTAAACCAGTTTAAAACAGTACAAAGCCTCTATGACTAGACAGCAGACTGGAAGTCAGCCATGTTAAGGAATCGGCTAAAAGAAAGTCTTCTTGAGCCAGCACAGAGAGAGATGACTTCCCGGAAGGGAAGTGACTTAAGCAGTTCATATGCTTCACATAATGTCTCGTGAGGCTCATCCATTCAATAAATATTTCTTAAAGTAAAGCATTCTGGTTTAGAAAGTGGTGGGAGCAGAGGGCTCATGGTGAAGAACAGACTGGACAAGCAGGTTGGCATCAGCCTATGGCAGACAGTTCTTGAAAACCAGGAACAGGAACTTTTGCTCTATTTTCCTGGCCCCAAGTCAACAGCGTGCTTCATAATTGCTGAGAGGGGCTGGGAGCTGATTCTCTGCTGCCACATTCCACTCCCCACTGCTTTCATGAGTCAACGCTGTGCCACTGAGTGGCGGTGCCCGTTGCCAAACTCTACGTGGGTCTGGTACATCCATATCTCCCCCTGAAGGGTTGGCACATTCACAAGTCCCATCCCACACCCCCTGGAAAGATAGCAAGTGCAAGCTCAGAACTCGGCTCATGCCTTTGTTCATGCCTCCTTAAGGTGGTGGAGCTGGAAAGGTCAGGCTTACAAAAAGCTTGAGAGGAGCATTCAAGAGGCTATGGACCGGGCTGAGCACTGGGAGCTAGTCAGGGTTCTGATTTAGTAACTCGGGACCAGGCCTTATATTGTTGGGGGAGGGAATCGAACCTTCCTGCAGAGCTGCCAAGGTGGTTTTGATTTGTGTGGGTGCAATACAATCTCAGGAATGCCAGAAACCAACCACCAAATGCTGCAGTAATAAAAGATCTGCTGACCAAGTCAGGCTCAGAAATACAGCAATCAGACTGTGGAATTGGTGAGGGATGCAGAAAAATACAGTCTGGCTCCAAGCCATGTTTTTGGACATAGAACATACAAGGAAAAAGAGTGAGGAGAGTGTTTTTTTCCCCCCAGTGAAAAACTGGGCAAGGGTTAGACTGGAGAAACAGTTGTCCAACAGAGGAAAAAATGTTTGGAGGGGCCCATATCCTGAGTGATCTCTTCCTACCCAAGAAGCACTTTACCTTCTATCAAATTCAAAAAAAGCAAAATTTAAGGGTCTTAGAAAGGGCAAGAGAACATCTAGGTGCCTTATTATAATCGATAGATAACTCCAAGTACTGGAATATAGGTGTATTAGTTGTCTACTGCTGCATAACAAGTTACCCCCAAAACTTAGGGGCTTAAAAAACACATTTATTTTCTCAGTATGTGTGGGTCAGGAATCTGGGCACCGTTTAATTGAGTTATCCATTCAAGGTGTCTTAAAAGGTTGCAATTAAGCTGTCAGGCAGGGCTGTGGTCTCACCTGAAGGTTTGATGGGAGAAGGATCTACTTCCAAGGTCACTTGCATGGTTGTTGGCAGGATTCCTTGTGAGATAGTAGAATGAAGGTCTTGATTTCTCACTGGCAGGTGGTCAGAGGCTGCCCTCAGTTTCTTGCCATATGAGCTCCCCAGCTTGCTTTATCAGAGCAAACAAGCAAAAAGAGTCAGAAAGAAACAGCGTACAAAAAAAGATGAAAATCTGTCTCATATAACCTAATCACAAAAGAGGCATCCCATCACCTTTGCTGTATTTTATTCATTAAAATCAACTCACTAGGTTCAGCTCAGATACACAAAGGAAGGGAACTACAGGGTGTTAATACCAGGAGGTGGAAATCATTGGGAGCCCTGTGAGAAGCTGCCTACCACTAGGGTACTGGAAGAGGAGAAATATCATGGACCACAGTAGGATAGTCAGGATGGAAGTCATTTAGGGACTCAGATGATGAGCTGAGTTGTATTCCTGGTGAATGTGAGTAATGGTGCAGCATCCAGAACCACAACCCACCGCCATTTGAGCATTGAGAGCTCAAGCAAGAAGGCAAGCTGGAGACCTAGATTAGGCAGCATCCCATTTTGACCATGTGCAGGACTGATATAATTAATTTCATTGCACACCTCTGCACAATAAACTGGTCTGCTCTCTGGACAATCGGGTCTGTCCTTGAGAACTCTAAGGAATCCCTCCTGGGGATGTGCATTTTTCAATTTCCTCCTGATTCTCAGGGAACTGACTGATGAAACTGACTTTGGCCATGGTGTTGAAACACAGGGAAAGGAAACCATTTAGATTTTGGGTTTTTGTTTTGTTTTTTTGAAACAGAATAAGGCCTAAAAATTGTTTTGCCTTGATTGCTGTTGTTACTTTTCTAGAAATGGTCTCTTCCTATTTTAGACAAGGATGTAACATCTGCCTGTTCTATCTCAAAGCTCTTGTGGGAGCCAAATGCAATAATGTTCATAAATGCATTTTGAAAAGTTTTTTTAAAAGGACAAATGTCAGATATTCAAACCACATAGTGGTATTATTATGGTTGTTGCTTTAATTTTTTTTAAGTTTTTAAAGTTTATTTAAGTAATCTCAACACCCAGCACGGGGCTTGAACTCAGGACCCCAGAATCAAGAGTCCGCATGCTCTTCCAACTGAGCCAGCCAGACCCGCCTCATTGTTGTTGCTTTAAAACACAACAACAACAACTGTGTATCAGAAAAGATCAAAGCCTTCAAGATTCGTTTTAGCTTCTTCTACTCCTTCTGTTCCCAGGATAGCTAATCCTTATATACCAAGAGAAGGCCTCTTCTTTATGACTCTGAGATCTGTACCTTCATCTCAGTCTCCTGGTCCCTGAGTTCAGGCCCTTCTCTTCTCAGGCCAAGGATACAGACAATCCTCATGCTTGTCTCCACGTGCCACTTAGTTTTGCCAGATCTTCTTTCTGAAACACTTCTTATCACCACGTCACTCTCTGTGTGAAGCACAGAACTCTCAGCCCACACTTGGGGCCTCCTGTCACCATGGCATTGACTGATTCCCCACGCCACCAGCCCCATGGGCCCCTCTGCCCAGACCCATGGCCTTGCTGAGGTCCTGTCCCCGTGCTCCTTCTCCCTCTGTGCATGGAAGCAGAGGACATGGGTCTATTCTCTGATTCTCGCACCTACCATGACAGCTTGCTCTCAACTTTCCTCAGCACTTTTGTGCTGGATTGCACCCCTCTTCCTGTCTTAAATATTGACTTGAAATCATTTCTAAAAATCATAGATGTCACTAACCGAAGATATATTTAATCATCACAATTGCTCAACAAGGTAAATATAATAATCCTCATTTTATGGTTGAAGAAACCAAAGCTCAAGACTACACAGTTAGTAAAGGTGAGAGCCAATACCCAAACCCAAGCCCATGTGCTCCTTCTACCCGGGGTGCCCCGTGATGTCTCTCCTATTAGATTGTGAGACACCATGTTCTCTGAGTCTTTTGACTCCCCACAATAACTGGGGATTTTGCCCCAGGGTAGAAAACAAAGTGACATGTGCAAACTCCTGACAGACACACACATTTCTGCCACTATTTATTAAATGCTGATAAATTCCAATGGATAAAAAAGGTTAACTTGTATTATGTAGGAAAAAAACAGAAATGTTAATGAAACTGTTATAGTTCTGGTAACAATGCATGTCCATATTAAATATGAAGGCTGAAGATGTTCCATTTCCAGGAGGTTAAGCCTGACTTTGTGCCATTAAATATCTACATTAAAAGAAGTACCATACCATCTTAAGATTTCTTCATTTACATGAAGAGACTCCAGGGTGTAACACTTTAATCTAAAAAAAGTACTAACTAAAAGTAACCGTTACCATGGCAACACACTGCATGCATTAGTAGCCTCCAAAGGCAAAGCACTTTGGAAATGAACATTTAAAGACACCCCAGACTAATCAAAACTCCGGGGAATGGATTTTAAATCACTGTTAATACTTGGAGTTTCATTCTTAGGTTCAGAAGTAGATCACAGAGCTTGCCCCACACAGACATTATTTTTAAATTAAAAGACAGTATTTCATTAGTGAGTGATTATGGATTTTATATGTATTTTTTTTAGGAATTTAAAAAAAGAATTTTAAAATGTGTCTAGATGCGTAAGGTCCACAAATAGCTGTGACAATTTGGCAAAAGAAGGGCCGGGGTTGTAGGGCACTGCCCCTACGTGAAGTCATACCACAAAGTTGGAGCAAAAAGAAATCTAGTTCTGGCAGAAGAAACACAAAGAAATAAATGCAGTCTGTGGGTGAGCCCACAAACTACCACACACAGGCTTGGGACAGGCACAGGAGAGCAGTGGGACTGCAAACCAGAGGGGAAAGACTGGTGTGTTAGCAGCAATGATTGGGAAAACTGTCTCAATAGATGGATGGCATAGAGCTGGATCCCTATCTCACACTGTACAAAAAAGGCAAAGTCCTATTGGATTCAATGCTTAAATATGAAAAGTAAAACCATAAAACTTTACAAAAAGGTAACAGAAAATGTCTTGGACACCTCAGGGAGGAGATTATTTAAACAAGATCTTTTTTTTTTTTTAAGTTTTATTTATTTAAGTAATCTCTGTGCCCAACATGAGGCTCAAACTCACAAGAGTCATGATCAAGAGTCACACACTCTTCCGACTGAGCCACCCAGGTGCCCCTTTAAACAAGATCTTAAAGGCACAAATGAAAGGATAAAATATGACGGATAAGACAACATAAAAATTAAACATTTCTGTTCAGTGAAGTCATCTTAGTCAAAGTTAGCAGAAAACAATAATCTAGGAGAGGATATTTGAAATGAATAAAATTGACAAGGGATTAATATATAGAACAATTCTGTCTGAGAGAGTCTGCTGCAATGATGGAAATGTTCTAGGTCTGTGCTACTTTTGGCTATTGAGCACATGAAATGTGATTAGTGTAACTGACTAGTGTAACCGAGCCACTGAATTCTTAATTTTACTTACCTGTGATTAATTGTAATTCTAATAACAGCACGGAACTAGCTGCTTATCCTATTGGATGGCACAGATCTAGAATATACAAGGAACTATACAAATCCATAAGACAGAAAACTCAAAATATGAATGGACAAAAAGAAAAGAAATGGCCTTACCTAAACTTTTTACCTTAATTCTCTTCCATTCCCATTTCTTTGCTTATTTTATTTTTATTTTGTTTTATGTATGTATTTCTATAATGTGCCCCAAATCCCTTTCTGGCGGTGAAATGGAGCATACGTACCTAGCAACAAATCCCTCCCCGGGACCAGCTACCCTGGCTGAGGCTAGCCTTACAGGGTCTTTGAGTTTCTCCAAGTTGGGCCAGCACCCGCCAGGGATGAAGCTCCACATTCTTGTGTACTGTACACAGGCCCCAACTTTGTGGGAACTTGTTTATTCAAGATCATTTTATTTTTTATTTTTTTATTTTTATTTTTTTATTTTTTTAAAGATTTTATTTATTTATTTGACAGAGACACAGCGAGAGAGGGAACACAAGCAGGGGGAGTGTGAGAGGGAGAAGGAAGCTTCCCGCTGAGCAGGGAGCCCGATGCGGGGCTCGATCCCAGGACCCCGGGATCATGATCTGAGCTGAAGGCAGACGCTTAACGACTGAGCCACCCAGGCGCCCCTATTCAAGATCATTTGAAAGAAGAAATAGATTTATCAACTACTTAATGAGACTCTAAGACAGTAAACAAAGGGCTCAGTGATGTTTCCAACTCCAAACAAACTAACACTTAGGGTATATGTTACATTCTTTTGATAAGTATACTTTTTAATTCCCATCACCTATTTGACTCATTCCCCCTCTCACCTCCCCTCTGGTCACCATCAGTTTGTTCTCTAAAGTTAAGAGTCTATTCCTTGGCTTCTCTCTCTCTCTCTCCCCCCTTTGCTCTTTTGTTTTGTTTCTTAGATTTCACATATAAAGATATTTGGAAATGACATATCTGATAACGGGTTAATCTCCAAACTATATAAAGAACTTATACAACCAAACACCCAAAAAACAAAGAACCCACATGTTACATTGTTTTTGCTGTTTACATAATTAAGAGGAAAATTTAACATTGTATAAAGCTTTCAGGCAAAGAGAAAATGGAAGAGAGTATAATTTACTACTTAAAGTGAACAAGAACAATATTTTGGATTATTCCTGCATCACACTCTCAGAGATAGATAATCCAGGTAGCATGGCCCAGAGGAGGGAACCAGTCACAAAGAGGCGGAGGGGTGCTCCGTGGGAAAGCAGGGGAGGGTTCAGTCTTCCCCGCCAGGAAACTGGCACTGAAGCCCTGTGACTGTGCCAGACACATCACTGAACGAGGAAATATGGGTAAAAGGAACATCGTTTTGCTCTGAAAAACACTTTGAGGGAGGAACTATTTCTTCCCTGTATTAGGTCACAAAAGGAGGAAGTTTACCACGCCAGAGGCCTTAAAATGAAGGATATGAAATTGTCCTTTTTCCAGGACAAAAATGACAACTTAAGATGGTTCAACCATACCGCTCTCAACCAGAAAAGGCATCCGAACCTTGCTGAGAGATGAGAGGAGAGGTCGCATGCTCCAATTTCAGGGGTGAACAAGACAGACAAGCTTCAGTTCCAAAAGGGTGGCAAGGAGAGGCAAGAACAGCAAGGAGTCTGCAGAGAAATTTAGCAACACAGAGTGAGCTGTACTGTATAGACAGCCCTCAGCATCAGTACCACCACCACCAAAAAAAAAAAAGGAAATAAAAAGAAGTCGGAAAACCCCACGACTATCCTGACAATAGATGCCATTGATCTTCAAAGCTCCAAGCCAAGCATTGCGGCTTAAACGTACTTTTGTTAAATTGATGAATCTTTAGAGTAAGTAAAGCGCTGTGGGAACAAGCCCCAGTGTTTTCCCTGGCGCCTGGAAGACCATGCTACTCCCTGCAGGTGCCCGAGGCTGAGCACGCAGGCAGCGCCCCCTGGCGGTCCTGGGTGCTCAGGGGTGCGGGGAAGCCTGCAGAAGAGGGCCGCTTAGACCCAAGTGGGGTGAAAAGTGCAGGGGTATCCAATTCTAAACTCTGGTTTTATTGGCTGCGAGATCTCTTCTGTTTTATATTTTATGATGAATAATAATGGTTCATGTTTTCTTTCGTTAAAAATGCATCATAAAGTTCGGGGGAAGAATAAGACACATATACTGGGGGATTTCAAAGTTAAAGCTCTGCATCTGTGTAGTTAAAAAAAAAAAAAGTATCATAAAGAAATATCCCATTTGGTTCCGAAACATCACGAAGTGATTTAATAACTGTTTGTGGTAAACATTGGTTTAAGTGTTCAAAATAACACGGCCTCTGTATAAAACTTCTCCAGCAGTCATTTGACTGAACTTCCCAGTTAAGTTGGTCGGGCTACTTGTTAATTTTTTTTTTTATAACAGTAAGGATCAAACTTTTGATTTAGAAATGATGTTGGAGGCACCACCTGGGTGGCTCAGTCGGTTGAGCAGCCCACTCTTGGTTTGGGCTTGGGTCATGATCTTGGGAGCCTGGGATCGAGCCCCTCATCAGACTCTACCTTCAGCAGGATATCTGCTTGAGTTTCTCTTTCCCTCTCCCTCTGCCCCCCTCCCTGCTCTCCCTTTCAAATGAATAAATAAATCTTAAAAAAAGAAAAAAGAGGGGCGCCTGGGTGGCTCAGTCGTTAAGCGTCTGCCTTCAGCTCAGGTCATGATCCCAGGGTCCTGGGATCGAGCCCCGCATCGGGCTCCCTGCTCTGCGGGAAGCCTGCTTCTCCCTCTCCCACTCCCCTGCTTGTGTTCCCTCTCTCACTGTGTCTCTCTCTGTCAAATAAATAAATAAATAAAATCTTTTAAAAAAAGAAAAAAGAAATGACTTTGGTGTAATTTAAAGCTTTGAGTCAGACAAAGCTGGGTTCAAACTGGCTTCAGCCAGTCAGCGGAGTGTGGACTTCAACCCTCTTCACTTCCACACAACTCAGTTTTCTCATCTGTAGTATGGGTTACTTTGAAAATAAAGAAAGTGGGAATATCCGTTTCTGTTCTCTTCTCTTTGGAAGGGAGTTTCACCCACTTGCCATCCCTTTCTTATGCTGGTATGGAAGAGCGGGTTCCATGATGTGACCCCCAAGTACAGGGGAAGAATTCAGCCCAGAGTTGTCACCCCAGGTCCACTACTGGGGACAAAATTAGTTCTGATAGACTCTTCTAGGAGAAGAACAAGGAAGTGAGGCCAAGGGCCTCACCCTGCAGCCCACCAAGGCCCCAGCCAACTATTTCCAGGGTGTTCTGTTCCTGGATCCCCAATTTCCTCCAGAGCCCAGCTGTAGCAGTAACTCAAGTGATCTTCATCTTCATGGCCTGAGCTCTAAGGCCCCAAAGACTGTGGGAGGTGAGAAAGGGAGAGTCTTGCCTCTCTCTCAAGGGCTCTTCGGAAATACAAAATGAGAATTACGCTTTAAAGTTATTTCAGAGCAGCATGGTTTTTTTTTTGTTTTTTTTTAGTGTGGTAAAATACATATAACATAGAATTTACCATCTTAACCATTTTCCAGTGTACAGTTCGGTGGGGTTAAATACAGTCATGATGTTCAGCCATCACCACCATCCACATCCAGAACTTCTTTCGTCTTGCAAAACCAAGCCTCTGCATGCATTAAACGCTAACTCCCCATTCCTCCCTTCTCCCAGCCCCTGGCACCATAGACACCCATGTGTCTATGCCTTTGACGACTCTAGGAAACTCATCTAAATGGCGTCATACAATATTGGGGTTTTTATGACTGGCTTATTTCACTTACCACAATATCCTCCATGAACCATAAGCTTCATCCATGTTGTAGAAGGTGTCAGAACTCATAGATCACAAATATGCAGAGCAATATCTTTAATGTGCTCAATTTCCCTTTGCCTGTTGGAAGAAAATGTTTTTCTCAGAAATCCTAAAATTTGTGCTCAGTTTATTTACAGTAATGGCTCCTGAGAAATTATGTTCTTTAGCAAACAGTACAGAATAATGTCAAAGAATTCATTGATGCTTAGGTTCAATCATCCACTCATAATGTAGTAACTTCCCCTTCTGGTCTCTTATTTGCTTGGAGATAAAAATAGATAAGAGATTTCAACCTCAGAGCAAAGAGCAGCTTATTGTATTTATTTAGTGTGTTATAATTAAAACAGTTGTGAATTTGGCAGCTTCATTTTGCAGAGGCTGAGAAAACCTTTTTTCAGTTTGGTTCAAGTAAATTCACACTTCCCAAATTCTGTTTTGTGTTTTCAGATCTAAAAATGAACCTAGGGTTAAAACACAAAATGCAGCCACACCACCATGGCAGGCCTGGGCTCGTGCAGGAACAAAACGGTGTGTGCAATGCCTAGCATGTGCCCAAATGACACATTCATAAAGCCAGCTGAAGCTCTGTGACTACATCTGAGACCAGGGACATTATTGCTCACACCAGTTTTTTTTTCCCCCCCAACTTTTGATTGAGGTCAGATCTCTGACCCCATCATCAACTATACTCTCACCCTTGGAATTGAATTCTTTGAGATTAATTAAAGCATTATAAGAAAAAGAAAAAAGACAATTTGCCAGCAAGAGGAGGTCACTAAAGGGTACTCATTTTATTTGCCACCAGTTTGGGAGGTGGCAGGAGCCTTAGAGTCAATGGGAACACTTGTCATTGGGGTCTCTCCAGCATAGCATCCCAATGTCCACGGGAATCTTCCATCAGATGGGGGGGCACCAGATCCTTCTCTCCTGCCCCTCTGTAGCCTGGAGGCTGGCACACTGACTCCTAGGACACCTTAAAGTGTCATGACGCAGGGAACTGGGCAGGGTCGGAGGTCAGAGGTCATATTGTCATGGGGGCAGCTCCCTCAGTGACCGTAGCAGTATCCCATCAAGGCTCTTCCTGCCTCCTACCTATTTCCAGACCCTCCAGAGCTTCTTGGTCCTGCTGTTCCAGAGGGTAGTGTGGGCCCTAGTATGTGTTTGTGGGCACAGATACCATGAGCCGGAGCAGCCAGGAGTTTGGAGGAAAATCAGGGAGTAACCCTGATATGGAAACAAAGTTGGGTCAGATTCCAGATCTGCCTCTTATAAATCATGTGGCCTTGGGCAAGCATTTTGCCCCACTGTGTTTTCCTTTCCTCATTTGTGCAGCGGGGCATAGGCCTTGCCTTGCATGGGTATGCTCAAATGAGACCTGAATGTCTCTTTAAAACACACTATACATAAGAGAGAGGATTTTTCTCTTGTAAACCAAAAGCCCACCAGCCACACCAGACTTAGATTTGAAACTTCACATTTAAAATTATAGCTCCCATATTGCTGCCCCTTGACCCCACCCTAGACTGCTAAAAGTGACATCACCCCTCCATTCTATGCCTGGATGGACAGCAGTAGATTAACCTTCAGGATTGGCTTAATCCAGGCACTCCAGTTCCTCCAGTGCCATGCTTAAAATGTCTGCCTCATCTTCACTTCCCTACGTAGCGATGTCCAGAGGAAGTGAGAAAGATTCCCTTCCATAGCTCTCTCAAAAGAAAAAGATTTTTCCTGGATTGCCTAACAAATTTCTCAGCCTGTTTACTAGCCTGAATTGGATCTTACACCCATTTGTGAACTGATCTAGGGCAAGGAGAATGGATCACCCCTTGACCAACAATCTCCCAAGTCTGGGGTTGGAATCCACTTCTCTTAAGGCACATGGGGGTTCCATGGGTGGAGGGATGGGGAGAATGGCATAAAATCAGAGCTCTGTTAGGAAGGAGGAAATGGTTACTGTATGCTGTACATGCATAAGAGATTCTGGATGAAGATGCAGAACAGTGTTACCAAGTATGCGGTCACTTTTTGTTAAAAAAAAAAGAGAGAGAAAATATGTATATATTTGTGCATGCATAAGATATATTTGGAAGGATAAATAAGAAACTGTTCATGTGGCTACCTCATGGGATGGATCCAGGTGTCCAGAAACAGGGATGGGGAAAAAAACTTTTCACTCTACACTCATTTATACCTTTTAAATTTTGAACCATGTGATACGCTGCTGATTCAAAAAATTAATGAATTAAAAAATTAAAATAAAAGTGGACCTTCAGAAGTGTGAAAGGTAATGGGACACAGACACTCCAAATCTGGATAAGGACTTTGCTACAGATTAAGTAGAAGCTATGCTTACTTATTCATCCAAGAGCCCAGTGGATAACTGTTGGGTCAAATAATCACACACACACACACACACACACACACACACACACACACACCCTGAACATTAATTTTCAGAAGCAGTGCACTCTGAGTTCATACTTAGGAAGGGAAATCTTTTCCTAACTGCTTCAAAATCCAAACTATAGTCTCCACCTCTGATGGAGAGAATCATTTTCATGATTATGCAGAGGGACGACATGCCCCCTTCTACCATTCCCAGCCTCTAAAGCAACCCACAGTGATTTCACACCCACCCCCGCAAAGGGATCTTTGACAATATCTGGAGACATCCTTGGTTTCAGAACTTGGGGGTGCTATGTGTATTTAGTGGGTAGAGGACAAGGATACTGTTAAACATTTTTAAATGCAAAGGACAGCCACCAGCAAAGAATTATCCCTCCCAAAATGTCAGGATGCCTGGGTGACTCAGCCAGTTAAGCGTCCGGGTCTTGATCTCAGCTCAGGTCTTGATCTCAGAGTCGTGAGTTCAAGCCCTGCATTGGGCTCCATACTCGGCGTGAAGCCTACTTAAAAAACAAAAGGTCAATGGTGCCATTTTTGAGAAACTCTGCTCTAAGACAAAAAGCACAGAAAGAGAGCCTAAGAATCAAACTCTCAACGTCCACCACTTCATAAAATACTTCTCTTTGGAATTGCCACTTATTCCCAGCTTACTAGAATTCTGACACAAATAAAGGAAGTGATGTGGAAAGTTATGATATCCTAGAGCAAGTGATGCTCCAGAATTTAACAGAGTGGGGACATTGATCACTTGGTCAAACAGAGGTTCACTCCATTCACCTGAATGGAACATGGTAGCCCATGGAACTATTATTCTGTGCCTTGCTTAAGCGGCATGCTACTGAGGAGCAATTAGATGTTTTCTTTAGATTAATGTTGCAATGATCGATACCTATGTGCTAAACATACTTCTAATGTGTGTAATATATCTACTCTTCACGACAACTCTTTGAGAGAAATATGTTATTATTTCCACCCTACAGATGAGGCCTGTGTTGGTAAAGTAACTTGCCATAGTCACACAGCTGGGAAGTTGCTGAGGTGTAATCTGATCCCTGGTGGTCTGGTTCCAGAGCCTGAGTGCCTAACCATACCTTGTCCTGCCTGCATACCCTCAAACCATCATATACATCTATGTGTTCCTGCAGGCACCATAAATTGCCAGAAGGAGATATTGCCAAATGGCCTCCAAAAAGAGAATCTTGATATATTTCCCAGTGAATAATACATGAGAGTGACTATTTCCCTGCATCCTCACCAACACTGGGTATAATGAATTCTTAAAATGCTGTAGCCAACCATTATTCTTTCTATTTTTCATCTCCTACCTAAGAATGAAATTATGCATCTTTTCATGTGTTTATATTTGCTCTTTGTGTTTCTTTTTGTGTGAGATATTTACCTGTTTTTTCTATTGGGTTGTTTATTCTTTTCTTTCAGACTTACAACATTTCTTTTTTTTTTTTTGCTAGGAACACTTAACCATTACTCATCATATATTACAAATATTTTGTCAAGTTTATCTTTTATAGCTTTATTGTACTTTTCCCTTTCTGTGCAAAGGAACTTAATTTTTATGTTCTCAGATTTATCAGTCTTTTCCTACTTGACTTCTTGAATCTGATGTCATCCTAAGAAGGTTCTTCTGTATAAAAGATAATTAAAAAAATATTTACTTCTATTTTCTTCTTGTAGATTCTCATGGTAAAACTCTAATCTTTAGTCCATCTGAAATTTGTGCACTAAATTTGCAGGTGTTTGTGTATCTTAACATAGTAAGAATCACAAAGAGATGTGTATTCTTAACATAAGGCAGATTTCAGTTGAGGTCATTCTGTCTTTGGATATTTACCAAAAAATTGACTCAAATCCCCATCACACACCTAAAGGGAAGCTCAACACCCTTTCCAAGATTTTTGTGGGCTCCATGGGCCCTGATTCTCTGCTCTGGCTGAACTCTTGTAATCCCTTTTATCCTCCAACTCTCACCATATTCTGCTCTCTGCTTCATTAGCCAGATGAGAAACTCAACCTATCCTTTCCTTTGTGTTTCACACAAAGAAGACCTTTGTATAGGGTCAGAGTGAGAGGTGAAGCTTTCCCACTGCGGCACCAACTGTAAACTGAACATTAGACATCCTGTTCATAAAGTCCTTTGATCAACTCACCAGCTGGGAATTACTCACTGGTAAATTTTTCCAAGAGTCTTAGGCTTCTACCCAGTTAGCTCAACCACACAATCCTATTCTGCTTCCCTCCCATCTTTTTTCTTCTTCCCTGAACTTCTGTTTTATTTTTATGCCAAGTATTATCACTATTTCTTTGTTGGTCATTCCAGAACAAACCTCTCCCTCAAGGCTTTGCCTTCCAATCAAAGTATTGTCAAAAACAGAGAGACCATTCCACCATTAAACACACCCTGGTGCTATCTATTAAAATAATAAATCATTCTGCTATACTAGGATTTGAAAGTCTTTACAGTAATGCAAATTGAATGTATTTCAAATGGCTTCATAGAATTGATTAAGATGATCATAAGGCTTTCATTCTTAATTATTAATGAATGGAGTTTCTAAGTCAAAAGATTCTTTTTTTTTAAGATTTTATTTATTTCTTTCAGACAGAGAGACAGAGAGAGCATGAGCAGGGTGAAGGGTGGAGGGAGAGGGATAAACAGACTCCCCACTGAGCATGGAGCCCTATGCAGGGCTCGACAGGGGGCTCAAGTGATGTGGGGCTCAATCCCAGGACCCTGAAATCATGACCTGAGCTGAAGTCAGACACCTAATTGACTGAGCCACCAGGCGCCCCAGATTCTTTCATTCTTAAATTAAGCTTTGCTTAGCCAAATTGAGTGTTTCTTGTAATACATTTTCCTTAAGTATATGTTGGACTTTTTAAAAATTTATTTATTTTTTTGGTAATCTCAACACCCAAAGTGGGGTTCAAACTTATGACCCTAGGATCAAGAGTCGAATGCTCTTGCAACTGAGCCAGTCAAGTGCTCCAATGTTGGACATTTTTAACTAAATCCACAAGTAAAATTTTAAAATAAGGGTGCTTTGTGAATGTGCACATATGTGAGAGCCATCTAACTCAGGTTTTAGACATCAATGCATTAGCTTGGGCAAATAAATTAGAAAGGTTTCTTTCCTCCTCTGTTCTTTAGAATAGCTTAAATGACATTGGAATAATCTTTTCCAAGAGTGGCTGTATTAATATCAGTAGACTTCAGAGCAAAGAGAATTACCAGAAACAAAAAGAAAAAAACACATTACCTTTAAAGGAGCAAAGATAAGAATTACATCAAACTTCTCCTCAGAAACCATGTAAGTGAGAAGAGGATGGAGTGAAATATTTAAAGAAAAGAAAGAAAAAAATACCTAGAATTTTGTATCAAGTGCCGTTATCCTTCAAAAGTGAAGTAGGAATAAAGACCTTCTCAGACCAAAAAATAAAAAAATAAAAGGGTGGAGGGATTTTGTTGCCAGGAAACATGTCTTGCAAGGTGTATTTTCAAAAAGATCTTCAGAAATAAGGAAATTAATATAGTCCAGAGACTTGGATCTACCTAAAGAAAAGAAAAGCATTAGAGAAAGAATAAATGAGACTAAAAGAAAATCTTTTATTTTTCTTACTCTTAATTAACTAGAGAGATAACAATGTGTTCAAAATAATAATATATATTATACAATAATTATATAATAATACAATCAATAATGTTAGGTGATTAGATGAAATATAAAAAGACAATAGTATAATAATTATATAATAATATGTATCAATAACAGATCACTAGAGCTTATGGATAAGTGAAATGAATGACAGCAATGTTGTAAGAAATGGGAAGGAGGAGTTGGAAAGACTGTTATAAGGTACCTACACTGCCCATGAAGTAGTACAGTTGAAAGTGGACCCAGATTAATTGTAAATGTGTATGGTGAACTCTAGGATAACCACTGAAAAATGTTTTTAAAGAAGTATAATTGATATGCTAAGGAAGGAAAGAAAATGGAATTATATAAATTGCTTGATTAAGCCAGAGAAGGCAGAAAATGTGTGGAATACCACACACACACACACACACACACACACAACAAAACACACAAGAAAAACAAAAAAAAAAGAACAAGGGTAATGAATAGAAAGCAGTTATAAGTATGATACATATTAATCTAACTATGTCAATAATCACTTTATATGTGAATGATCTAAAGAGAACAATTGAAAGACAGAGTATTGCAGTAGGTAAAAAAAGAAGACTCGGCTATGTGTTTCTTATAAGGAAACCACTTTAAATATAAAGACACAGATGGATTAAAAAAAAAGGGATGGATCAACAAATGGTGCTGAAAAACTGTTAATCCTCAATCAAAACAATGAAATTGAACTCTTACCTTACACCATACACAAAAATCAACTTAAAAGGATCAAAGACCTAAAACTATAAAACTCTTAGAAGAAAACATAGGAGAAAATCTTCATGAAATTGGATTTGACAAAGATTTCTTGGATATGGCACCAAAAGCACAAGCAACAAAAGAAATATAAATAAATTAGACTACATCAAAATATAAAACTTTATGCATCAAATGATGCTATCAGGAGACTGCAAAGATGACACTCAGAATGGAAGAAAATATTTGCAAATCACTTATCTGATAAGAGAATAATATCCAGGGGCGCCTGGGTGGCTCAGTTGGTTAAGTGACTGCCTTCGGCTCAGGTCATGATCCTGGAGTCCCAGGATCGAGTCCCACATCGGGCTCCCTGCTCAGCGGGGAGTCTGCTTCTCCCTCTGACCCTCCTCCCTCTCATGCTCTCTGTCTCTCATTCTCTCTCTCTCAAATAAATAAATAAAAATCTTAAAAAAAAAAAAAGAATAATATCCAGAATATATGGAGAGCTCCTAAAACTCGACAACAAATAAACAATCCAATTTAAAAATGGCCAAAGGATTTGAATAGACATTTCTCCAAAGAAGATATACAAATGGCCAATAAGCCATTTGTAAAATTATGTTCAAGTCACTAGTCATTAAAGGGATGTAAATCAAAACTACAGTAAGATACCATTTCACACTCATTAGAATGGCTATTATTTAAAAAAAAACAAAAAACAGAAAAAAAGGATGCCTGAGTGGCTCAGTCAGTTAAGCATCTGCCTTTGGCTCAGGTCATGATCCCAGGGTCCTGGGATCGAGTCCTGCATCCAGCTCCTTGCCCTGTGAGGAACCTGCTTCTCCCTCTGCCTGCCATTCCCTCTGCTTGTGATCTCTCTCTCATTTTCTCTCTGACAAGCAAATAAATAAAATCTTAAAAAAAAAAAAAGGGCAGGAGAAGGTGTGGAGAAATTAGAACCCTTGTGCATTGTTGGTAGGAATGTTCAGTGGTGCTGCCACTGTGCAAAAGAATATGGCACTCCTCAAATAATTAAATATATAATTACCATTTGATCCAGCAATTCCACTTCTAGGTATATACCTAAAAGAATTGAAAGAAGGAACTCAAACAAATATTTGTATACCAATATTCATAGCATTATTCACAATAGCCAAAACGTAGAAAAACCCAAACGTCTATCAACAGACAAATGGATTTTTTTAATGTAATAAATACATACAATGGAATATTATTCAGCCTTAAAAAGGAATGAAATTCTGATACATGGTACGACACTGAAAACTTCCTAAGTGAAATAAGCCAGACAGAAGAGGACAAATACTGTATGATTCCACTTACGTAAGTGTCTCAGGTCTGGCTGCTATAGCAAAATATCATAAACTAGGTGGCTTATAAACAAGGGAAATGTGTTTTTCAGCCTTCACGTTTTGGAGGCTGGAAAGTCTGAGATCAGGGTGCCAGCATGGTTGGTTTCTGATAAGAGCCATTTTCCAGGTTGCAGACTTCTGACTTCTTAATGTATCTTCATGTGGTAGAGAGCAGAGAAGGCTAAGCAAGCTCTTTCATGACTCTCATAAGGGCACTAATCTCATTCATGCAGGTTCCACCTATATGATCTCATCTAATCCTGATCACCTCCCAAAGTCTCTCCCTCCTAATACCATCGCCCTGGGAGGTAGGATTTATCTTTTTTTTAAAGATTTTATTTATTTATTTATTTGACAGAGAGAGACACAACGAGAGAGGGAACACAAGCAGGGGGTGTGGGAGAGGGAGAAGCAGGCTTCCTGCTGAGCAGGGAGCCCGATGTGGGGCTCGATCCCAGGACCCTGGGATCATGACCTGAGCCGAAGGCAGACGCTTAACGACTGAGCCACCCAGGCGCCCCTGGGAAGTAGGATTTAACATATATATTTTGAGGGAACATAAAAATTGAATCCATAACATTGAAATACCTAGAATAGGCAAATTCACAAAGACAAAAAGTGTAAAAAAGATTATTAGGGGTTGATGGGAAAGAATAATGAGAAGTTATTGTTTAATGGGCACAGAGCTTCTGTGATCAATGTTTCTGTGATGAAATATTTCTGGAAACAGTGGTGATGGTTGCACATTGTGAATGTATTTAATGCCACTGAATTGTACATTTAAAATGGCAAGTTTTATGTTATGTATATTTTCCCATAATAAAAAATAGGTAAGAAAAAGAATGGAGAAAAACATACCATGCTAACACAAAGAAAGCTGGAGTAGCTACATTAATTTCACACGAAGCAGACTGGACAGCAAGGAAATTTTTCAGAGGTAAAAGGGATCAAAATGATAAAGGGGCCAATTATCCAAAAGACATAACAATTCTTAATGTAAATGTACCTAAAAAGAAAGCATCAAAATATGTGAGAAATAATAACTAAAAGAGAGCAGGGGTGGGTATACTAATATGAAGTTAGGCCTCAAAACAAGTCCTAACAAATTCAAGAAGACTGAAATCATACCAAGTATCTTTTCCAATCATAATGGAATGAAACTAGAAGCCAATAACACAGGGGAAATTGGAAAATCCACAAATACGTGGAAATTAAACAGCACACTCTTAAACAATTAATGGGTCAAAGAAAAAGTCTCAAGGGAAATTAGAAAATATATTGAGACAAATGAAAATGAAAATACAGCATACTAAAACTTAAGCGATGCAGCAAGAGCAATATGAAGAAGGAAGTGCTAAAATGTTTATATTAAAAAAGAAGAAGCAGGGCACCTGGGTGGCTCAGTTGGTTAAGCATCTGACTCTTGATTTTGGCTCAGGTCATAATCTCAGGGTCGTGAGATTGAGCACTGCCAGGTTCCCTGTTGGACATGGAGCCTGCTTAAGATTCTCTCTCCCTCTCCCTCTGCTTCCCCACTTGCACGTGCTTGCTCTCTCTCTCTCTCTTTCTCTCTCTCTCTCTCAAAAATAAAAAAATAAAATAAAAATAAAAAAGAAGATCTCAGATAAATAACCTAACTTTACACATAAAATAACTATAAAAAGGACAAACTAAGCCCAAAGGTAGCAGTAGGAAAGATCAGAGTGGGGATAAACAAAATAGAGAACAGAAAACAATAGCAAAAAAAAAGATCAATGAAACTAAGAGTTGATTTTTTTATCAACAAAATTGACAAACCCTTAGCTAGATTAACAAAGAAAGAAAGGCTAAAAAAAAACTTAAATCAGAAATGAGAGAAGAGACATGAAAACTGATGTTACAGGAATTAAAAGGATTATCAAAGAATACTATGAAAAATTCTATGCCAACAAATTGGATAGCCTAGAAGAAATGTATAAATCCCTAAAATCACACAGCTCACAAAAAGAATGAATCATGAAGAAATAAGAAATTTGAACAGTATCTGGTCAGGAGTTAAATCAGTAACCAAAAACTTCACAGCAAAGAAAAAGCCCTTGACCAGATAAGTTCACTGAAGAATTCTACAAACAGTTAAGAAAGAATTAACACCAATCCTCCTGAAACTCTTCCAAGAATTTGAAAAGGAGAAAAAACTTTGTAACTCATTCTGTGAGGCTCACATTGCCCTATACCAAAGCCAGATAAAGGCACTACAAGAAAACTACAAAGCAATGTCCTTGACAAATACTGATGCAAAAATCTTCATTAAAAATGCTAGCAAAGGGGTGCCTGGGTGGCTCAGTCATTAAGCGTCTGCCTTCGGCTCAGGTCATGGTCCCAGGGTCCTGGGATCGAGCCCCGCATCGGGCTCCCTGCTCCGCGGGAAGCCGGCTTCTCCCTCTCCCACTCCCCCTGCTTGTGTTCCCTCTCTGGCTGTCTTTCTCTCTGTCAAATAAATAAAATCTTTAAAAAAAAAAATGCTAGCAAAATGGGGCACCTGGGTGGCTCAGTCAGTTGGGCATCTGCCTTCAGCTCAGGTCATGATCCTGGGTTCCTGGGATCAAGCCCCACATCAGGCTTCCTGCTCAGTGGGGGGCCTGCTTCTCCCTCTCCTCCCCAATCACGCTCTCCCTTGCTATCTCTGTCTCTCTCTCTCTCTCTCTCAAATAAATAAATAATACTTTTTAAAAATACTAGCAAATGAAATTCACCAGCACATTAAGAGGATTATACAATAACCAAATGGGTTTATTCCTGGAATGCAAGGATGGTTCAACATATGAAAATCAATGTAATACTCCACATTCACAGAAAGGACAGAAAGCACATGATCATCTCAATTGATGCAGAAAAAGCATTTGGCAAAATTTAACACCTTTTCATGATTAAAAAAAAATACTCAATAAATGAAGAATAGAAAGAAACTACCTCAATATAATAAAGGCCATTTATAAAAATCCTATAGCTAACATCATAATCAATGGTGAAAGATGGAAAGCTGTTCCTCTAAGCAAAGCTTTTGCCACATCTATTGAACATACTATTGAAAATCCTAGCTAGAGCAATGAGGCAAGGGAAAAAATAAAAGGCATTCAAATTGGAAGAGAAGAAAATTATCTATGTTTAAAGATGACATGATTTTATATGTAGAAAACCCTACACTCCATCAAAAAACAAACAAATAAACCTGTTAGAACTAATAAGTGAATTCAACAATTCAATTACAATAGCACTGAAAAGAATAAAATATTTAGGAATAAACCTGAGGCGAAAGACTTATACACTGAAAATTACAAAGCATTGCTGAAAAAAGTTAAAGAAGACACAAAATGGAGTGGGCATACATAGAAAGACATCCTATGTTCATGGATTGGAAGACTTAATATTGTTAAGATGTCCCTACTATCCAAAATGATCTACAGATTCAATGCAACCCCTATCTAAATCCCGTGGCATTTTTTTGCGGAAATAGAAAATTTTATCTTAAAATTCATATGGAATCTCAAGGGATCCTGAATAGCCAAAACAATCTTGAAAAAATGAAGGAAAAAGTTGGAGGAGTCCCACTTCCTGATTTCCAAATGTAGTACAAAGGTATAGTAATCAGAATAGCATGGTATTGGCATAAAGACAGACAAATAGACCTCTAAAATAGAATAGAAATCCCAGAAATATACCTTTACATATATGTTCAACAAGATCCTCAACAAGAGTGCCAAGACCACTTCATGGGGAAAGGATAATCTCTTCAACAAATGGTGTTGGAAAACTGGATATCCATATGCAAAAGAATGAACCCTTATCTTACACCATTAAAACACCCCTTTGTTTTTTTTCTCAACTACTCTCACCCACAACACTTCTGGCCAGCCACCCAATGTATTGGTTTTTCCACACCAGCCACTTCTCCAGTTCTCAGCAGATGCTGATTGATTGGTGTCCTACAACTTACCTCAGTTCTGGCACTAACTGCCTGTAGTTAGCCCAGACCCCACAAGTTAAGGGCTCAGTCTCACACCTCATACACCAG
Organism: Mirounga leonina; assembly: GCF_011800145.1. Taxonomy (NCBI): domain Eukaryota; kingdom Metazoa; phylum Chordata; class Mammalia; order Carnivora; family Phocidae; genus Mirounga; species Mirounga leonina. The sequence continues at coordinate 8,859,829 of NW_023270464.1, read as the reverse complement.
TCACAACTCCAAGTTATCACCTGTACTTCTGACTAACTGGCTGTAAATTGAAGTTTCCCATGATCCCCTTCTCAGGTTCAGTAATTGGCTAGAGCGGCTCACAGAACTCAGGGAAACACTTACTTTTATTTACCAGTTTATTATAAAGGATACAACTCAAGAACAGCCCGTTGGAATAGCTGCATAGGACTGGTATGTGGGGAGGGTTGTGGAGCTTCCATGCCCTCTCCAGGCACACTACACTTCTAGTACCTACGTCCATGTGTTCACCAAACCGGAAGCTCTCCAAACCCTTTTAGTTAGAATTTTTATGGAGGCTTTATTACATAGGCATGATTGATTAAATCATTTGTCCATGGTTGATTAAGTTAATCTCTAGCCCCTTTCCCTTCTTTGGAGGTCAAGAGATAGGGCTGACAGTTCTAATCCTCTGATCACGCGGTTGATTCCCCTGGCAAACAGTACCCCTCCCATCTTTAGAGGCTTCCCAAAAATCATCTCATTAACAGAAGCTCAGGTGTGGTTGAAAGGGTTTTTTTTTTAAAAAACAAAAGATGCACCATTCACCTTTATCACTCTTACCACTTAGGAAATGCCAAGGATTTTAGTAGCTTCCTGTTAGGAAAGGAGATGAAAACCGAGTATATATTTATTATAAGTCACAATATTACACCACATACAAAAGTTAACTCAAAATGGATTAAAGACTTAAATGTAAGACATAAAACTATAAAATTTCTAGAAGAAGACATAGGGAAAACTTCATGGCACTGGGTTTGGCAATGATTTCTTGGATACAACAACAAAAGCACACAGGCAACCAAAGCAAAAATAGACAAATGGGACCACATCAAACTTCAAACTTTGTGCATCAAAGGATTCAGATTGGCAAAATGAAAATTTCTGAGTATTTGTTTCAAAACAGTGTGCATATACTTAGAATTGCTGAACTATACGCTTTAAAGTAGATAAGAGGGAAAGGCAACCTGGATGATATTTGCAAGTGGTATATCTGATAAGGGCTTAATATCCAAAATATATAAAGAACCTATGCACCTTATGTAACTCAATACACACACACACACACACGCGCACACACAACAAATAATCCAATCAAAGTGGGCAAAGGATCTGAATGGACATTTGTCCAAAGGAGACAAAGAGATAGCCGATAGATACATGAAAAAAATGCTCAAAAAAATGCTCAACATCAGTAATTAACAGAAAAATACAAACAAATCAAAACCACAATGAGATATCACCATACACCTGTTAGAATGGCTAGAATCAAAAAGACAGGAAATAACAGTAATTAGTGATAATGTGGAGAAAAGGAACCCTCATGCACTATTGATGGGAATGTAAATTGGTGCAGCCACTATGAAAAACAGTATGGAGGGTCCTACAAATTTTTTAAATAGAATTACCATATGACCCAGTAATTCCATACTGGGTATTTACCAGAAGAAAATGAAAACACTAATTCAAAGAGATATATGCACCCCTATGTTTATTGCAGCATTATTATAATAGCCAAAATACAGAAGCAACCCAAGTGCCCATTGATAGATGAATGGATATATACACACATCTTCTTTATCCATTAATTGGAGAAAAAAAGACAAAGAAAAATATAGGCTTTTCAATACAGAGAACAAACTGGGGGTTGCCAGAAGGGAGGTGAGTAGAGGGATGGGTGAAATAGATACAGGGATTAAGAGTACACCTATCTTGATGAACACAGAGAAATGTATAGAATTGTTGAATCATTATATTGTACACCTGAAACTAATTTATCACTGTGTGTTAGTTATACTCAAAAAGTATTATGCTCAGATATTTGACAACTTAGATGAAATGGACCTACTCCTTGAAAGACAAAATCTACCAAAACTCACACAATGAGAAATAGATATCTGAATAGTTCTACATCTATTAAAGAAGTTGAGTTCATAAATAAACTTCAAAACAGAAAGCATCCAACTCAAATGGTTTCATGGGTGAATTCTATTAATCATTTAAGTAAGAAGTGATATCAATACTCTATAATCTATTCCAGAAAATCAAAGCAAAGAGAACACTTCCTAACTCATTCTATGAAACCAGCATGACGTTAATACCAAAACTAGACAAAGACACTTTGAGGATGTAAAATTACAGATCAACATCCCTCATGAACATACATGCAAAAATACTAAAAAAAAAATAGCAAGTCAAATTCAACAATGTATAGAAAGAATTATACACCATGATCAACTGGCATTTATTCCAGAATACAATACTGGTTCAGTATTTGAAAATCAATTAATGTAATCTATCACATCAACAGGCCAAAGAAGAAAAAAACATGATCGTATCAATAGATGCAGAAGAAGCATCTGACAAAATCCAACATCCATTCAAGATAAAAATTCTCAGCAAACTAGGAATGAAGGGAACTTCCTCAAACTGATAAAGAATATCTATAAAAATTCTACATAATACTCAATGGTGAGAAACTAGATGCTTTTCCCCCCAGGATAGGGGAAAAAACCATAAATGTCCCCTCTTCCCACTCCTATTCAATAACATACTGGAAGCCCTCACTGATGCAATAAGATGAAAAAGAAAAATAGAAAGTATGCAGATTGGAAAGGAAGAAATAAAATTGTCTTTGTTTACAGATGACATGATTATTTATGTAGGAAAACCTCAATTAATTAACAACAACAACAAAACAAATTCCTAGAACAAACTAGTGATTGTAGGAAGATTGCAGGGCATAAGCTTAATATATGAATTTTGAGTCAATTGCTTTCCTATATACCAGGAATTAAGAATTGGGATTTATTTTAATTGAGGTATAATTGACATATAACATTATATTCATTTCAGGTGTAATATAATAATTCAATATTTGTATACATTACAAAATGATCACCACAATAAGTCTAGTTAACATCCATTACCACACAGAGTTACAAATTTTTTTTCTTGTGATGAGAATTTTTAAGATCTACTCTATTAGCAATTTTCAAATATACAATGCAGTATTATTAACTATAGTCACCATGCTGTACATTACACCCCCATGACTTATTTTATAAGAGGAAGTTGGTATCTTTTGGCCACCTTCACCCATTTCACTCATGCCACACCATCCACCTCTGGCAACCCCCAGTCTGTTCTCTGCATCTAGTAGTTTGCTTTTAGGTTTTGTTTCTTTTTTTTGCTTTGTTTTAGATTTCACATACAAGTGAGATCATAGAATATTTGTCTTTATTGGCCTGACCTATTTAATAAAGACTTCAAGATCCATCCATGTTGGCAGAGCCAGAGAAGTGGGGTAAGAAGGAGCTGTATGTCCACAGAAGTCCCTGAGGCAGCCTCCGTGGAGAAGCAGAAGGAAACAGAAGATAAAGTGACTAGTCCAGAGAAAGCTGAAGAAGCAAAATTAAAAGCAAAATCCCCATCTGGGCAAAAGCCTGGAGGTTCAAATTTCTTAAGAAGACAATTGCAGAACAGGCAAAACCATTTTGATTCTGGGAATTACAACTAGGCTAAAGCAAAAATGAACAAGCAACTTTCTACTGCAGCTCTGGATAAGACAGAGGTCACTGGTGACCACATTCCTGCTCCATAGGACCTCCTCAACAGAAACTGTCCCTTGTTGCTAGCAAGCTGGCTGGCTGATTAAAAGAGCTAAACTGGAGGGAGGGGGTGGGAGGATGGGTTAGCCTGGTGATGGGTATTAAAGAGGGCACGCTCTGCATGGAGCACTGGGTGTTATACACAAACAATGAATCATGGAACACTACATCAAAAACTAATGATGTAATGTATGGTGATTAACATAACAATTAAAAATTTTAAAAAAATAAAAGAGCTAAACTGGAAAGGAAGAAGGAAGGAAGAAAGAAAGAAAGAAAAGAAGGAAGAAAGAGGAAGAGAGGAAGAGAGAGAGAGAAAGAAGGGAGGGAGAAAGAGAATGGAGGGAAGGGGGAGGGAGAGGGGAAGAGAGGAAGGAAGAGAGTGAGGAAGAAGGAAGGAAGGAAGAGAGAAAAAGAAAAAGAAAAAGAAAAAAGAAAGATCTATCCATGTTGTTGCAAATGGCAAGCTTTCATTCTTTTTCATGGTTACATAATATTCCATTATATATGTATATATGGTTTCCTTTTGCAGTCACTGTGATCCCAAGGATTTCTGACCTTTGAGCAGACCTATTTATTCTAACTAAAAGTCAAGTAAACTTTTCTAGGTGCAGAAAACAGAGATCTGACCCAGATAATCTCAAAGTTTCTTTCAAATTCTGTTATTCCCTGACTGCCTCCAAATGGTATTGGAAACATTTCTTAGCTTTTATGGTTCCCATGCATTATCTCATTAAATCTCTGCAAAGTTTCAGGTGTGTGCTTTAAACACCTTTCTGCCTGATTTTAGATAAACTGCTCCTGAAATTATAACCCTTTTATGATATGATTGTTTAGTGTTCAATTTTTGTATTATAAAACTACAGAATATCTTAAAATATGTTTTCTGATAGATCTAGGGCAGCAAATCCCTTCTGGATATTTTCCTCTGAAATTACATTGAAAGAAATAAACAGCTGTCAGGAGTATGAAGCCTAAACCATTAGATTGCTGAGTCAGTGCTCTGGAAGTTACAATATGTCCTAGAATGCAAGTCACATGCCCCGACATTCAAGTCCTCATTTTCTTTTTGGAGGGTCAACATAAATTAGTATGGTAGGTTGAAAAGAGGACAGGAGAATTACTGGCAAATCCAAATGCATGTACAAGTGGCAATCAACATTCTAATTGTGCAGGCCGAGTCAAACATACAGATGATATTCAAAATATGATTACTACCTAATTTGTGATGGAAAACCTGTTCTTTAGGAAATGGTTCTCTTTGTCCATTATAGGTGCTGAATTATATATTTCTTTGTTGCTTGGTCTTGTTTTCTCCTGCAAGACCCTATAAAGCATTTGTAATGAAACACAGTATTCTACAAATATAAAACCAATGCATTTTATCCTTAAGCCATATTCCATTCGAACTTCTCACACCTTGAAGGAGAGTCAAAGGTTTATTGCCAGGTATGTGCCCTCTTTGGCAAGATACTAGGCTTGAAATCCAGGCTTTGTGGATTTGGTTGATTTTTTTTTTTTTTTGCCTGCCATTCAAATGGCCTACACCTGACTTGCAGGTTAAACCATTTCCTAAAGTGAAGAGAGAAGAGAGTCTTACCATCTGTCTCTGCTGAGCATTGGGACTTTGTTCAGTCTGGCAGAAAAAGGCTCTCAGAGAGGAGATGCAAAAGAAAGCCTACCTCCTTCCCTCTGAAGGAGGATGATAGAAGATGAGCAAGAAGGATCTGGCCAAATGGTCAACCTGATGTAGGTGCTGAGCCTACTTCACGAAGTTCCAGCAGGAAGGGATGCAGAATGCGTGGGCTCTGCAGGGAGCAGCCGAGTGGGGTCCTTTGAACCAACATGAGATGGTCCAGCCTACTTAGGAGTACTGAGCAGAGTGGTCAGCCAGGGAGTTTTCCAATCCCAGCCCTGAGCTGAGATCCACAGGGCTGGCCCTGAGTCAGTGGTGGTGGGATGAGGCCAGGCTGCAGAGGGCACAAAGGGGTTGCATGCAGGGCACTATGTGCTCTTAGATGGAGGAGAAGTGAGATGGAGGAGAAGCAGGGCCTCGGGGACTATGCCCCATGGGAATGGCTCTTGAGGTTGCAGGTCCCACCACAAATCTACCAGCTCAGGCCTCAGCTCAGAAGCCAGCAGGGAGCCCAGCAATCAGACAGCCAATCAGGTATCACCAGGACCTAGTGGAAGACCACAGCAGATGAGAATACCTGGTCAGAAGGAAACTGGAAGGCTGAGCAGTACCCACAGGATGGTTAAAAGTATTATGTGCATCTAAGGTTTACACTCGATGGGCCTTTTAGTTGGGTTCTGTTGGTTTGTTTGCTTTGTTTCCCTGCGAGAAATGGGAAGTATTGAAAGGAGGCAAGAAATTATGTAAACAAAATAAGAAATGACATGTTCTCTGCACTTCCAAACTGTGGCCTGTATCATCGCAGGTAGCTTACAGGTTGACAGGAAGGACACGCGCGTGCACGCATTCACACACACACACACGCACGCACGCACCTACCTGCTGTAACCCAGGTACAGAACTTAACAGAAGTGAACCACGAAACAGAGCAAAGCAGACACAGCCTTCTATGCAGGCCTTTCTCCTGCCCCGAAGTTCCTTCCAGGGCTCAGAGCTGCCGGTGAAAGCTTGTCCTGTAAAGGAAATCCTGTCAAATTCTTGTTAAGGCTCATGCAGTGGGGTTCATGGCACCATTTCAGAAGAACGTCCACGGGCAGTTTTAAGAGAGCATTCACCAACATGGAGAGCTCCTAGTTCTTGAAGCGAAGTTGGCTTCAGTGCAGCCAGTCCTCATCCCGGGCCGGTGCCCAGGGCCCTGAAAATCAGCCAGCTTTCCAGCACTCCAGGGAGCCTGCATTAGGGAATTATTTTTTTAAGTAGGCTCCGCACCAGGGTGGAGCCCAGTGCAGGGCTTGAACTCACCACCCTGAGATCAAGACCTGAGCTGAGATCAAGAGTTGGTCACTTAACCAAATGAGCCACCCAGGTGCCCCATAAGAATTGTTGTTGTTGTTGTTATTGTTGTTTAATAACACTTGAAAGACTGAACATCTTCATGTGTACAGATGATTAGGGGTGTTATGTGCACATTATTTTACTTATGTAATTAATTTTTTATCGGGTCAACATTTACTGATCTCAGAGTTCTTAGAATGCAGTTATCAGTGACAGAGTATCTCCTTCAGGTCATTGCAGTGTGGTCACGGGGGACTTGGTGTCTTGGCACAGAAACTGCTCCCCTGGGGTGCAAGACACATTTCCCATCTATCTAGCAATACCCAAGACCAAGCCAGGATGAAGAAAGCTTTTCCCAGACGGAATCAGACTGACCCTTCCAAATCCTTTCAGAGGTTGCCCATCTCTTGAACTTTATATGGAACCTCAAAAAGCTATACAATTTTTTCCTTATACTGTTTGAATATGTTTATTGCAGTATCTATTATTTCATCCTTTTTTTAGTCTCTGAAGTAACAGTTGTGAAGTCCTCCTTTCTACCATGTTAAGTTGATTTGGGTTTTCCTTCTTTTCTTTCTGAACACTGCCCTAGATTACTTCTTTATTTCCCTATTTTATTTCTCCTATCTGTATTTTTTTTTTTTTTTTGCCATAACTAAGTTACCACAAGAATTTCTAATACACTCATGGTAATGTTCAACTATATCTGTTGGGATCAGAGGTCAGAATCTGTTTTGAACCTTAGAAAAGGTTTTCATGGCCAACAGATCTAGGACTGTGGGACTCTCCCTTTTGCGGAAGAATTTGGTGGGAATTTGATAGACCCACAAGCATTGGAGGCATTTGTGTTTGGAGTTAGGCACAATGGTCATAGCCCCATGTTTGGAGGAAGGTGAGCACCATCAGCAGCAGAGTGTCATCACCTCAAGGGGGACCCTGGAAGTTCCTTTTTCTGATTTTTCACACAGAATGTTGATGAATCCAGACTCTGTAGGACTTTCTGAAGTCCTTCCTGTTGGGTTCATTCTCTGTTGTGAGAATGGCCATGACTTTATCAAGCTATGGTACTGCATGTGAAACACTAGACAGAAAGGCCTCACTTCCCACTGGAAAATCCTAAAGGCAGCCAAAACTCTAAAAAGATGAGCTAAAGCACATGGGTAGGGTGTACTGTTCCAGGCTCTGCATTTAAAAATATATCCAAAGAACTAATTGGCTAAGGTTTCAGGTAATGGGTACAGCATTTGTCTCCACTAGTGTTGGTCAGATATCTTAATGGGGGCTCTCTTGGCATTTTGGTTGGGATAATTCTTTGTTCAGAACTCTCTTACATATTATCAGATGATGAGAGTCTTGGGCCTCCAAGCACTAAATCACAGTTGCGTTTCTATGTTTTCATAGCAACCAATAACACCCTCTATATGTTTCTGAACGCCCTCTTGGAAGTCATCCTTCTTCCAGCTGAAATCCACTAGCTCTAGCCTAAGACATATGCATGAATGATTTCAGAGCACTTTGTTAAAGTTAGAATTTCATGTTTGTAATCAATTCTTTAGATCAAAAGTTAGATTTTTAAACTTTCAATCCATTAGTAGAAATACTAGATCCAACTGGAATCATGCTTGTCTCCCCTAGTTGACCCTAAGTTTTTTAGAGTCTTTCTACATGAAGTGTGATCCTCAGACCAACAGCATGAGCATCACCTAGAAGCTTGTTAGGAATATACAATCTATGGAATCAAAGACTGTATTTTGACAGGCTCCTCACTTAATCTATACATACATTAAATTTGGAGACAGTGCTTTAGAGAATACCCCGGACAGTCTTGTGATAGCTTCTTGTAGTTAGCCTGTCCCCCCGCCTAGTGGCACAACTGATTAGCATCCCAACCCGCAATGATACAAACCCTTCCTATTTGCACTTCCCCATTGTGGTGAACGTAGAAACTTCTCTACCAAAGAACCATCATGCTCCTCCCCAACCTGGGTTCCAACAACATCAACTGAGGTGTCTGGTAATTATGAGAAAGCCAGAATATCAGGTGATCTTAGTTATTCCTCTCACAGTCTGTGATCATATAAGAGAGTTTGTCACCAGGCCTGGAGTTATGCTAGGTCAGCCTACATTTTAAGTTAAAATCTGGAATTAGTTGCTCAGGACATACACTGCCTGGTGTTGTCTATCTTTCCCATTTGATGCTGTTGTTATTTTATTTTTAACCTGACTTTTTCCTAAAGAAAATCCTACTATCAGATTCACCCATTCCTATTTTCTGTCATCTGCAGCAACAAAAATCCAAAAGGCCCCAAGACCATAAACATCCAAAGGAACAAATGAATGGGGGATTGTCTTTTTGTGTGACCAGCAGGGACTCGCATAAAGGGCCATTTGTGACAGTCTCGTTTACAATCAGCTGACTCTCTGGACACTCTGAGCATCAGTAGCCCTTGCACTTGCCTGCTCCTGTCTGCAACTGGTTCAACAGTGAACTTAGACCAATTAAATTTCCAAAGATACCCTGAGAACATGTCTGCCTGGGCCCAAGTGCACATCACTTCTTTGTTGCTTGCGTCAACTGAACTCACACTTGCCCAGAAGTTAGCAAACATTTTGCAAGTTGTCAACAAAGAAAAGGATGGGGAATCCCAGCAAATTCAATGTGAGATTATCCTTTTTCCTTTCTGTGTAAAATCTGCTAGATTTTAGGGTCCTACCCAAGGAGGTTTTTAGGCATATTTGGGTGTATTATGGGTTTTATTTTGAAGGGGCATTTTTTAAATTATGGTAAAATACATAAAACAAAACTTACCATTTTAACTATTTTAAAGTATACAAGTCAGAGGCATTTAGTATATTCACGTTGTTGTACAACCATCACCACTGTTTTCAGAATCAATTTTTAGAAAGATTTCTGTAATTCTGACCATCTTCTATCCTCTGTTATGTATTTAGGAAAATTATGTTTTCTCACTTTTTTATGTTCAACCAGTACACATTTGGTTTATCCAATTTTAAAGATCTTCTCGGGGCGCCTGGGTGGCTCAGTCATTAAGCGTCTGCCTTTGGCTCAGGTCATGGTCCCAGGGTCCTGGGATCGAGCCCCGCATCGGGCTCCCTGCTCCATGGGAAGCCTGCTTCTCCCTCTCCCACTCCCCCTGCTTGTGTTCCTGCTCCCACTATGTCTCTCTGTCAAATAAATAAATAAAATGTTAAAAAAAAGAAAAAGATCTTCTCACATCACTTATGCACTAATGATGAAAGGTGAATGTAGAGAAATATCTGGAACTATCTTCAAACTAATTGTATACAGAGGACTATTTTTGATTCTCTAATAGTCCCCATTATATCTTTATTATTACTTACACACACTGTTTTCTTCCCCTCTATATAGCCTTTTCACTAAGCCTAAACAAGTCTAAGCAAGTACAATACAAAGAGGAAAGTCATTAATTATATATGTGTTAGTCTTCATAAATTCAAAGCATCTGTCCCGCTTTAATGCTTTAAAAACCATTATACAACAATGAATATTTTTAAAGTCCTTTCCTGTGTGGTGAAATAAATACTTTGCTCCTTTCATATATCCCCAAATATATTTCTATTTATAAAATAAACAGACGCACACATTTGAAAGCTTTCTGATTTTATTAGGGGGCTGGTACTCAGAGGCAAAAAAAAACCCCAAAATATTGGCACCAAAAAAAACTGTTGTCAGGAAAATTTGGGGTTGTTGTCTTAATAAGATAAGACATGACTAAGGCATATCAGACATGACCCCTTGTTGTGGGTCAACAAGGCTGTGACTAAGTTCTTGTTCTACTTGTTGGTTGTAGTTTTTCATTATTCTTATCTTTTTATAGCCACCTGCCCTGACTAGTAAAAGCTTCATCCTAATTTTGGGTCTGAGGCACCTTCTTACTTAAGCACCATCCACAGAGAGAAATGATTCTCCAGCCAGTCATACATGCTCCATATTTTTCATTTTGGCACACAAGGCATCAAACCAACTTTGTTGTATCTGGGCTGTTTTTTTTATCAGTTATAACAACAAACTTTGCCTTCAGCTTTTCTTAGAATTTGTGTATTACTACTCAGCTGCTTGCACCCTCTACTGAATACCAGCTCTAGAAGATGCTACATTTAGATAATTATTTTGGTAAACAGCAAATAAGTTATGAAAGAGTTGTGACAAGACAAATTTCAAGCACTGGATATCCCTAAGATCAAACTGAATAGTTAAGCCAGGCAAAGGTTTAATCCACTTTCAGTAAACGGCTTGTTTACTTCCATTGTCAGATATTTTAAAATTTTCTATAATCTCTTACATACTCTTCTTAAACATATCATACTGAGCAAAATTCATTCTATGAGTTACATGTTATACACATAAACACATGTTTCTGGAAATCACAATTTGGGATAGACAAAGACATTGGTGGATGTTAAGTTTGGGTCAAGAAGTCTATCTTAAAATGTCTAAATTTAAAATCTTAAAATACCTAAATCTAGATATGGTCAGCCATACTTGGAAGGGGGTAGGTTTCCTGTGAGTGGCTCCAGGGGGCAGATAACTGACCATTGGAGGAGTCCAGAAAGGCAGCTTCACCTTCGCAAATGGAAAACTTCTCTAGAATTTAGAGCCATTCAACAAGGGAACAGGTTGGGTGCCTGGGTGGCTCAGACGGTTAAGCCTCTGCCTTCGGCTCAGGTCATGATCTCAGGGTCCTGGGATCGAGCCCCGCATCGGGCTCCCTGCTCCTTGGGAGCCTGCTTCTCCCTCTGCCTCTCTCTCTCTCATGAATAAATAAATAAAATCTTTAAAAAAAAAAACAAGGGAACAGGTCGCCTTCTGAGGTGGTTTGTCTCTCGAAATGTTCGAACAAGTACATAGAGGATTATTGTAAAAGCAGTCTGTGTTGGCTGCTTAACGTCTTACCTCCCTTCTGACCTCACTTGGCTTAATGAGCCAGATTGCTAAGGATAACTTGAACATCAGGTTTATTGTTGGATTATGAAATACAGTGGCCTCAGAGAGTATGTGGATTCATGATCGTTTTGCTTCTATCTGTGAGGTAGGTTGTTTCCAAAGATGGTCACACCAATCCATCCCATCCTGTATGCCCTTCTGCTTTGCGACTTTGCCAACAAAGAAATAAAGTCTCTTTCCTCTTTCCTTGAATCTGGACTGGCCCTGTGACTTTCTCTGACCAATAAAATGCAGTGCAAATGATAACTGTGATTTCTTGGTCTTATGACACCTTGCAGTTTCTGTTTCTGCCCTCTTGGATGCCAACTGCTATGTAGACAAGTCCAGGCTACCCTGTTGGAGAGGCCACCTGGAAAGAGATGGGCCTGGATGATAAGAGGTCAAACAGAGGAGAACCAAGGTGCCCAAGCTGACAGCCAGCACCAACTGGCAGACAGCATGGATTTTCCAAACTTATCTGCCCCACCTGACCCCACCAAAGCTGAGATGAACTGTTCCCACAAACCCTTGCCCAGATTCCTGACTCAAAGAATTGTGAGCAATAAAATGGATATTGATTTAAGCTACTAAATGCTAGGCTGGTTTATTACATAGCAATAACAACAGATATCCGAAACAGAATTGGTATCTGGAAGTGGGTTGCTGCTATAACAAAAACCTAAAACCCCTGTCATTGGTTTTGATACTGGGTGGCAAGAGAAAGTTCGTTGAGGAAGCTGTCTGATCAACCTGGAATAACAGAAAATTGCCCTTGGAGGCTCATAAAAAAGAGTAAGCTGTGTTACAGAGTGGTAGAATTTTTTGGCCACACTATCACCTGTGGGATCATGGAAGCTAGGAGATGCAGCTAATGAACTCACTGATTTGAGCAAATGAGGGTGTCACCTGTCCGGTTGATGTACAACTGCCCCAGCTCCAGAACTGTTTGGTTTCATCACTCTTTCTCACCTCTTAGGCCTCCAGTCAATGGCTCTGAATTTGCTGATGTGGATAAGGAGATTTCCAGGCAAAATACTGAAAATACAATTGGCTTCTCTTAGCCACATTGATAAAATACAGGAAGAGAGAGATTAACTAAACAAGGAACTGTTTAGTTTTTAGGCAGGATAAAGAAGAAATATAGAAAACTGAGGACAGACATTCAGGCCAGCAAAACATTATCAAAGTAAGAAATGACCTCAGAGTAAAGATTAAATCAAGGGTTTGGCTAAAAATCCCTGGTTAAAACCTTATAAGACTAAAGGCAGCATCTAGTAGACCCTCCCATCTAGGCACTTTCTAAGAATATTAAGGGCATATTTTCCCACAACAGCCTTGCCTGTGGCCCAAAGAGAAGCCCATTTTAGAAAAAAAAAATATGGATATAGTTTTTTTGTTGTTGTTTGTTTGTTTGTTTTTACTATGGTGTGATACCCAGTAACATTCATAGGGAACCCAGAACATTTTTAAGATAAATACTTACTAAAGTACCATAAGCTTTAATGAAAAGGCATAGAGACAGTTCAAAATGAATAGAGCTCTCTAGGCCCCCATTGTTTTATGGGCGGGAAGCAGGTTGAGAGAACATCTTCTAATGAAAAGAAAAAACAAAAGTGTAGAGCCAAGATCACAGAGGATAAATTCAAGAGCTTCAAACAAATAATGACCAGGGAAACATTTGTTGCCCCCTGTTATATATGTGCCTGGCTGGACTTCAGAATTGCAAAGGACAAGTGATTGCTAAATGCTTCCTGTTCTTTTCCTTAGTTTGTATCACTCAGATGACAGGAGATCCTAATAACATTGCCTGAGCCCCTTGCTGAGGGTGAGTGAAGGCACACATTCTTCTCAATGTCTTTGAGGAGCACAAAGCCACCCAATTCCTATTTGTGCATATCATCTTTCACAGCTGAGCTGGTTCAATAGAAGGATCATCTCACTATCCCACACATGCTGTCCCTGTTACACCTTGCATCACATAAAACAGATTTCCTTTCCTCAAAAGCATTGTTCACACAAAGCATGTATATATAAAGCAGATTATAACAAAGATCTGAATTACCAGGGAGAGTGGAGTCATCTCGAATCTCCAATCTTTTTCCTTAAAAAGTTCCTTGAACGTATTTACCAGCTCAGTCTCCAGCCTTCTGCCAAATTACTTAGCCCTCTCTTCCCCTCTTTCTTCTTCTCTGTCCTCCACCCCCAAATCTCTGGCCCTTCCCCTGAAGAACTAAGCGCTGGGACTCCATTTGAATATCCAAAGGCTCTGCCAAACTGGAATTTCTCGAACCCTTCTCTCTCTTCCACCAGTGTATGTTAGGAGAAAGAAGCCATAGAGAGATTTTTTTCTTCGCTGATATGAATACTCTGCCTTCCTCAGAAAGCAGAGGTAGTTATGGTTAATTTGGGCTCTATATTTTCCCTTTTTCATTATTTTTAGATAGCACTAAGTTAAAACAACAGTCTAGATAAGAGTTTACATAATTATACTTAAGGCTAAAGTAGAAATCACTAAGACAGTAAGATGCTGAGAATATGCTTTATTCCACACGAAATTTAGTACTATTTTAAGCTTTTAAGATTATGATTATAAAGAAAATAATATAATCTCACATTAAGATAAATATCTGCTATGAAAGACAAAAATAGGGTGGGATGGAGGAAGAGGCTGAGATTCTCCAACGTTGCCACCCACAAGCATCAGATAATTGCTTCACTCTGGCCATTGATTTCAGTAGCTCAAAAGCTAAATAAATACCAAAGTGAAACTTTTTTTTAAACCATTGGCTGGCATGCTTATTTTAATTGTACAATTTTAATTACAATATTTAAAGCTAGTTACAGCTGTATAATTTAGTCATATTTATTATTTTAACGTATTTGTATATATGTATATAAAAAACATTGTGTCATATAGGTAAAGCTGTTGAAATATTGCCAAAATGGTTCTTGGTATTTCAAAAACTAAGCACAAACTATATGGGAGAGGTTTAATAGATTGAACTACAAGAAAATATAAAACTCCTACTCATTGAAATGCACACTTAGAGCTTTGGAAACATGGCGGAGCAAGAGCAAAGAAAAAAGATCCCTTTGGTTCCAGAAAATCTCCTGAAAAGGAGGAAGGCTTATCAGGCCCTTAAAGCCACTCAAGCAAAGCAGGTACTTTCAGACAAGAAGGAGCAGAAGAACATAAAAGAGCTCAAATTTAAGCGACTGGAATGGTTCCCACGATTCCTGGCTGTAGCAACGTGACAGGGTGTGCCTCAGACATCTAGAAGTGAAACATCATGGCTTAGAAGTGCCAGATAAACATTCCTTGGCCTTTGTTCACATCCAAAGGATTAATGAGTGCAGAGGACCCCTGCAAAGCTTTGCCTGAAGATTTTCAGTGGTGTCTTTGTCAGAGTGATCCCCCCAGACCATAAAAATGCTGCGTATATAAAAATGAACCTTATGTGACCTGGGGATTTCCAAATTTGAAGTCTGTCCGGGAACTCATCTGGAAACGTGGACAAGCCAAAGTCAAGAATAAAACCATCCTGGGGCATGTGGGTGGATCAGTGGATTAAGCTTCTGACTCTTGATCTCAGGGTCCTGAGTTCAAGCCCCCTATTGGGCTCCACGATGAGCATGGAGGTACTTACAAAAAAGAGGAAGAAGAATAAAGCCATCCCTTTGACTGACAACACAGTGATTGAGAAGCACCTGGGGAAGGATGGTGTTATTTGCTCGGACTGACAACACAGTGATTGGGAAGCACCTGGGGAAGGATGGTGTTATTTGCTCGGAAGACCTCATTCATGAAATTGCCTTTCCGGGGAAGAATTTCCAGACGATCTCTGAGTTCTTATGTCCTTTCCATTTTTCAGGGGCCCCTCCTGCTGCCAAGAATAGGGTGGGCTTCCTCAAGGAGGTGGGCTTACCTGTTTATTGAGGTGAATACCTCAATCAGCTCATTTGGCAGCTGAATTAAATCTAGGATATCTGAAAGCACAGTGCATTGGAAGTATGTGTTTTGTCTTTTGGAATTGTTTATCAGTCCCTTCCGAGAAGATTATTTTCTACTCTATCTTCAGAAACTAGAGGGAGGGCTCAAGGAAAAGATGATGAGATTCCTGAGGCACTTATCACAGTCCAGTTCCAAGGGAAAGTTCCAGTCCTTTTTCTGTGTTGGCTGCCACTGCCACCTCTCAAGTCAGCAAAGGACTCGTGCCATGGAAGAGGGAGTCCTGCTGTGTCACATCTTCTATCCTGGGGTTTAATGTTGGTGAACGAATACCGAAGCATGAAGACAAGACAGCAGTGGACCAAGCTCAGGGACATATTTGAACCTGGGGGTTCCTGGGGCCTTATTTTGGAGGAACCTGAGATAGAATTACAAAGAGGAGCGCAAAAACAGTGGGGAGAAAACACAAACTTAAAAAAAAAAAAAGAAAAATCAGTGTAAACTAGGAGAAAGCCTTCACAACACATATACACCTCAAGGGACTAATTCAGACTATATGTATATCAATAAGAAAAAACTAACAAAATAGAAAAATTATAAGAGACAAATGGGCTATTCACAAAAGAGAAAACAGGAAAGGCTCAATTCTGCTAATAATCAGGAAAATGCAAGTTAAAACCACAAGTGCTTACAGAAGCCGGTAAGTAATGTTAGGGCATAAAGCAAGCCAAGTGTTTTTTTTCTTTCTTTCTTTCTTTCTTTCTTTCTTTCTTTCTTTCTTTCTTTCTTTCTTTCTTTCTTTCTTTCTTTCTTTCTTTCTTTCTTT
>NW_023270464.1:8806321-8843478 GCF_011800145.1 Mirounga leonina | reverse complement strand
TTTCTTTCTTTCTTTCTTTCTTTCTTTCTTTCTTTCTTTCTTTCTTTTTTAAGATTTTATTTATTTATTTGAGAGAGAGAGCACAAACAGGGGGAAGGGGCAGAGGGAGAGGGAGAAGCAGACTCCCAGCTGAGCAGGGAACCCAATGTGGGACTCGGTCTCAGGACCCCAGGATCATGACCAGGCCGGAGGCAGATGCCTAATTAACTGAGCCACCCAGGCATCCCATAAGTGTTTCAAAATAAGAAGTGATGCTAACTGGCAATTTGGAGCATGCAGGTTTTAACTAAGAACAACTTCTACCCAGTGCCAGTGGTTGACATGAGGGAGTGATTTTTGTTTGTTCAAAAGGTACCAGATTTTTATATGAAATTTCAAAATTTTAAAAAATACTGTACAAACCAAACAAAGATGTTTGTGATGCAATACAGCCCTCAGGGCATGAATTTGCAAGCTTTAATCTAAAACCATATTGGAAGAAAATATGTTCTCTGTATTAGCAAGGCTCTAAACTTATTCCTAAAGACAGTGGGCCCCCAATGATCATGTTGCAAGGCTTTTGGTAATTTCCCTTTCCTACAAGGTTGTAGGTACCATAAGATCACTTTGATGACTGTTTGGTATCCAACAACAAGCATCCCTTGTTAATTCTATTAGTATTTCTTCATTGGGTAATTTGTCTCATTAACAGTTCATCACAACTATGCTATTTTTTACATTGACCATTTTTACATGTTTTTCTTACCAGCATTGTGTTGTAATACAACCCTAATTCTCAGAGTAGATCAATGGTTCAGAGCCGTTCATGAAAGCTTAGAAGCAGTATTCAAAAAGAAAAAAATATGTACCTTAAAAAATGTAAGAATGGATGAAGAAGATGTGGTAGAGATATACAATGGAATATTACTCAGCCATAAAAAAGAATGAAATTTTTCTATTTGCAATGTGAGTGGAGCTAGAGAGTATTATGCTAAGTGAAATAAGTCAGTCAGAGAAATACAAATACCGTATGATCTCATTTATATGTGGAATTTAAGAAACAGAACAAATGAGCATGGGGGAGAGAGAGTCAAACCAAGAAACAGACTCTTACTTAACTGTAGAGAATAAACTGATGGTTATCAGAGGGGTGGTGGGATGGGGGTTGGGTTAAATGGGTGATGGGGATTAAGGAGGGCACTGGTTGTGATGAGTACCAGGTGTTGAATTACTAAATTATATACCTGAAACCAATATTACACTGTATGTTAACTAACAAGAACTTAAATAAAAACTTAAAAAAAATGTAAGGTTAAATTGTGAATAGGACTCCAGTATAAATTAAAAATGTGAATCAGTTATGCTGATGTAGAGAATTCAAATAAGTGCCATCAATCAATCAATAAATAGGAAGTACAAAGATGAATTTCTGAAAATTGGTATTTTTTTTGGACTGGCAGTCTATTCCTCCAATAATCGGCATTTATGAAAATTTGACAAATAATGACATGATCCATCAATGTTTTTATCTAATTTTCAAGGCAAGCATAGTGAGCTACTTTCTGGTAAAACAATGGAATTTTTACAAAACCAATAATGCTGTTCAGCACAAACTTGATGAATTGTGTCTCTAAAGAAAAGTCATACTAATGATCATCACTGCAGTCTTTAAAACCAGGTATAGGTCACTGTATTTCCAAGAGACAAAAATAGCCTCGGGGCACCTGGGTGGCTCAGTCACCAACTGAGCGTCCAACTCTTGATTGCAGCTCAGGTCATGACCTCAGGGTCATAGGATTGAGCCCTGTATCAGGCTCTCAGCACAGAGTCTGTTTGTCCCTCTCCCTCTGTTCTTCCCCCTGCTCATGCTCTCTCTCTCAAATAAATAAATAAATAAATATTTTTTAAAAAGTAGCCTCGGGAGCCTGGGTGGCTCAGTTGGTTGAGCAACTGCCTTCGGCTCAGGTCATGATCCTGGAGTCCCAGGATCGAGTCCCACATCGGGCTCCCTGCTCAGCAGGGAGTCTGCTTCTCCCTCTGACCCTCCCCCCTCTCATGTGCTCTCTCTCTCTCTCATTCTCTCTCTCAAATAAATAAAAATAAAATAAAATAAAATAAAATAAAATAAATAAAAAGTAGCCTCAAAGTTAAAGGCAAATACTATGTTCAGATAGAATACAAAACAAATATGGGAAATCCATTATCAGATGACTTTGCTGTTGGACATTATGTAATATCAATATTATACAGTATGGGAGAGCAGCTCTTATTGTGTGTGCTGGTTATTGTATATATAAAAGAACCATGGTGATGGAGGTCAAAAGCCTAGTAGAGCCAAACCTACATAGCCCAAAGCTGCTCAATTCCTGATTGGATTGAAGTAATCAGCCTTCCAGCTCTGCCTCATGGAGGCAATGATGAACCACCTCCTGAGAAAAATAAATATCAACTTCCTCAGTCACTATGGTTCATTTATATACAATATCCAGCATGTATTAAAAAATGTGAGACATAAAGAGAATGCAGAAAACATGACCGATAAATCAAGAGAAAAAAGATAATAAGGAAAACTCACAAGTATTCTAGCTACTTGAGTTAGTACAAAGGGATTTTAACTACCATGAACATGTTAAAGAATATATAGGAAAATATGGATTAAATGAATGAAAATGAGTTTTTTCTGTTTTTATTGAGATGTAATTGACATATAACATTGTATACATTTAAGGCATACAACATAATGATTTGATATACGTGTATATTATGAAATCATTACTATAATAAGTTTACTTAAACTTATTCAGCCTCATATAGTTACAAATTTTTCTTATGATGAGAACTTTCAAGATCTACTCTTAGCAACTTTCAAATATACAATACAGTGTTATTAAATATAGTCACCATGCTGTAGATTTACATACTCAGAATTTATCTTTTAGCTGGAAGTTTGTACCTTTTGCTCACCTTCACCCATTCTCCCACCCCTTAAGGAAGTAGTAGGAGAAAATGTAGTGAATCTCTCTACTATATTGAAGAAAGTTCTTTCTTTACATAACATTAATGTTAAAGTTCATAAAGAAAAAGACATCTTTGACTTGTCCAAAATTAAAAACTTATGATAGATAACAAATACCAAATGATTTCACTCTGTGGAATTTAAGAAACAGAAAGGAATGAACATAGAGGAAGGGAAGGAAAAATAAGATAAAGACAGAGAGGGAGGCAAACGATAAGAGACTCTTAAATATAAGGAACAAATTGAGGGTTGCTGGAGGCGAGGTGGGGGGGGTGGGGTAATTGGGTGATGGGGATTAAGGAAGGTACTTGATGTAATGAGCACTGGGTGTTATATGCAACTGATGAATCACTAGATTCTACCCCTGAAACGAATACTACACTGTATGTGAGCTAATTTGAATTTAAATAAAATCTTGAAAGAAAAAAAGAACTTATGATAGAAAAGATAGTACCAAAACCAGCAAAGGACAAGGAGGAACCTCCATACTGTTTTCCATAGTGGCTAAATCAATTTATGATCTTACCAACAGTTCATAAGTGTTCCCTTTTCTTCACAGCCTCACCAGCATTTACTATCTCTTGTCTTTTTGATAGTAGTCATTCTAACTGCTATAAGGTGATATCTCATTGTGGTTTTGATTTGTATCTCCCTAATAATTAGTGATGTTAAGCACCTTTTCATGTACCTGTGGACCATTTGAATATCTTCTTTGGAAAAATGTCTATTCAGGTCCTCTGCCTATTTTTTTAATTGAATTACTTGCTTTTTGTGCTCGCTTTGGCAGCACATATACTAAAATTGGACTGAATTACTTGCTTTTGTGCTATTGAGTTGTAAGAGTTCCTTATATATTTTGGACATTAACCCTTTATCAGATATGTAGTTTGCAAGTATTTTCTGCCATTCCATAGGTTGCCTTTTCATTTTGTTAATTGTTTCATTTGCTGTGTAGATGCTTTTTATTTTGGTGTAGTCCCACTTGTTTGTTTTTGCTTTTGTTGCTTGTGCTTTAAGTGTCATCGCCCAAAAATCATTGCAAAGACCAATGTCAAAGAACATTTTCCCTATATTTTCCTCTAGGGGTTTTATGGTTTCAGGTCTTACATTTAAGTCTGTAATCCCTTTTCAGTTAACTTTTGTGAGTGATATAAGATAGTAGTCAAGTTTCCTTCTTTTGCATGTACATATCCAATTTCCCCAGCACCATTATTAAAGAGACTGTCTTTTTCTCCCATTGAGTATACTTAGTATACTTGTCAAATATTGGTTGACTGTATACATGAAGGTTTATTGGGGGGGCTCTCAATTCTGCTCCACTGGCCTATATGTCTATTTTTATGCCAATTATCTACTGTATTGAGTAATATAGTTCTGGAATACAGTTTAAAATCAAGGAGTATGATGCCTCCAGCTTTGTTCATCTTTCTCAGGATTACTTTGGCTATTCGGGGTTTTTGTCATTCCAAAAGAATTTGAGGATTGTCTTTTTTTATATCTGTAAAAAATGCCATTGGAATATTTATAGGAGTTACATTGAATCTATAGGGGGCTTTGGGTAGTATGAACATTTTAACAGTATTATTAGTTCTTCCAATCCATGAACATGGGAGATCCTTCTGTTTAAATCCTCTTCAATTTCTTTCATCAAAGTCTTGTAGTTTTCAATATACAGATTTTACCTACTTAGTTTATTCCTAAGTATTTTATTGTTTTTGATGTTATTGTAAGTAGAACTGTTTATTTCTTTTTCAGATATTTCACTGTAAGTGTACAGAGATGCTACTGATTTCTGTATGTTGATTTTGTATTCTGCAACTTTACTGAATTTGTTGATTAGTTCTGTTTTGTGAGTTTTTTTGGTGGAGTCTCTAGGATATTCTATATCTTAAAATCATGTCATCTGCAAATGGAGACAATTTACTTCTTCCTTTCAAATTTGGATGCCTTTTATTTCTTTTTCTTGCCTGACTATTCTGTCTAAGACTTCCAGTACTATGTTAAATAGGGGTGGTGAGAGTGGGCACCCTTGTCTTGTTCCTGCTCTTGGAGAAAAATCTTCCAACCTACAACATTAAGTATAATGTTAACTGTGTGCTTGTCATATGGCATTTATTATGTTGAGATATGTTCCCCCATATCCAGTTTGTTGTGTTTTTAGTCATGAATGAATGTTGAATTTTTTCAAATGTATTTTCTGCATCTATTGAAATGATCATATGATTTTGATCTTTTATTCTATTAATGTGATGTATCATATTTATTGATTTACATATGTTGAAGCATCTTTGCATCCCAGGGATAAATCCAACTTGATCATGGAATATGATCCTTTTAATGTGCCGCTGAGTTCAGTTTGCTAGTATTTTGTTAAGAATTTTTACACCTGGGCACCTGGGTGGCTCAGATAGTTAAGCGTCTGCCTTCAGCTCAGGTCATGATCCCAGGGTCCTGGGATTGAGCCCCACATCGGGCTCCTGGCTCAGCGGGGAGCCTGCTTCTCCCTCTCCTTCTGCCTCTCTCCCTGCTCATGCTCTCTCTCTCTCTCTCTTTCTGTATCTCTGTGTCTCAAATGAATATATAAAATCTTTTAAAAAAGAATTTTTACACCTATATTCATCAAGGATATTGGCCTATAGTTATCTTTTCTTATGTCTTTACCTGGATTCAGTATCAGGATAACACTGACCTTGTAAAATGAATTTGGAGTTTTCCCTCCTCTTCAGTTTTTTTAGAAGTGTTTAAGAAGGATCGTGTTAATTCTTCTTTAAATGTTTGGTAAAATTCACAGTGAAACCATCTGGTCTTGAGTTCTCCTTTGTTGAGAGGTTTTGTTTGTTTTGTTTTGTTTTTTTAAACTTCTGATTCAGTTTCCTTACTTGTTATTGGTCTGTTAAGATTTTTCATTTCTTCATGATTTAGTCTTGGTAAATTGTATGTTTCTGGGGATTT
Source organism: Mirounga leonina (assembly GCF_011800145.1). Classification (NCBI taxonomy): domain Eukaryota; kingdom Metazoa; phylum Chordata; class Mammalia; order Carnivora; family Phocidae; genus Mirounga; species Mirounga leonina. The sequence continues at coordinate 8,837,531 of NW_023270464.1, read as the reverse complement.
ATCCATTTATTCTAGGTTATCCAGTTTGTTAGTTTATAATTATTCAGAGTAGTCTCTTATGATTCTTTGTATTACTGTGATATCACTTGTAATGTCTCTAGTTTCATTTGTGATTTTATTTGAGTTTTCCCCATTTTTTCTGAGTCTAGCTAAAGATTTGCCAGTTTCTTTTTTCAAAGAATCAGCTCTTAGTTTCATTGATCTTTTCTATTGTCTTTTTAGTCTCTATTTCAATTTTTCCCTCTGTGATCTGTGTTATTTCCTTCCTTCTGCTAACTTTAGGCTTAATTTGTTCTTCTTTTTCTAGTTCCTTGAGGTGTAAAGTTATGCTGTTTATTTAAGATTATTCTTTTTTAAAAAAATGTGTTTATTCCTATGAACTTCCCTCTTAAAACTGCTTTCACTACATCCCATAAGTTTTGGTATGTTGTGTTTCCATTTTTGTTTTTCTCAAGATATTTTTTCACTTCTTCTTTGACCCATTGATTGTTTAGTAGTGTTTGCTTCATTTCCATCTGTTTGTGAATTTTCCAGTTTTCTTCCTGCTATTAATTTCAGTTTCATGCCATTTTGATAAGAAAAGATACCTGGCATGATTTCAATCTCCTCATACTTGTTAAGACTTTTTTGTGACCCCTCATATTATCTATCCTGAAGAATGTTTCATATATGCTTGAAAAAATGTGTATTCTGCTGCTATTGGATGAACTATTCTGTAAATGTGTGGTAGGTCCATTTGATCTAAAGTATGGTTCAAGTCCAACATTTCCTTATTATTCTTCTGTCTGAATAACCTATCTATTGTTGAAAGTGGGGTATTGAAGTCCCCTACTATTATTGTATTTTAGTCTATTTCTCTCTTCAGATCTTAGTATTTGCTTAATTTATTTAGGTACAAGTTTCTCCCACTATTTGAAAGTAGAGCATTTCTATGAAAACTTTCATAAGCTGAAATGGTATAAAGCAAAAAGGCAATTGCCATTAACTTATATGGAAAAATTAAGAGCATACTCAGACTCCAAAAATGAGTTCTCTTAGGTTTTTCTGCTACCTTAGGACACATCTTGCTAATGAATGCACAAAACAAACCTGGATAAAGTATAGATGCTCACAGTTCAAAGCTATGGAGGCTTGATGCTGAGATGCTAAGTGCAGTTCCCAGGGAGGTAGATTGGTGGCCCGACTCGCTGCTCAGGGTGGTCTCTTCCTCATCATGGCTCACTCCAAAACAAACACTGAACACTATTTTTGCTTTTTGCCTTTTTTTGTAAGAGTGAAAATCCTCTTTGGCTGTCTTTCAGTTAGCAAAACAGGTACCAATGTAGGTCTTTTGTAAAAGCGAAGTGGCATAATGCAGTTTTCAGAAAGAGGGGGATACCTGTACTCTAATGTTGGGTGCATATATATTTATAATTTTAATATTCTCTTTGATGCATTTATCATTATTCTCCTTTATCATTATACAATGAACTTCTTTGTCTCTTGTTACAGCTTCTGAGTTAAAGTCTATTTTGTCTGATAAATGTATAGCTGCCCCTGCTTTTTTTTAGTTTCCATTTACATGGAATATCATGATTCCATCTTTCGATGTAAGCCTATGTGTGTCCTTAAAGCTGAAGTGAATCTCTTGTAGACAGCATATAGTTGGATCCTTTTTTTAAATCCATCCAGCCCCTTGTATACATTTTGATGGGAGAATTTAAGCCATTTACATTTACAGTAATTATTGATGGGTAAAGACTTACTAATGCCATCTTATTAATTATTTGCTGGCTGTCTTATAGTTCCCTTTTTCCTTTCATCCTCTCATGCCATCTTCCTTTGTGAATTGACAGTTTTCCATAGTGGTATGCTTTGATGCCCTTGTCTTTATTTTTTGTGAATCTAATGTAGGTTTTTGCTTTGTGGTTATCAGCAAATGGTACATAAAACATCTTATAGATATAACAGCCTATTTTACACTGGTAACACTTAACCCTGATCACATACAAAAACTCTACCTTTTTAGTCCCCCATCTTTTATGTTTTTGATGTCATAGTTTAGCTTTTTTTAATATTGTGTATTCCTTAACGAATTATTGTACCTATAGTTCTTTTTAATACATTTGTCTTTGACTTTTATACCAGAGTGCAGTGTTTAACACACCACCATATCACAGTATTAGAGTGTTTTTAATTTGGCTATATACTTACCTTTACCAGTATAATGTATATTTTCCATATGTTTTCATGTTACTAATTAGCACCCTTTCATTTCAACTTGAAGAACTCCTTTCAGCATTTCTTAAAAGGCAGGTCTGCTCATGATGAACTCCCTCAACTTTGGTTTGTCTGGGAAATATCTCTTCTTATTTATGAAGAACAACTTTGCTGAATAGAGTATTCTCGGCAGTTTTTTTTTTCTTTCAGCACTTTGAGTATATCGCCCACTTTCTCCTAGCCTGTAAGGTCTCTGCTGAGAAATCTGCTGATAGCCTTATGGGAGTTCCCTTGTAAGTTATGAGCTTCTGTTTTCTTGCTGCTTTTAAGATTCTCTTTGTCTTTGATTTTTGACAGTTTTATATAATTTTATCTTGGAAAAAATCTCTTTACATTGAGTTTGTTTGGGGACCTATAAGTTTCATGAACTTGGATATCCAATCTCTTACCAGATTTGAGAAATTCTCCACCATTATTTATTTTAAAAAGTTTTCTGACCCCTTCTCCCTCTTTTCTCCTTCTGAGACTCCAGTAATTCACAGATTGTTTCTTCTGATGGTATCATGCAGATCACATAGGATTTCTTTTCCTTTTTTCATTCTTTGTTCTCCTCTGACTAGATAATTTTGAAAGTTCTATCTTCTAATCCACAGATTCTTTCTTCTGTTTGATCCACTTTGTTATTGATGTTCTCCATTACATGTTTCATTACATTGTTTTCTTCAGCTTCACAATTTCCATTTGATTCTTTTTTATGATTTCTAAATATTTGTTAAACTTCTCATTTTATGTATTGTTTTCTGATTTCTTTGAATTGTCTATGTTTTCTTGTAGCTCATTCAGCTTCCTTAGAAAAGCTATTTTGAGACTTTTATCAGGTAAATTGAAGATCTCCATGTCTTTGGGGTAGGAACAGGAAGATTATTGTGATCCTTCGGTGGTGTGATGTTTCCTTGATTTTTCATGTTCCTTGAAGACTTGTGTTGCTGTTTTAACATTTGAAGTAGCAGTCACCTCCTTCAGACTTTACTGACTGATGTTGGGAAACACCTTCCATCAGCCCTGTTAGGGATGCTCAGGCTTTCTCAGAACTTCTATGGATACACTTGTTCCACACTTCTTGCTCCCTTTTGTGTAGGAATTCTTAAACTTGTATGAGCTTCTTTCAATCCTGCAATGCATCAGGCTGGGTACTGACTACTCTAGGAGCCTCATATAACTGAAATTGTACAATATTTGTGTTTGGCTTACTTCACTTAACATAATTTTTATCACCCTGGTATTTTTTAATTCTTTTTAAAATTTTTTGTTTTTATTTTTTAATATTTTATTTATTTGTCAGAGAGAGAGAGAGAGAGAGAACACACAAACAGGGGGAGTGGCAGGCAGAGGGAGAAGTAGGCTCCCCGCTGAGCGAAGAGCCTGATGCAGGACTTGATCCCAGGGCCCTGGGATCACGACCTGAGCTGAAGGCAGACACTTAACCAACTGAGCCACCCAGGCATCCCCACTTTGGTCTTTTTTTTTTTTTTTTTAAAGATTTTATTTATTTATTTGAGAGAGAGAATGAGAGACAGAGAGCATGAGAGGGAGGAGGGTCAGAGGGAGAAGCAGACTCCCCGCCGAGCAGGGAGCCCGATGTGGGACCCGGTCCCGGGACTCCAGGATCATGACCTGAGCCGAAGGCAGTCGCCCAACCAACTGAGCCACCCAGGCGCCCACTTTGGTCTTTTTAATGCTGCTGGGTTTTGTCCAGTGTCTAGTAATTCTTGGATCAGTTCATCATTATGCATAAATGATCAGGATGATTAGTAAAGGAAGCTGCAGCTTCCCAAAGGCCTCCCCATCACCAGGAGGCCTAAATGTGGCCTCTGTGCCAGTGGGCAAGGGAATTATCCAGCAGGTTTGAGGGTGGTAGGTATGGTGAAGGTGGACAGCCTGGAAACTCCATTAAGTCAGAGTTAGGAGGTTTTTATTCTGGAGATGAAGTACTTCAGTGGTCTCACTGTTTCTTGTCCACCTTAATGTTTGATGTAAACACTTTTGGAGTTATCTTAAGCCTTGCTTGGCCTCTGGATCCCCTCTCCACGCAGATTGTCTTTCTACAAAGAGCAGTCCTCTGGCATTATCCTTATACCAGTTTGTGTGCTGTGTATAAATGGGGAGGCAGAGTGTACGTGGAGACCCACTGACCTTAGCTAGGGATGCAGGTCTTTCTTAAAGAATCCTAGTGATTGACTCACAACCCACACTTCCACTTTTGCTATTGGTTAAATCTGAGTTGGGCTTTTACTGTCCTAGTTGGGATTTTGTGCACAAAAAGAAATCCTTATAATTATTTATTTAAATCAATATTATATTATTACAGTTTCAAAGGTAAAAGTCTTATTTCCCATAAACATTTAAGCTTAACTTGTGCTCTTACTTTATTTACAAATTTTATGATTTTAATCAAAAGAGGAATAATCATTTCCACTTGTCCTTTTTGAGTTTACTCAAATATTTAATATATTTACATATTTAATCACATTCTCTTGGCTATTTCAGAGTATGATTTTAATATAATTGGCTCTCTTAAACATTTCAAATACAACAAGGGAAGATGACAAATGTAAAAAACAAAAGCTCCCTAAGCATTTAAACCACCCTTAACAATCTACTAAATTATCATCCTTATAAATTTTGTAGTGAAATCCTTTTAAGCCTTTCAAAATCATTTAAAAAATTAACAGAGTGTAGAGAACATCATAATGGTTATATTTAAACACAACTTATGTAAGAGTACACTGAGTTTTAGAGATTATAAATAATTCATCCAACTAAGGGGAACAAAACAAGCATGTCAGACCAACTGATGTTCCAAGGTCAATAGCTCAGGACAGTGGCCTGAACTCCAAGTGAAACACATGAGAGACGCATGGGGCAGAAGACCCCCATACCTCTGGGCTGGATGTCTTTTTATAAGCAAGTTTTGTCTACCATAGCATCAGCAGTCTCCGAATTCACGACTTTCAGTTAAGACTTGACCAATTGTATCAATTTAGTCAATTAGAATTAATCAATTTCAGGGGTGCCTGGTAGCTCAGTTGGTTAAGCGGCTGCCTTCAGCTCAGGTCATGATCCTAGGGTCCTGGGATCAAGCCCCGCATCGGGCTCCCTGCTCAGCAGGGAGTCTGCTTCTCCCTCTCCCTCTGCCTGCCTCTCCCCCTGCTTGCTCTCTCTCTCTCTCTGTGTGTCAAGAAAAAAAAGCATTAACCAATTTCAATTTCTGATTAAATCTAGTGATTAAAAAAAAAAAAAAAGAGGCCTGCCTTTAAATTAATGCGTCCTTTCCAGGTCTTGGTTTTAAATTTAATTTTCTGTAACTCTCATGTAAATTCCCACTAAGAATATTCTAATAGAACATTGAGCCACATACTCAGATGTAACCTGTTAGAACTTCTTATCTTTCAGACAGACTAGTTGACTTCTAGGACACATGATTTCTATATTATGCCATATAAGTGAATTGCTCTATTTCTTTTCTTTGTTCATTAAGATTGTCTAATTTGCACATGTCAAAATCTCATATTAAAAATCTATGCCTGAATCTTCTGCGAATTTATAATTTCATGTGGCTAGAAGAGAATTACAAAATGTCCAAGCCTACTTTCTGCTGCTTTCTGGAATTATTAGCCTATGGAAGCTGATTTCAGATTACTTATCTCAGTTTCCTGCTGTCCATTTTAGCCTTTCAACCTATCTTTACCTCTGAAATGTCTACATTTAAAAAACTCTCATTTAGATCTCTAGCAGCTAGCACAGTGCTTAGAAAATAATGTACATTCAACAATTATTGTTTGAATGGAATGGGTAATTAGATCAATTATTATCTTTCATTACTTGTACCTTGGTCATCCAAATTATTCAGGAGAATTTTTTAAATTGTTATTTATTATGTATTATTATTTTGGAGGAATTTAACATATATGAGAAAAGTAGACTAAAATGAGCACACAATAGGGGCACCTGGGTGGCTCAGTCGTTAAGCGTCTGCCTTCGGCTCAGGTCATGATCCCAGGGTCCTGGGATCGAGCCCCACATCTGGCTCCCTGCTCAGCAGAGAGTCTACTTCTCCCTCTCCCACTCCCCCTGCCTGTGGTCCTTCTCTCACTGTGTCTCTCTCTATCAAATAAATAAATAAAATCTTTAAAAAAAACTAAGAAATAAAATAAGATGAGCACACAATAAGTGTTCTTTAACTGCCCTTTGGTTGTCTTTTTGAAACTTAATATTTTATATCAGCCATAGCATCAGTCTATCAATTAGACTCACACTCTGAGCTTCCAGTTGCTGATGATTAACAACAGAATTTTATTAAAATTCCTCAATGGATATTTTATTATGCAAGGAGCAAATATTATAACCAATGAGTATTTAATTACCAAATGACTTGTGTCACTAACTCATTCCTGCCCCAGCCCCTCCCACCTCTTGATTAGTCTGATGATGCCAGCCATGGCTCTGGGTCGAAAGCTGAAAACACCAGATGGTGTCAAACCTACTTAGGGATAAAGGAAACAAACAAAGCTCATTTGATTGAGTAGATTGTATTGCATTAAAACCCTGGCTATGAAAGCTGGAGTCTGAATAAATTTCAATAGTTTACCTATAGATTTTGGGGCACCTGGGTGGCTCAGTTGGTTAAGCGTCTGCCTTCTGCTCAGGTTGTGATCCCAGGGTCCTGGGATTGAGTCCTACATCCGGCTCCCTGCTCCGCAGGAAGCCTGCTTCTCCCTCTCCTCCCTGCTCATGCTCTCTCTCACTATCTCTGTCTGTCTCTCTCTCTCAAATAAATAATAAATTAAATCTTTAAAAAAAATTTACCTTTAGATTTTGAAGAGAAATGTAAAAATCTTAAAGAAACAATTAACAATTGTAAAAAAAAAATGTTAATACTTGCTGACAAATAATTAGAGCCTTTAATGGCAAAGATTGCAGGTGCTTAACCAAATATCTTCTCTCCTATGCTTCCTTAGTAACCTAATGCAGATTTTGTTCAGAGTGCTAATGCGCCAAACTAGAAAACGTTACTTCCCAGGCTCCCTTACAGTTAAGGGGGTACTCAGTGAAATTTAAGTAGAAAACTTTGGTTGGTGCTGTCTAAAACTCTTTAAAGGGAGAGAAGAGCCTGTTTGTCCCTTTCTATTCTCCTAAAAGGCAGACATGCTGGTAGGAGCTCTAGTAGCCATTTTGTGACCTTGAAGATGGAAGCAACATGCTAAAGAATGCAGAGCAGAAATTTAAAAGTGCCTAGGGCACTCTCATGGCTTCATGGAACCACTTTTTCAACACCAGACTGGCAGACCATGACCTTTTTTTCACATGAGATGACAAAAAAATCACTTACTAAGCAGCTACTATGTGCCAGAAACTGGAAAAGGCATTGTGGAGAACTGAAAAATGGATCTGACAAACATCCTGTTGTCCAAGAGATCTACTGAAGGAGCTAAAACATGTATGCCTATAATAGTCAAACCAGATAGGAAGTAAAAAGGATCAGAGAACAGCTTAGGAGAGCTTCCCAAAGAAGGTAAAATGCGCAGGTTTTAAACTGAGCATACTTGCGGGGAAAAATGCCATCACGGTCTTCAGAAGAAAAGAAAATGGTGTGTTTCCTTGAGAGGGAGAGGCTCCTATGATTGATAATCCCTTTTTTCTAACTGCTTTCTACATAATTCATCCAAATGTAGGAGCCACAAGAGGCTAAAACTGAAGGATGCCATTAGGAGTTTTGCCAACTCTTAAGCATCCTCACAGAAGAAATTCCTCATTTCACGTCAGTGGAAGGAAACTATTAAAGCAATATGACAGCTGTTACCTCCACTAAATGGTAGCTGAACAATTTAGCACTGAGACTGACAAGAGCCAGAATTAATTGCCCTGCCCCTCATCAAATCACCGATGCAGGAACTGAGCAAGTATCCCTACCAGCCCACCCCAGAATCCCTGGACTCTTCCATTACAGTAAATTCCTGTTTTTATACCAATTTTTCTGGTATTGTGTATGAAAATAGTCTCCACAGCCTCTCTCAAACTTATTTTAGATTTCATAATTTTGGCCAGTCTAATAGGATTATAAGGGTGTCTCTCTGTGGTTTTAAGGTGTAGTTCCATGAATACAAATGATGCTAAACACCTTTGATATGTCATATCATGGAACATATTCATGGAGCTATGTATGTTAAATTTTATCAAATGCTTTTTCTTTATCTACTGAGAAGATATTATGATTTTCTTTTTTAATGTGGTAACACGGTGGACTATATTTGTTGATTTTCTAATGTTAAACCAACCTTGAATTCCTGGGACATGATGTATTGTCCTTTTATATGCTACTAGATTCAGTTTGCCAACATTTCAGTTTGGATTTTTGCATCTGTGTTCATGAGTGAGATGCCCCATAACTTTCTTTTCATGCATTGTCTTTGCCATATTTTAGCATCAAGGTTATACTAATCTCAAGAGTTGGGAAGTGTTTCCTCTTTTTCTACTTTCTGAAAGAGTTTGTCTAAAATTAAAATTATTTCTTCCATGGGTAGAACTTGCTGGTGAATCTGGGTGTGGAATTCTCTTAGGAGAAACATTTGGATTATGGATTTAGTTTCTTTAATTATTATAAGTAGGAAGGATGGACATAAGGCTTCTCTCCCAAACTGGAAGATTTTTGAGAATTAAAGGGGTTAGGAAAATAATTAATGGATTTTACTCTATAATAGGTGTAAACTTGGAGGACTTTCCTGTGCAAAATGGGATATATGGGCACCATAATGATAAGATTGCCTATTTCTGATTATAAATTTCCTACTTCTTCCTGAGTAAACTTTAGTAAGTTATGTTTTTTAGGAATTTGTACATTTTGCCTAAATTTTTAAGTTTATTGATATAAAGATTTCATGTTAATTTTTTTCTTTTCCGTGTTTTTTTTTCCAACTTTGTTGATCATGTTAATCTTATACTGTCTTTTTAATAACGTAGTATCTGTAAGTGTGTCTCCTTTTTGTTTCTGGATGTTGATTATTGTGCCTTCTGGATGCTGATTATTGTGCTTTCCCACTTTCTTCATCATTCTTGAAAGAGATAGTTTAATTTTCTTAAAAGAAACGAGCAACTTTGGGCTTTGTTGAGTCTCTCTATTGTATGTATAGTTGTTTTCTATTTCAAAATGTCTCCTTTAATCTTCATTATTTTCTTCTTTCTGGTATACCTCTAATTTTTTCAGGTGAATGTTTAGTTAAGATTCATATTTCCTAAACATGCATATTTTCAGGTTATAAATTTCCCTTTCTGTACTCATGTCATAAATTTTGTTATGCAATTATTTTGTTACTATTCTGCTTAATATATTTTCTAATATTTTAATGATCTTGTTTTGATGCATGATTTTTTTAGTCTCTAATATATGGTTTTTTTTTTTTTACCTCATTCTAATTTTTGCAGATTTCTAGTTTGTGTTATGATCTAAGAACATGCTCTGTATAATTTTAAACCTTTAAAATGTATTGAGACTTGTTTTATGGTCTGTTTATATTTAGTAATGTTCTGTATGCCTAAAAATATGTATTCTGCAGTGGTTAAGTGGAGATCACACTATGTCAATTTTATTATCTTATTAATACCTTTTACATCTTTACTGATTTTTTGCTTGCTTTTCTATTAATAACTGAGGAATGTAATATGAAAAAACATCCCATCGATACTTGGTATATTTGTCTATTTCTCCTTGAAGTTCTGTCATTGTTTGCCTTATACATCTTGAGGGTACATATTGGAAATATATTGGGTTATGGATTTAGTTTCTTTAATTATTATAAGTAGGAAGGATGGACATAAGGCTTCTCTCCCAAACTGGAAAATTTTTGAGAATTAAAGGGGTTAGGAAAATAAATAATAGATTTTAATCTATAATAGGTATAAACTTGGAGGACTTTCCTGCACAAGTTTAAAACTTAAAACTGTCATTTTAAAACTGTCATATAGTTCCCTTCATCAATACAAAGTGACCTTCTTTATTCCTTTAATTTTATTTTCTTTAAAGATATATTTTTAAATATAGCTATCATTTTCTTTGGTTTAGAATGTTTTGGTATGTCTTTTTTTTTCTTTTTTCTTTAAGGATTTTATTTATTTATTTGACAGAGAGAGGGAGAGAGAGAAAGAGAGTCTGAGTAAGGGGAGGGGCAGAGGGAAAGGAAGAAGCAGACTTCCTGCTGAGCAGGGACCACCCCTAACCCCCATGCAGGTCTCAATCCCAGGACCCTGAGATCATGACCTGAGCCAAAGTCAGACACTTAGCTGACTGAGCCACCCAGGTGTCCTGTTTTGGTATGTCTTTTTTTTTTTTTTAATATGCCCATGTTACTTTTTTTTTTAATTAACATATAATGTATTGTTTCAGGGGTACAGGTCTGTGATTCATCAGTCTTATACAATTCACAGAGCTCGCCATAACACATACACTCCCAATGTCCATCACCCAGCCATCCCATCCCTCCCACCCCCCTCCACTCCAGCAACCCTCAGTTTGTTTCCTAAGATTAACAGTCTCTTATGGTTTGTCTCCCTCTCTGGTTTCGTCTTCTTTCATTTTTCCCTCCCTTCCCCTATGATCCTGTCTTGTTTCTCAAATTCCCCATATCAGTGAGATCATATGATACTTGCCTTTTTCTGATTGACTTATTTCGCTTAGCATAATACCCTCTAGTTCCATCCATGTCATTGCAAATGGCAATATTTCATTTTTGATGGCTGCATAATATTCCATTATATCTATATCTATATATCTATATCTACATCTATATATATACACACACACCACATCTTCTTTATCCATTCATCTGTTGATGGACATCTTGGCTCTTTCCATAGTTTGGCTATTGTGGACATTGCTGCTATAAACACTGGGGTGCACGTGCTCCTTTGGATCACTACATTTGTATCTTTGGCGTAAATACCCAGTAGTGCAATTGCTGGATCATATGGTAGCTCTATTTTCAACTTTTTGAGGAACCTCATACTATTTTCCAGAGTGGCTGCACCAGCTTGCATTCCCACCAACAGTGTAAGAGGGTTCCCCTTTCTCTGCATCCTCGCCAACATCTGTCGTTTCCTGACTTGTTAATTTTAGCCATTCTGACTGGCGTGAGGTGGTATCTCACTGAGGTTTTGATTTGGATTTCCGTGATGCTGAGCGATGTGGAGCACTTTTTCACATGTCTGTTGGCCATTTGGATGTCTTCTTTGCAGAAATGTCTGTTCAAGTCTTCTGCCCATTTCTTGATTGGACTATTTGTTCTTTGGGTGTTGAGTTTGATAAGTTCTTTACAGATTTTGGATACTAGCCCTTTATCTGATATGTCATTTGCAAATATCTTCTCCCATTCTGTCGGTTGTCTTTTGGTTTTGTTGGCTGTTTCCTTTGCCATGCAAAAGCTTTTTATCTTGATGAAGTCCCAATAGTTCATTTTTGCCCTTGCTTCCCTTGCCTTTGGTGATGTGTCTAGGACCCAAATAAGTAAAATCATCAATGAAAGAGGAGAGATCACAACCAGCACCAAAGAAATACAAACAACTACAAGAACATATTATGAGCAACTATAAACTAGCAAATTAGATGATCTGCATTCCTAGAGACATATCAACTACCAAAACTGAACCAGGAAGAAATAGAAAACCTGAACAGACCTATAACCACTAAGGAAATTGAAGCAGTCATCAAAAATCTCCCAATGAACAAGAGCCCAGGGCCAGATGGCTTCTCAGGGGAATTCTACCAAATATTTAAAGAAGACTTAATACCTATTCTTCTGAAACTGTTCCAAAAAATAGAAATGGAAGGAAAACTTCCAAACTCGTTTTATGAGGCCAGCATTACCTTGATCCCCAAACCAGACAAAGGCCCCCTCAAAAAGGAGAACTACAGAGTTATATCCCTGATGAACATAGATGCAAAAATTCTCACCAAAATACTAGCCAATAGGATCCAACAGTCCATTAAAAGGATTATTCACCACGACCAAGTGGGATTTATCCCTGGGCTGCAAGTTTGGTTCAACATCCACAAATCAATCAATGTGATTACAATACATTAATAAAAGAAAGAACAAGAACCATATGATCCTCTCAGTAGATGCAGAAAAAGCATTTGACAAAATACAGCATCCTTTTTTGATTAAAGCTCTTCACAGTGTAGGGATAGAGGGTACATACCTCAATATCATAAAAGCCATCTATAAAAAACCACACAGCAAATATCATTCTCAATGGGGAAAAACTGAGAGCTTTCCCCTTAAGGTCAGGAACATGGCAGGGATGTCCACTATCACCACTGCTATTCAACATAGTACTAGAAGTCCTAGCCTCAGCAATCAGACAACAAAAAGAAAAAAAAGGCATCCTAATTGGCAAAGAAGAAGTGAAACTCTCACTCTTTGCAGATGATATGATACTTTATGTGGAAAACCCAAAAGACTCCACCCCAAAACTCCTAGAACTCATACAGGAATTCAGTAAAGTGGCAGGATATAAAATCAGTGCACAGAAATCAGTGGCATTTCTATACACCAACAACAAGACAGAAGAAATAGAAATTAAGGAGTTGATCCCATTTACAATTGCACCCAAAACCATAAGATACCTAGGAATAAATCTAACCAAAGAGGCAAAGAATCTGTACTCAGAAAACTATAGAATACTCATGAAAGAAACTGAGGAAGACACAAAGAAATGGAAAAATGTTCCATGCTCATGGATTGGAAGAACAAATATTGTGAAAATGTCTATGCTACCTAGAGCAATCTACACATTTGATGCAATCCTCATCAAAATACCATCAACTTTTTTTCAAAGAAATGGAACAAATTTGTATGGAACCAGAAAAGACCCTGAATAGCCAGACGAATGTTGAAAAAGAAAAGCAGAGCTGGCAGCATCACAATTCCGGACTTCCAGCTCTATTACAAAGCTGTCATCATCAAGACAATATGGTACTGGCATAAAAACAGACACATAGATCAATGGAACAGAATAGAGAGCCCAGAAATGGACCCTCAACTCTATGGTCAATCAATCTTCGACAAAGCAGGAAAGAATGTCCAATGGAAAAATGATAGTCTCTTCAACAAATGGTGTTGGGAAAATTGGACAGCCACGTGCAGAAGAATGAAACTGGACCATTTCCTTACACCACACACAAAAATAGACTCAAAGTGGATGAAAGACCTAAATGTGAGACAGGAATCCATCAAAATCCTTGAGAAGAGCACAGGCAGCAACCTCTTCGACCTTAGCCGCAGCAGCTGCTTCATGTTTTGGTATGTCTTATTTAATCATTCAACTTTCAACTTTTCTTATAAGGTTACAGAAAGACATGTTTCTTATAAATAGGATATGATAGAATTTATTATTATCAAGTTGGAAGTCTTTGTCTTTTAACTGGAGCATTTAGTTCATTTACATGAAACATAATACTACATTGTTAAGGCCATGGACATTGCACCACTCCTAAAGACACAATTCACATTGTATATATAGTTGGGTTTAAATCTGCAAATGTATTTTGTACTTTCCATTTGTCATATCTGCTTCATTTTTTTCTCCTTTCTTACCTTATTTTGGATTTGCCAAATGTATTAGTCATATCAATGTTGTCCCCTTTGAGTAGTTTAAGAGTTACACATTCTGTTCATTTATTTTAGTAGTTGTCTTAGAAATTGTAATATGCTTACTTAATAAAGTCTAAAGTTAATAAATCACTTAAATTCTTCCTGCATAATAAAAGAAACTTAGAACAACTTAATTCTTTTTACCTACTTCAAAACTTACAAATTATTTTTCCTTATATTTCAACTATTTTTTAATCCTTTAAGAAAATATTATCATTGTTTTATTAATCAGTATTTTCTTAGGTTCATTCACATATTTACTACTTTCTATACTCTTTATTCCTTGTTTCTCATACCTATCATCTGGGAAAACTTCCCTTCTGTCTAATGTATATGATTCAGAATTATCTCTGTTGAGAATCTGCGAGGGACAAACTACATTTTCACATGTCTGAAAATGTCTTTGTTCCACCATCATTCTTAAAAGATATTTTCAGTGGCTCTAAGATTCTACTTGGCTGTTATTTTCTTCCAGCACATCAGATATCATCCCACTGTCTTCTGGCTTCCATTACTGCTGTTGAGAGACCAGATTCAGTTTCATTGCTGCTTCTTTGAATGTAAACTTTCTTTTTTCTCTGGCTTATTAAAGATTTTCTCTTTTTCTATGGTGTTCTACAATTTCACTATGATATATCTTAGTGTGGGTTTCTTTTTATCTATCCGATATGGGGTTTACTGGGCTATCTGAAACCATGAATTTGTCCTTTCATCAGTTCTAAAATATACTCATGAATATCTCCTTTAATGTGGCATCTGCCCCTAATATCCCTTTCCTCTGCTTCAGGTGTCTACCCGTGTTAGAATTCTTACTCAGGTTTGCCTATCTCTTAGTTGCTTTTACATATTGTCCATCCTTTTTTCTCTTTGTGCTACTTCTGGTTTACTAATAATTCTCTCTTTAGCTACATCTAATCTTTTGTTAAAAATTTTTATTTCAATTTTCAATGTATTTTATTTGTTTGTTCATTTGTTTGTTTGTTTATCTATTTATTTTTAAAGTAGGCTCCATGACCAATGTGGGGCTTGAACTTCTAACCCTAAGATCAAGAGTCACCTGCTCTACCAACTGAGCCAGCCGAACACTTCTCAATGTATTATTTTAGATGTGTTTTTGGTTGGTTTTCAAATATGTCTTGTCATTTGTCATTTTTATTACTTGTATCACTATTACTATTTTTTTATGATCCTCTTTTTTTTTAATTTTTTATTGTGATGTTAATCACCATACATTAAATCATTAGTTTTTGATGTAGTGTACATGATTCATTGTTTGTGCATAACACCCAGTGCTCCATGCAGAATGTGCCCTCTTAATACCCATCACCAGGCTAACCCATCCTCCCACCCCTGCTCCCCTCTAGAACCCTCAGTTTGTTTCTCAGAGTCCATCGTCTCTCATAGTTCATCTCCCCCTCCAATTTCCCCCCCTTCATTCTTCCCCTCCTGCTATCTTCTTCTTTTTTTTTTTTCTTAACATATATTGCATTATTTGTTTCAGAGGTACAGATCTGTGATTCAACTGTCTTGTACAATACACAGTGCTCACCATAGCACATACCCTCCCCAATGTCTGTCATCCAGCCACCCCATCCCTTCCCCCCCCACTCCAGCAACCCTCAATTTGTTTCCTGAGATTAAGAATTCCTCATATCAGTGAGGTCATATGATACATGTTTTTCTCTGATTGACTTATTTCGCCCAGCATAACACCCTCCAGTTCCATCCACGTCATTGCAAATGGCAAGATCTCATTCCTTTTGATGGCTGCATAATATTCCATTGTATATATATATACCACATCTTCTTTATCCATTCATCTGTCGATGGACATCTTGGCTCTTTCCACAGTTTGGCTATTGTGGACATTGCTGCTATAAACATCGGGGTGCATGTACCCCTTCGGATCCCTACATTTGTATCTTTGGGGTAAATACCCAGTAGTGCAATTGCTGGATCATATGGTAGCTCTATTTTCAACTTTTTGAGGAACCTCCATACTGTTTTCCAGAGTGGTTGCACCAGCTTGCAATCCCACCAGCAGTGTATCACTATTAGTATTATTGAATCATTTGACAGTTATTTGCAGAGATAATAATCCTGCCCTAAATATTTCAGTGTGTATCTGTTAAAATCAAGGACATTCTCATCCATAACTATAGTGAAATGGCCAAATTAAGAAAAGTTAACATTGATATGATACTATTATCTAATATGTAGTTCATTTTCAAATTTGACAATTATTACAATGCTATCTTTCACCGTATCTTTATTTTTACCTCTTTGTCTCTTAATCTGGAGTAGTTCTGTGGTCTTTCTTTGTTATATGATATTGACAATTTTTGATAGTATAGGCTTTTTGTTTTGTAGACTATCCTTCATGAATCAATTCCTACATTCCCCCCTCATTTTTTATTGTAGTAAAATATACATAATACATGTTTATCATCTTAACCACTCTTAAGTGTGCTGTTCAGTGGCATTAATTCATTCATAGTGTTGTGCAACCATCACCACCATCCATCTCCAGAACTCTTTCATCTTGTAAAAGTGAAATTCTCTACCCGTTTAACATTAACTCCTCATCCTCTGCTTCTCCCCAGCCCCTGGCACCATTTTACTTTCTGTCTCTATGATTTTAACTATCCTAAATATTTGTATAAATGGAATCATATAGTATATGTCTTTTTGTGACTGGCTTATATCACTTAGCATTATGTCCTCAATGCTATCACTTAGCATTATATCATGTGTCAGAATTTCCTTCCTTCCTAAGGCTGAATAATATTCCATTGTATAGACCATATTTTGCTTATCTATTCATTAGTTGATGGACATAGGTTGCTAGCACATTTTAGCTATTGTATGTAATGCTGCTATTGAACATGGGTGTAGAAATATCTCTTCAAGACCCTTCTTTCTGGTATACATCCAGAGTGGAATTGCTGGATCTTATGGGTAATTCTATATTTATACTAACTAAAATTCTATATTTATACCAACAGTACATGGGGGTTCCAATTTCTTCACATCCTAGCCAAAACCTTATTTTCTATTTTTTTGATAATAGCCATCCCAATATATATGAGAATTCCTACATTTTTGGCAGGAAAACTACAGAACTGATGTTATTTCTTTTTCATTCCATCATATCAGGAGGCACGTGATGTCAGTTTGTCTCATTCTTGGTGAGGTTAATTTTGATGATCTAGTTAAGATGACTGATACATTTTGCCACTGTAAAAGCAGATTTTTCATCCTTTGTAATGTAGAAGTAATGTGTAGGGAAATATTTTGGGATTACATAAATTATGTTGTTTTTATACTTTTCATCACGTTTCTAAGCTTTTCTTTTAACAGAGTAAACATAGTTATTTTACAAGTTATATATGTTAATTCCAATTTCTGAAGACTCTGTGCTTCTGTTTTGCTATTTGTTGTTTCTATGATTCCCGCTCTTGGTAACTTGTTTCCTAGTATGTAAACAATTTTTAATGTGAACTATGACTTGTTCTGGAAAAATCACTTGTCATTTTTGAAGACCTAGTATGGAGACCTATTCTTCTAAAAAATTTTGCATTTGCTCCTGCCAAGCACCTAGAGCATACCATTCTGGGGTCACTTTTCTTTTCTTTCTTTTTGAAAAGATATTATTTATTTATTTGAGAGAGAGAGGGAGAGGATGAGTGGGGGTAGGAAGGGGAGAGGGAGAAGCAGACTCCCTGCTGAGCAGGGAGCCCAACACAGGACTCAGTCCCAGGACCCCAGGATCATGACCTGAGCCGAAGGCAGATGCTTAGCCAACCGAGCCACCCAGGCGCTAGAGCCTCTTTAAGCCAAATTCATACTTGAAGGTACTTCAGATTACCCAGGTGAATTGGATTGAACACTCATGTGAGGGATACATTTTTTCTGGGTAGGTTTAATTCTGGTATACCTTCACAATGAGGATGTAGCCATTTGGGGTCCTAGCATGCTTTTATGGGGGAAAGTCTTCTATTACACAAACCACCTTGAGTTTACTGAAATTATATTCTAGTGAGAGAGACAAAAGCAATCACGTATATAAAATGAAAAATAACCCAAAAAAGAGAGAATTATAGATTGTGATAAGTTTGTGATAGAAGGAAATAGGTGGGCTTCCCTTTCAGAATATAAAGGAAGGGAGACATATAAATAAGGGACTCAGAGAAGGCATCTAGGGGAGATGATATTTGATGGATAAGAAGGAGCCAGTCAAACAGAAACTATAGTAAGTGAAAAGGAGAGCGATAGGAGATGAGATCAAGGTGGGTAGTAGCCAGATCATGCAGGTCCTCCTAGGCCAGAGGCAAGAGTGTGGATTTCATTCTAAGTGTAATGGAAAGACTTCGGAAAGTATTTGAGTCAGGGAGTAACATGACCTAATTTTTTTGCATGTAACCGTTTTATTCTTTTAATATTATTTTACGAAACTACTTTTTTATTGAAGTATAGTTGACATACAATGTAACATTAATTTCAGGTATACACCAGTGATTCTACAACTCTATAGTTACGCTATGCTCACCATAAGTGTAGCTACCATCTGTCATCACACAACACTATTACAATACTATTGACCATATGCCCTACACTGCACCTTTCATCCCCATGACTTATTCATTCCATAACTGGAAGCCTGTACCTACCACTCGCCTTCACCCATTTTGCCCATCCTCCTACCCTCTCCCCTCTGGCAACCACCAGTTTGTTCTCTGTATTTATGGACCTGTTTCTGCTTTGTTTGTTTTGTTTTTTAGATTACACATCTAAATGAAATCATATGATATTTGTCTTTCTCTGTCTGGCTTATTTCACTCAGCATAATACCCCTTAGGTCTATTGTCACATATGGCAAGATCTATTTTTCTTTATGGCTGAGTAATATTTCAGTGTGTGTGTGTGTAAAATCACATTTTCTTTATCCATTCATTTATTGATGGACACTTAGGTTGTCTCCATATCTTGGCTATTATAAATAATGCTGCAATAAACATAGGGTGCATATATCTGATTTTTGGATTGGTGCTTTCATTTCCTGTGGGTAAATATCCTGAAGTGGAAATTACTGGATCATATGGTATTTCTACTTTTAATTTTTTGAGGAAACTCCATACTCTTTTCTATAATGGCCACACCAATTTACATTCCCATCAATAGGGCATGAGGATTCCTTTTTCTCCACATCCTCACCAACACTTATTTTCTTGTCTTTTTGTTACTAGCTATTTGGACAGATGTAAGGTGACATCTCATTTTGGTTTCGATTTGCATTTTCCTGAGGGTTAGTGATGGTGAGCATCTTTTCATGTGTCTGTTGTATGTACGTCTTCTTTGGAAATATGTGCATTCAGGTCCTCTGCCTATTTTTTTAATCAGGTTATTTGGGGGGTTTTAGTATTGAGTTGTATAAGTTCTTAAATATTTTGGAGATTAACCCCTTATTGGATATATCATTTGCAAATATCCTCCCATTCAGTAGGTTGCATTTTCATTTTTGTTGATTGTTTCCTTTGCTGTACAAAAGCTTTTTATTTTGCTGTAGTTCCAGTAGTTTACTTTTGCTTTTCTTTCCTTTGCCTGAGGAGACATATCCGTAATTATGTTGCTAAGGCTAATGTCAAAGAGATTCCTGCCTGCACTTTCTTCTAAGATTTTCATGGTTTCAGGTGTCACATTTAAGTCTTTGATCCATTTTGAGTTTGTTTTTGTGTATGGTGTAACAAAGTGGTCCAGTTTCAAACTTTTACATGTAGCTGTCCAGTTTTCCAAGCACTATTTATTTTAGAGACTGTTTTTTCCCCATTGCATATTTTGCCTCCTTTGTTGAAGATTAATTGACTGTATAAGCATGGGTTTATTTCTGGATTTCCTATTCTGTTCTATTGATCTATGTGTCTATTTTTGTGCCAGTACCATATTGTTTTGATTATTGCAGCTTTGTAGTGTATCTTGAAATCTGGAATTGTTATACTCCCACTTTGTTCTTCTCTTTAAAGACTGCTTTGGTTATCAAGTCTTTTGTGGTTCTATACAAATTTTAGTATTATTTGTTCTAGTTCTGTGCAAATGCTGTTGGTATTTTGATAAGGATTGCATTGAATCTGTAGATTGCTTTGGGTAATATGGACGTTTTAACAATATTTACTCTTCCAACTCATTAGCATGGGATATTGTCCTATTTGTGTTGTTTTCAATTTCTTTCTTCAGTGTTTTATAATTTTCAGGATATAGGTCTTTCACCTCCTTGGTTAAGTTTATTCCTAGGTATTTCATTATTTTTTGTGCAATTGTAAATGGAATTGTTTTCTTAATTTCTTTTTTGGCTGCCTTGTTATTAGATATGATTAATTTTTTAAGTTTATTTGAATGTTTAAAAATCATTTAAAAACTTTAACCACAGGGGCTGTTGGTGGCTCAGTTAGTTAAGTGTCTGACTCTTGGTTTTAGCTCAGGTCATGATCTCATGGTTGTGGGATCAAGCCCCACATTGACCTCTGCACTCAGCACGGAGCCTGCTTCAGAGTCTCTCTCCCTCTTTCTTCTGCTTATGCTCAATCTCTCTCAAATAAATAAATAAAATCTTTAAAAAAATTAAAAATTAAAACTTTAATCACAATACACATACAATAATGTTAAAAGCTTTATAAGGAAACAACTCTACCAGTACTCTGTCCCATCTCACTCCACAAGGGTAGCCTTTCAATTTTAAGCTTTTTAAAAAAGTGTTTATCTTCCTATTTCTAAATAATATGCAGATATTGCTATTTCTTGATTCAATTATTTATTTACGTTCTGCTACAGCACATGCACATTTTTAGTATTCTCACACCTCCTTTCCCTCTTTTTAGAGGTTCCTTTTCTGGGTAAGTGGAAGTGTCCTGGAGAAGAAAATATCTATAGATTATGATCTTGGGCGGGAGGAGGAGGATTTAAATTATAAAGATTTCCCTCAGTGAAGCCCACCAGTAAATATAACCCATCCCACCAGGATTTGCAGGCCTCATAGTTAAATATGAATGAAGAGACAAGTGTTATCAAATATATGAGCAACTCCTCCAATATGAGCTAAAGAGACTGAAACAAATAACAGAAAATGGGAAGAATAAATTGTAACTACTATCCTAGAGAGATTATAAGAGATATTTTAAAAATATGCATATGCGGCGCCTGGGTGGCTCAGTCAGCTAAGCATCTGCCTTTGGCTCAGGTCATGATCCCAGGGTCCTGGGATGGAGTCCTGTGTTGGGCTCCCTCCTCAGTGAGGAGTCTGCTTTTCCCTCTCCTTCTCCCCCACGCTCCCACTTGTGCTCTCTCTCACTCTCAAATAAATAAATAAAATCTTTAAAAATAAATAAAAGATATGCATACATGAAATAAAATTACATACACACACATTCAATCAAAACAAGAAAAAGTTTAAGCTATGTAATAGCAAAAATTTTTAATTCAGTAAAAGGTTTGAAAGATAAAGTTGAGGTTTCCCAGAAAGCAGAATGAATAGACAAAGCAACAACAACAACAATAGCTAAGAAATAAAGATAATACAATTAGAGGGTTGAACCAGGACATCTGACATTTAAGTAATAAGAAGTTAATTCCAAAGAGTCAAGAAAGAAAAGAATGGAGAGGAAAATATTAAAGAAGTAATATAAGAAAATACCCCAGAATAAGAGAATATACACTTTTCTAATTAAAGGGCCACAGTGCCTGACCAGAGACCCACTCCAAGGAATATCACTATGAAATGTTAGAACAGTGAAATGAACAGAAGATTTGAAAGCTTCCAAAGCTTGGGAAAACAAGCAAACAATGTATTCAGGACACAGAGTACACTAGATTTCTCAACAACAACATTGGAAACTAGAGGACAATGAAGCAAGGACTAAAATTTTGAGTTAAATTATTCAGTCTAGAATTCTATATTCAGCCAAATAATAAATCAAAATGATGGTAAAATCATAACTTTTCAGATATGCAAGGTCTCAAAATATCTAGGTCTCATGTACTCTTCATCCGGAAGTTATTAGAAGAGATTATGCATCGAAACAAGGAAGTAAACCAAGATATGAGGTCCAGAATACAGGGGACCCAACAAAGGAGAGAAACAAAGAAGATACCCATGACAACATTTGGGCAGAAGCCTAGAGAGCAAATCTTTACAGATTGGAGCAGCAGGATGGAGGGCTTCAAGAGTGCTGGGTCCAGGAAATAATGAAATTGATAAACTCTCTGTCCAGTCTGAGTGTATGGAAAACTGTATTGCAAGGCATTTCATATTACCGTTGCAGATGTGAGAACACTTAGCCATGGGTTCTAGGAAAATTAAACAAGTCGAAAAACAAGGCAATTATTAACTCCAGATAAAATAAAAAGTTGTATAAGAAAGGAAATAAAATAATGATACACTACTAGGGTCAGTACTAAACTCTTTTTAAATAGTCACAGTAAACAAACACATGGATTTAACCAAATACGTTGATCCACATGGGAGGATAAATAAATCTTTTGCCTGAAGTTGCAAGCATTCTGGAACTAGGTAAAGGAAGAGAGTTTAATGTCTCACCACTCAATACACAGACTCTCCCATACCCCATCCCCTTTTCAGTCTGGCAGTCTACCCTACTGTTCTGATTCTACTCTCTAGTTTCTCTCCAGAGAATATACCTCCATTTCTGCAGGATAGGGGAAAGGTAGTTGCCTAACTAATGGGGTTTCCATGAAGATGGTATTTTTATTTCTCTTTCTTGGGCTTGTTCTTTTGAACTGATTTTCAAGAGAAGAAAGGGAGGGAATGTTTTTAATGTCACTGTCTTAAAACTGAAAGTCCAGGGGCGCCTGGGTGGCTCAGTCATTAAGCATCTGCCTTCGGTTCAGGTCATGATCCCAGGGTCCTGGGATTGAGCCCCGCATCGGGCTCCCTGCTTGGCAGGAAGCCTGCTTCTCCCTCTCGCACTCCCCCTGCTTGTGTTCCCTCTCTCGCTCTCTCTGTCAAATAAATAAATAAAATCTTAAAAAAAAAAAAAACTGAAAGTCCATATTGTTGCTAATACTTAAGATTTAGGAGACAGCACATGAAAACCTGTATTGACGTGAATTGGAAGGAGTGGAAATACTGCTCTAGTATTTCCACATGACAACAACTGGCAGGTCCTTTCTAAAAGGGTAGGCAAGTCATGGATTCCACCAATCCCTGGTGACTAACACCTGGCCTGCTTGACTGTTTTAAATGCCTTACCCTATTGGCTTTTGAGTTTGTGAACCCAGTTCCCTAAGGTAAGACCATGGGAGAGGGAGGCTGAGGTGGAACAGGGAAAAAGTCATCGGAAGAGATGAGGCCAGGGAACTGAGAGGCCAAAGTGTTTGATGGTCCATCCACATGGATGTTGAAGTCATTAAAAAGTATGCCAGAATAGAAAAAGAAAGGAAGTCAGTATGTGATGATGAAGAGAGGGGGAGAAGGTCGTATAGATTAAGAACATAAACTTCAGAGGGTCCAGCTTTTAGGTTTTTCTTGTTTGTCTTGTTTTTGGTATGAGAAGGAGCAAGAAATGGCTTAAAAGAGGCAGTATTGACAAGGAAGAAACTTACCTTCTGGCCTTCCTTGAGGCATGTGGGGTCCAAGAAAGAAAACACCTTCTGACGGGGGGATAGCTGGACGTCAAGCAAGGATAGAAGCTAAAGAGAATATTCCAACAAGGTGCTAAGGGCCTATCTTGCTCACAGATAGGGCATTCCAGAAAACAGATAGCTTTGGGAGGGATGGAAATTGGGTCACCTTAAACTGAGATAAATGAAGCAATAAATCTGGATGCTACTGGCTGACTGGAGGGGCTTGGACTTTAGGCGATTGCTGAGGTAAACAAGGATGTGAGAGGCATGATGGCATTAGTCACAGGCATCTCTTAGAACAGTGCTATACAAGCCACAGCTGCAATCTATTAGACAGGTGGAAAAGAAGTTGGGGGGGTGCCTGGGTGCCTCAGTCAGTTAAGCGTCTGCCTTTGGCTCAGGTCATGATCCCAGGGTCCTAAGATTGGGTCCCACGTCCAGCTCCCTGCTCAGTGGGGAGCCTGCTTCTCCCTCGCCCTCTGCCATTCCCCCTGCTTGTGCTCTGTCAAATAAATACATAAAATCTTAAAAAAAAAAAAAAAAAAAAGAAAGAAAGAAAGAAAAGAAAAGTCATGAAGTCTTTCACTTGACATTCATGCCCTCACTCAACTTCAACAAATATTTATTGAGTGCCTACAATATATCAGGCACTGTTCTGGGTACTAGAGATGCAGTGAACAACACTGACATAACCTCTCTCCTCTGGACCTGAGCTTTTTTTGGTGGGAAGGTTTTTTTAATTCAAACTCTATTTGTTATAGTTCTTTTCAGATTTTCTGTGTGTTCTTGAGTTAGTGTCAGTAGTCTGGTCTTTCTAGGAATTTTTCCATTTCACCCAGGTTATTTAACTTGTTGGCATACAATCACTCATAGTATTCCCTCATAAAGCTTTTTATTTCTGCAAGATTGGTAGTAATACCTTCTCTTTCATCCCAAACTTTAGTAATTTAAATCTTCTCTCTTTATTTTCCTTGGTCAGCTTAGCTAAAGTTTCGTGTAAAATTTTATTGAACTCTTCTAAGAACCAACTTTTGGTTTTATTGATTTTCTGTATCGTTTTTCTAGTCTCTTTTCATTTATTTGCACTTTAATATTTATTATTTCCTTCCTTTTGCTTGCTTTGGGTTTAATCTGCTCTTCTTTTCTAATTTGTTAAGGTGGAAGAGTGAGCTATAAATTTGAGCTCTTTTATCTTTTCTAATATTGTGTTCACAGTATAAATTTCTTTCTAAGCACTGCCTTAGCTGCATCTAAGTTTTATGTTATACTTTTTTTCATTCATCAAAAGTTTTTTCTAATTTCTTGCATGATTTCTTCATTTCATTGGTTATTTAGGAATGTTTCATTTAATTTCCATATATCTGTGAATTTCCCAAATTTTCTTCTGTTGCTGGTTTCTAATTCCATTGTGGTTGGATAACGCACTTTGTATGATTTCCACACTTAAATTTGTTGAGGGCTTGTTTTGTGGCTGAATGTATAATCTATCCTAAAGAATGTTCTATGTGCACTTGAGAAAGAATATATATTTCGCTGTTGTTGGGTGTGATACAGATGTGTTGGGTCTATTTGATTTACGGTGCTGTTCAAGTCTTCTAGTTCCTTGCTGATCTTCTGCCTTGCTCTAGCCATCACAGAAAGTGGATTTGTTGAAATCTTCAATTACTATTGTTGAATTTTCTATTTTTTCCCCTTCAATATTGTTAATTTTTGCTATTTTGGTGTTCAGTTGTTATGTGAATATATGTGTCTAATTGTTATGTTTTCTTGATAGATGGACCCTTCTGTCAGTATAAATGTTCTTCTTTGTGTCCAGTAACAATTTATTCTAAAAGTCTATTTTGTTTGATATTAGTATAGCCATTCCATCTTCCTTTTTTTACTTTTTGCATGGTACAGGTCTTTCTATCCTTTCAGTTCCAACACATTTGTGTCTTTAAAGTTGTCTCTCATAGATAGCATACAGTTGGATCATGTATTTTTGTTTGTTTTTGTTTTAGGAAGGGAAAGAGAGAGAGACAGGGGCATAGGGAGAGGAAGAAAGAGAACCTCAAGCAGGCTCCATGCCCAGTGTAGAGCCCAACACAGGGCTTGATCCCATGACCCTGAGACCACGACCTGAGCTGAAATCAAAAGTAGATGCCTAACTGACTGAGCTACCCAGGTGCCACCAGATCGTGTTTTTATATCCATTCTGCCATCTCTTGTCTTTTGATTGGAATGTTTAGTAATTCACATTTAAAGTAATTATTTTTTTTTAAGATTTTATTTATTTGACAGAGAGAGACACAGCGAGAGAGGGAACATAAGCAGGGAGAATGGGAGAGGGAGAAGCAGAGGCCCACGGAGCAGGGAGCCCGATGCAGGGCTTGATCCCAGGACACTGGGATCATGACCTGAGCCGAAGGCAGACACTTAATGACTGAGCCACCCAGATGCCCCTAAAGTAATTATTGATAAGGTAGGATTTATGGCTGCCATTTTGCTATTTGTTTTTTATATGTCTTACGTCTTTTTTGTTCTTCCATTTCTCTATTACTGCCTTCTTTTGTGCTGTTTTTAGAATGTACCATTTTAATTTTCTTCTTGCCTCTTTTTCTATATTCTAAAAAGTTATTTTCTTAAAGGTTGTCCTGAGGAATACAATTAACTTCTTTTTTTAAAAGATTTTATTTATTTGTTTGAGAGAGACAGAAAGAGAGCACAAGCTGGGGGGAGGGTCAGAGGGAGAGGGAGAAGCAGATTCCCTGCTGAGCAGGGAGCCTGATGTGGGGCTCAATCCTGGGACTCTGGGATCATGACCTGAGCCAAAGGCAGACGCTTAAACCGACTGAGCCACTGGTGCCCTACAATTATCTTCTTAACTTGAAATAATCTAAGTAGAATTAGTACCAACTTCATTTCAATCATACACCAAAACTATGCTTCAAAATAGCTTCATTCTCTCCTACCTCCTTTGTGCTATTATTGCCATACAAATTACATATTTATACATTATAAATGTAAATGTATAAATGTAAAACAGTTCCAAATAAACTATGGACTCTGGGAATCAAACTGAGGGTTCTGGAGGGGAGGGGGGTGGGGGGATGGGTTAGCCCTGTGATGGGTATTAAGGAGGGCATGTATTGCATGGAGCACTGGGTGTTATATGCAAACAATGAATAATGGAACACTACATCAAAAACTAATGATGTACTGTATGGTGACTAACATAACATAATAAAAAAATATCAAAAAATAATAATTTACATAAAAATATTTTAATTAAAAGATTTTAAAAATAAAAAAATTAAATATTTTATATTCTCTTTTATATTCAACTATGCAGTTGTCTTTACCAGTGCTCTTTATTTCTGTGTGTGGATTCAAGTTACTGTCTTGTATCCTCTCATTTAAGAGATGGCAGAATGGATATAAAAACATGATCTGGTGGCACCTGGGTAGCTCAGTCAGTTAGGCATCTACTTTTGGTATTTCTTATAATACATGTATGCTGGTGATGATTTGTCAGTTTTTGTTTGTCTGGAAATGCCTTAATTTCTCCTTCATTTTTGAAGGATGATGTTGCTAGATATAGAATTCTTCATTTGTAGTCCTTCTCTTTCAGCCCTTTAAATGTCTTCCCTTCTGACCTCCATGATTTCTGATGAGAAGTCAGATATTAATCTTATAGAGAATCCCTTGTATGTGATAAGTTGCTTTTTTCTTGCTTTCAAGATTCTCTCATTGTCTTTGGCTTTCAATAATTTGACTATTATGTGTTTAGGTATGGACTGCCTTGAGTGTATTGTACTTGGAATTATTTCAGTTCCTTGGATGTGCAGATTAATATAATTTCATAAAATCTGAGAATTTTTCAGTCATTTCTTCAAATACTCTTTGTGTCCCTTTCTTTCTCCTTTCCTTCTGGAACTTTATGCATATGTTGGTATGCTTAATGGTTCTTCATAGTTCTCTGACACTCTGTTCATTTTTCTTCATTGTTTTGTCTTTCTCTTTGTGACACGGGATAATCTCAATTGACTTATCTTCAAATTCACTGATTCTTACCTCTGCTATTTCAAATCTGCTGTTGAGTCCTTCTAATGAATACTTTATTTCATTGTATTTTTTCAACTCCAAAATTTATATATATTTTTAAATATCTATCTTCTTTTATATTATCTATTTGGTGAGACATTGTTCTCAGACTTCCCTTGATTTTATTTTTTTAAAGATTTTATTTATTTATTTGTCAGAGAGAAAGAGCACAAGCAGGGGGAGTGGCAGGCAGAGGGAGAAGCAGACTTCCTGCTGAGCAAGGATCCTGATGCAGGACTTGATCCCAGGACCTCAGGATCATGACCTGAGGTGAAGGCAGACGCTTAACCCGACTGAGCCACCCAGGCGTCCCTCAGACCTCCCTTTAATTCTTTAAATATGATTTCCTTTAGTGAACATATTTATAATAGATGATTTAAAGTCTTTGCCCAATAAATCCAATGCCTGGGTTTCCTCAAAGACAGTTTCTATTAACTGCTTTTTTCCCTATATTGGCCATATTTTTCTGGTGCTTTCCAAGTCCTAAAATTTTCTGTTGGAACCTGGACATTTTGAATAAAAGAATATGGCAACTCTAGAAATTTATCCTTCCTGCCCCACTCTGAGGTTTGTTGTTGTTTTGTTTGTTCAGTGACTCTGATTAATGAATTCTGTAAAGTCTGTATTCTTTGTCATGTTTGGCTACCAAAATTTCTTCTCAGGTATTTAGTGTCAGCCAATTATTGGACAGAAATTTCGCTAGATGTTTTTGAACCAGTAAGTGTCCCAGCCTTTGCTGAGAGGCTGTGTCAGGGCTCACCTTCAACATTCCAATGAGTAGTTTACAACTCTTCCTTAGCCTTCACTTTCTGCTTGGCACTGAACCTTAAGGTCAGCCAGTTGTGAGAGATTAGGGCCTTATCAGGCATTTCCTGAATATGTGCACAGTCCTTTATCCTATGGACTCTCCTTCCCCATCTGTCCTTTAAATTTTTTTTGGTTGGCCTCTTGTTAGCCCCAACTAGTTTCACTACCTCAGGCAGCTGTGATGTTAAACAATTGCTACTGATTGTTTCTGACAAACGCCCTACGAATAGGGCTGTTTGCACAAAGTTAGTTCCAAGCCAGGGCAAGCAAAGACAAGCCCCATGGATGGATCTTTTCAAGTCAAATAAAGACAGTTCTCCGGGGATGGGGCTTTTGGGGAGCTCTGAGCCCATTCTGCCGCCTCCAGTGGCTGCTAGCCTACTAGTTTTCAAAACCACTGTAATTATAAGGCTGTTGGTTTACAAGGCTACCACAGAGCTGGAGAGGAGATGCGAACTGAGCAAGTCAAATGCTATAAAGCTCACTGCTCTAACCAAGATTCAATACTTTTTCTTGTATATACACTCTCTGGATTGTTGCAAGTCTTTGGTTAATTTCTGGAGTTCTGAGAAGGTTGATTTTGACAATTTTAGCCAGTGTTCCCTTTTTATGGAGAAGCAGATTTTCTGCCATTCTGGAAGTGCTTCTACCAGATTTATTTTTGTCTTTCATTATCCTGAATTGATCCCCTCAGCCTCCAGTTGTCTAAATCCTTGAGTACAGTGCAGTATTTTCATCAAATATCTTATAAGCGATATGAGAAGGTGGTACAAAAGGCCATAAAAATGATGAATACTTAAGTATAGACCCGGATGTTTTTTCAAAGTACTGCTCCAAGGTCCTCTCCCAGGTGTGGATATACATTTGAAATGTCAAAGATCTGCCAATTCTTCATTTTATGTGAGAGCTAAAACTTCTGTGGATACATAAAAGCAAAGTAGATTCAGATGAGTTTACCTACCAAAGTGAATGTGAAATCATGTTGGGAGCCCATTAGAAGGAGATTTTCGTTCTGTTCGATTTTTGTCTGTTTTGTTTTTATTTGTTCTAATCTTCTTACATACTAATTATCTTGAAAATGCAGTATTTAAATAGAGGTACAGGAGGAATGTACTATGGAGGGAGGGTACTAACATTTAATAATTCTGCCTGGTGGGTGCATAGGTTATCTTGTTATCTATACTCTTCATTTATACCTATTATACACAAACACACACACACACGCACACACACACACAGAGGCAGTCCTTGCTTTGCCAGTTCAGATATGCCTGATGTTAGCTACTGTGCCTTAGTTAAATAACACCAGTAGCTCAACAATATGGTTCAAATTTCAGTTATCATAGCATATTAACTTGGAGAAAATGTGTAGAGTATAAACTTCCGTGGTAGCTCCTTAGTCCACAAATCACTATGTAAATAACTTGTGCATCACCATCAGTGAACAATCCCAGCAGTTGTTTCAAAGTCTGTCAGTGATTGGTTACTGCCCATCTGCTGTACAGTTTAGGTAATGACAGCAAAGTGTGCAGTTGTGTTGCCTCGTTTTCTCCCAATGATAAACCCACAGAGCATTGTATAAAAATGGGTAACTGAAAGAGAGGATCGGCCAACAAAGATGATTGTGCAGCAAAGGAAAAAATGAAAAAGATGGAAGTGAAGTGAAATTTGAATGGAATGTAAATGGTGTTATAGAAAAAATAGGCAATTGTGAAAATACTGACACTTGTCATCTTTCCAGAGACTCTAGATTTGCAGCCAGAAGAACTTACTGAATATAAACTAGAATGAAGAGAGTGGTTGTGACAAAATGGATGAGGATGTCCTGGAAAATGTCACATTAAAGGAACTCTGATATATTTCACAACACTGAAAGCTCAGAGGATAAACCGTTGAAAGTAATCCAAACATGATGCATTACCAAGGCACAGAAAAGATGCTCTATATAACAATTCCACCAGGAGAAGACCAGCACTATTCAAGTTACTTTTGATAAGTTTCTCTTACAAAGAAATAAAACAGGTTAATTCTCGATGTTTGTAATATTTCAAACAACAGTGTATTAGTTTTACTTTTTTTTTTTTTCCATTTCCTTATACATTGACAACCATCAGTGAAGAGATTTTGGAACGTTTTGAAAAAATTGTTAAAAGTCATGGAAGAATCTTAATTTTTCCCATTGATTAAGATAGTTTTGCATGGTTCACAGTCATTCCCGCAGTTCCAAACTACCGTGCAAGCGAGGACTGCATACATACCACATACATCATGTATATAGTATATATACCATATATATTCTATACAGTATGTACGTGTATACACATACATGCGTTTTGTATAGATGCATTTTATGTAAACATAAAATCTTCAGACACTTAGGCTAGAACACATAAATGATGGTTACAAACCATTAACCGGTAATTATAAATTAAAAACATTTTTTTTTTCTCTTCTGGAAGCTTGTCAGGGGATTCTCTTGGACTCTACACGGCTGACAGGAGCTGCTGGCAGCCGCAAAGGAAACTGAGGCACGCGCGGCGCGGGGCCGGCGGGAGGGCGGGCGGGGCCGGGGGGGGGGGGGGCGGCGGTCCGACCGCTCCCGCCTCTCCTGGAGAGGGAGTCCCGCAAGGCCCGCTGCTCGGGACGTCCGCCCTGGGCGCACGCGGGGGCCGCGCCGGCCGGGCGGAGGGGACGGTGCGGGCGGCGGCGGCGGGAGCGACGGGCCACGCACGGCGGCGGCGGCGGCGGGGGAGCGGCCGGGCACGCACGGCGGCGGGAGCGGGAGT